>NC_139963.1:8782762-9287762 GCF_963993115.1 Abramis brama | reverse complement strand
ACGTGTCAGCCGGCACTCTGTCCTTCTACAGCGTCTCTGACACACACACACTCACACACTTACACACATTCACACACACATTCACTGAACCCCTCTGTGCTGGATTTAGATTTAATGGTTATTCAAAATCTTCAGTGTCTCTGTGTCACATTAAACAACACACACACTCTGACTGACACACACACATACATGTTGAACCATTTAACACATTTGAATTTTTATCAGAAGTGTGTAATTACATAAACACACACACTCACACTAAATTGTCATTTCTCCAGTTGTGTAACTGATTGTGTGTGTTACTGCATTATCACCGTTATTGATATTCACACACTTTATTTGTGCACAATGTGTTATTAAAATCCTTCAGATGATCTGATTAAAACTGCTGGATCTCACAGGATTATTATAATCAATAATGTGAGATGAATAACACATCATCTATATAATCATAGAGATAACTGTAAAATGAACATTAATCTACTGTCACCTCCAGTATTTCACTGTTAATTCACATGTTTTATTACAGTTTAATCATGTTATTGTAGTTTATGGTCAATAAACGCTTGTTCCTGTTTCAGTCTGAACATGTTTCTTCAGTTGTTGATCTTTGACTGTTATTTTCATTCATGATAAACTTTTTTTTTTTTTATTTGTGTTGGAATGACCATTAAAGCGGCATTTGCCATAAAAGCGTTTTAAATCAAAATGCTTTGTAAAAGTATATTATATCTATATTAATAAAGGTTAGTTCCAGTCCTTGATTCTGATCTCAGAGTAACACTGACAGACACTGACTGGTTCAATCACTGCGATTCAAAATATCAATTATTAGCTTTATTTCACATGTACAAAGTTGCATCAAATGAACGGTTGTTGTTGTTTTCAATGGAAAGAGTTTCTCATTTCCCCAGATTAGTGTGTCAACATGCCCCATTACAAGATCAGTGTGTGTTGTTAATTCGCTGTTTTCCCCTGTGCAATAACAGTGAAGATGAGAGTGATCTGTGTGGAGAAATGAAGCAGATGTTGACTGGAGTAAAGTGTGAGTTCTGCTCTCGGTCTCATATCTGGTGTCGTCAGACCTCAGGTGTGAATAAAGCTGAAATGAATGAAACACTCAGCTGATGTTTGTCTCTCTACTGGAATCACACACAGATCTAGTTTAGCAGAAGGAAAATCTAATGAGAAAGAGGACAATCACTGTTTTGACTAGTTGTCTGTGAAGAACTCAATATTCTTATTGCTCTTTGATGTCTGAATGTTAATGTTAGTTTTGTGTGATTTGCGTAAATTGCAAAATAATAGTTGAACAGAAATGATTGCTGTAAAGTTTTGACATTTGAAAGGCCGAAGCTGATGAAAGGTAAATTGGTCAGGAAGGAGTTTACAATGTGAATTAATAAAGTTATTTACAAGCAAAATTATAAATATAAATGAGAAAGAGAGGTATCTCATGTGTATATATAAACACTCAATATATTTATTTTCATGTTTTGCACTTATTTATTAAGATTTTGAGATGAAAAGGGTGAATCAGTTTAAACCATCCATTAACATCTAATGATCAAAAACACAACGCTGACAAAACAGATTACAGTCAAATAAACAGACTTACAAAGAGTAACAATCAATTCAGCCTTTATTTCAAATTCACCTCATTTACAAATATTACATAGAACATCCGTTCTGGTGATTTATCATTTCATAAACAGAAAACACAGCAGATTATCAGAGATCAGCATTAAATCTCTTTCATCTGTAAAGTGCATCAAAGTTGAAGAAACTCAACATGTACAAATGGAAACTGAACTCGCACACAGTTTTACTTCAACATATTTGCTTTGGGATCTTGAATTATTACATATAACATCAGATTTTCATTGAAGTTTAACATCATTATTTTGTCCCTGTAACTAAAGTAAATCAGTTTGTCCTGAATCAAAGATCAAGTTAATTCAAGCAGAGCGCAGAGGTTTATGGGGTTATTATTGTTGCAATATTCCAAATAAATAGATTAATATTCACAAATAAATGTAAAGAGATTCACAAAAATGTATCAAATTCACAAATAAATAGATTAAGATCCACAAATAAATGTAAAGAGTTTCACAAAAAAAAGAAATGATAAAATACACAAATAAATAAAATGAGATTTGCAAATAAATGAAATATTTACAAATGTTTTATAATTTTACAAACACAACTCTGCCTGGCATTTATTTGTGAACCGATTTCTGTGCATTTGTAAATCGCTGCACACATTTGTGAAACAGTTCCTGTGCATTTGTGAATCCCCCAAGCATTTGTGGATTTTGAAACACTTCTAGTGTCGATGTGCAGACAAATCCACAAATAAGTGAACTCCACCCACCGCCTACTCCAGCCAATCAGATAACGGCCACATTGAGCTGGCCAATCGTAGCATTTATTTATTATTATTTTTTTAATAATAAAACATTTGTAAATATTAAATTTATTTGCAAATCTCATTTTATTTATTTGTTAATTTTATAATTTTTTGTGAAACTCTTTACATTTATTTGTGAATATTAATCTATTTGTTTGGAATATCGCAACATTCATAACCCCATGTCCTCCATCACATGAGTTTCACTTCATCATTTACTGTGCTCTGTTTGGACCCGGAGGAACGTGAGCTTAGAAAACACTCACAACTTAATATTGTTCAACTTAAACCATATTGCATCTAATCAGTGACTTCTCATTAATGAGTGAATGCACTAAAGTTTTAAAGTTTTGAATGTCACCACGTTTTTAACATGCTATTACTTCATTTAACCCCCCAAACGAGACTGACACAGAAGAGAAGAAACCCTTTAATAAAGTTAATGGACTATTTTAACAATGTCTTTTCTACCTTCTGCATTGAAAGTAACCGTTGTGTTGCAGTCTGTAGGGGGTAAGAAAGCTCTTAATTTTCATCAAAAATATCTTGACGATGAACTTAAGGTCTTACGGGTTAGGAACGACATGAGGGTTTGTAATTAATGACAATGTTCATTTTTGGGTGAACTAACCCTTTAAAATCTGTGTCTATGAAACGAAACAAGGCAGGGAGAAATGGTGCAAATGAAAACAAACAGAGTCTTAGTGGTGTGATGCTCCCTCCCAGAAGAGGCGAGGAGGATGAGGAGATGGTGAAGGGCTGGAAAAAAGTTGGAGAAACCGGAAGAGGATACAGGAGGAGGTTCAGGAGGCTGACCGGGAGGAGGCAGAACTGAAGGGTCCAGGGCGGTGCTGAAGCTGGTGAGAGCAATTCATTTACTAGGGGGGAGAAAAAGTTAGCAAAAGGTGTCCTACTATTCTACAGTTGCAAACGCGTAGTAATTGATAGATTTGGGATTTTCTGCATTCTGAAGCTTACAGGATATTAGTAAAGGCAGAACACAACATGGATATAGGAAATATTTCAGTAAACAGGAACTAGAGAGCTTATTCCTCCACCCATATTCATGACATAGTATATTCTACTTGTAACGTTCATGAAAAAAGTGCAAAAGACAAGTGAAAGACAAAATGCAAACTTTTTTTTTTTTTTTAATTCAGTTCATATTAAGTGTAATACAACTTAGCCAAAGGCAGATGCACACAATATTTGTAAAGGCAGCACAGAACATTGATACAAAAACTTTTAAACTTTGAAAACCTTTCACATGTTAAAACATTATTTGCAGCAGATTCAAAGCTTAAAGTGCACAATTCAATTTACAAAATTTACAATTTTCTTTTTAAAAGAAGCCACAAAAACAAGCATATACCGGCTGATGCATTAAATAGAGAAAAGCAATAAATGTAGGTTACTCAAGAACACTTCTTTGTGAAAATGACGACTGAGCTTGCTTCAGTTTCCATATTTTCCCATTACATTGCCAGTATTTGCAACTTCTCTGCAAAACTTCATGGAGACGCCGGCAAAAACAATGAATAATGCTGATCAGAAAACAATGCATAAGCAAAACATGTACTCTCTGATATTTGTTAGTGTGGCTCTTAGGTGTAACAGTAACACCCCATCCCAGATCACAAACATCAGTCCTTTAAAACAGTGAATCTGTCGAAAGCTTTGTCTTGAGTGCTTGAACCTTATGAGACAGTTTGTGGCCATCCAGTCCAAGGAAAACTTTCTGGACGACTTCAAAGGTATGTCGTAGCTCCTTGGGATAGCTCAGATTTAGGGCATATATTAGTCCAATTAGCAATGCAACAGCATTACCTACATTACCAAGGTCTTCAAGTTCTGTAACGCCTTCCAGAATCACTCCAACATCAGCAGGCGGATCAGTGACATCACAGCATTCACTCCTGATCACGAACATCCCTAGGACCGTTTCTTCAAATGCATTCTGAGCACAAGCAAAATCTACATTGTTAGATTTTGTTGTATTTGGCCGAGCAGTGGTTTGGGTGGCTCGCCAATGTATTCGATTTCTCCAATACATAAAATAAGTAAGCTTGACCAGAGCTCTTGTGGGGAGAAGAATGTATTGAAGGTTTGTAGTGTAGCAGTCCTTCAGCAGCGATGTTTGCATGTCGCCCTTCAACAATCTTAACCCAAAGTGCTGTCTGAGAGACAAAGTTTTATACATTAAGACAAATGGGCTACAAACAATAGAAAACTGTAAGGGCCTCCCACAGGAGATCGATCTACCCTGCAATCTACTCTGAGCAATGCTGTTTCTTTGTCATTCACACCCATCAGTTTCTATGGGCCGTACACCTGTATGGGCCATTCGGTTCACACCTTTACAGACAGAGATAGAGTTGATTAGATCTGAGTCACAGTGACAATGTAAATACATCTGACTAAAGTTAACTGAAAATACACATCATACAACATCCAATAAAAAGAACAAAATACATTGTTATACACCATCCATATTTTATAACTCCATAAATTTATTTCACACAGTAAAAAATAAATAATAATAATTCAGGCAACTATACCATGAACACCTTGATGAGCTTTTCAGGATCCTCATTTAGGTAGACAGACAAGGCTTTGAGGATACACTCCCTCTTTACATCAATTAAGTCACACTGAGGACGAGAACAAGATGACACTTTTCAGCATGCACACAAGTACATTTTCAAGTTACTAACATAAGTTACTTTGCATATTTCAACACTGTCATCTACATCTATATCATATATCATCTATAATAATTCCTTCTGGTTAAAACCATTACGCAGTATGTTTAATTTAATTAGGGGTTCAAGCACGAAGTGCTGAACACCTATTGTAATTGTACTGATTTTTATTAGGGGTTCAAGCACGAAGTGCTGAAACCCTATTGTAATTGCCCTGATTTTTATTAGGGGTTCAAGCACGAAGTGCTGAAACCCTATTGTAATTGTACTGATTTTTAGGGGTTCAAGCACGAAGTGCTGAAACCCTATTGTAATCGTCCTGATTTTTATTATTATTATTTTTCCGCCATAAAACGCATCGTGCAGCCCAAACCGTAAGACCTAGAGACTTGAAACTTTGCCAGATGGTAGTACTATTGCTCGCTACTCAGATACACGGACTCAGCCCAATCGGCCCATAGGTGGCGCTATAGCAATCAAAAGCGCAAAACTGCTCAGAACTCCCAGACCGTAAGGCGTAGCTTCAAGTGTCTTATATCATTGAAATCCAGAGCTTCTGAAGAAAAAAACGTATATCTCCGATTTCATTTCCGCCATGATAGATTTTTCGCCATTTTGAATTTTGTCAAAAACCTACTTTTGCGAACTAGTCCCTGGTTTTTCGCCCGATCGGAACCAAACCAGTGCGGAATTGTTCTCTGGAGTCTGAAGATCAATAATTATCGAAAAAAAGTTGAAATTTCGATTAATGGTCGCTAGGGGGTGCAAAATTAACGTTGTGGGAGGAGCCTATTTTACTAAAATGGCTATAACTCAAGAAGTAATTAAGTAAACTTCACCAAACTTGGTACACATGTGTAAGAGGTCAATCTGAGGTCACAGTAAAAAAATTGCGTCGATTGGCCACATGGTGGCGCTATAAAACAAATAAAAACATATAGACAACTGACCGTTTTTCCGAATGACTTGAAATTTGGTATGCAGTGTCTTGGCCCAAGGGGCCATGTATGTCTAAAAGGATATTGGCGTATCTCAAAAAACATGGCCGCCATTGGCCAATGAGGTTTGAGCACCGTTAACGACGTCCGATCGGAGCGAAACTCGATGGGCATGTTCGGCTCAAGCCCCTAGAGGTCTGTAAGAATTTTGAAAGAAATCGGCCACTAGTTGGCGCTAACGAGTTTTAAGGCTCTGTAATCACGTGGTGTTACACTTATCATCACAAAATGCATATCATCTGATAGATCTGCTCATGCTGAACAACTTTGCCTCAAGAACCATCACTGTCAATCAAACTGTTCATTAAATATTCATGAATATGTTAAAAACCTACTTTTGCGAACTAGTCCCTGGTTTTTCGCCCGATCAGAACCAGACCAGTCTAGGACAATTCTCTGGACTCTCTAGATCAATAATTATCGAAAAAAAGTTGAACTTTTGCATTTTTCGCATGGGTATAATTGGGTCATAAAGAAAATGGGCGTGGCAAAATGCACTCAGAAGCCTATAAATCCTAAACGAAAACTCAGAACTTCAAATGGGTGAGCATATGTGCCATAACATTCTAAACAAGCATGCAAAATTTCATGTAGATCGGACCATAGGTGGCGCTATAACTGGCAAAAAGTTTTAAAACTACATATTTCCTATGGTAAATTGCCTATATTGGCTGTAAATGGATTTTTCCATCTATAATTTCAGTGGTTAAAAGCTTGTTAAATAAAACGTAATGTCTTAAATGCTTATGTGCTTAAAGGCCTTAAATGCTTGAACCCCGATAAATGCTGCTTGCAGCTTTAATTATTATTATTATTTTTCTTCTGCCGTAAAACGCATCGTGCAGCCCAAACCGTAAGTGCTAGAGACTTGAAACTTTGCCAGATGGTAGTACAAAAATCGAGGAGAGGTTATCAAAATATGACCCCGATTGGCCCATAGGTGGCGCTACAGTGCAAAAAACAAAAAAAAATCATATTTTTGCTTAAATCTCATTAACCGTTTGTCACAGACTCAAGTGTCTTATATCATTGGAATCCTTGGGTCAAGCCGAACAAAAAAGGCCTCAAGGATTTCATTTCCGGTATGCAAATTTTCCGCCATTTTGAATTATGTCCAAAACCTACTTTTGCGAACTAGTCCCTGGTTTTGTGTCCGATCGGAACCAAACCAGTGCAGAAATGTTCTCTGGAGTCAGAATATCAATAATTATCGAAAAAAAGTTGAAATTTCGATTGACGGTCACTAACGGGCGCCAAAATGTTTGAAGAAGGCGGAGCCTATTTTACTAAAATGGCTATAACTCCAGAAGTAAATGAGGTATCTTCACCAAACTCGGTACACCTGTTTAAGAGGTCAATCTGAGGTCATAGTATAAAGATTGCGGCGATTGGCCACATAGTGGCGCTATAACATGAAAAAAACATAAATCAGGCTGTAACCACCTGACCGTTAGTCCGATTGACTTGAAAATTTGTATGCAGTGTCTTGGTCCAAGCTGTCATGTATATCTATGAGGACATTGGTGTATCTCAAAAAACATGGCCGCCATCGGCCAATGAAGTTTGAGCACCTATTAGACAAGGTTAACGGAGGCCGATCGGAACAAAACTCGGTGGGCATGTTCGACTCATGGCCCTAGAGGTCTGTAAGAATTTTGAAAGAAATCGGCCACTAGTTGGCGCTAACGAGTTTTATGGCTCTGTAATCACGTGGTGTTACACTTATCGTCACAAAATGCATATCATCTGATAGACCTGCTCAAGTTGAACAACTTTGCCTCAAGAACTATTGCTGTCAATTAAACTGTTTATTAAATATTTGTAATTATGTTAAAAACCTACTTTTGCGAACTAGTCCTAGGTTTTTCGCCCAATCGAAACCAGACCAGTCTAGGACAATTCTTTGGACACTCAAGATCAATAATTATCAAAAAAAAGTTGAACTTTTGCATTTGGATGGCTGTAATAGGGTAATTTATAAAATGGGCGTGTCAAAATACATTAAAAAGCCTATAAATCCTAAATAAAAACTCAGAACTTCACAAAAATTGGTCAGCATATGTGACATAACATCATTAACAAGCATGAAAAATTCTATGGAGATCGGACGATAGGTGGCGCTATAACTGTTAAAAAGCTTTAAAATCATATATTTCCTATGGTAAACTGCCTGTATTGGCTGTAAATGGTCTTTTCCATCTCTGATCATATAATTTTCATATCATAATGTTCAAAACTAGTGCAATACAATTCTCTGGACTCACTAGATCAATAATTGTCAGAAAAAGTTGAACTACTTCATTTGGATAGCTGTAATAGGTTCACTTCAAAATCTGGCCTTTACCAAGTGTCCCCGAAAGCCTATATCTCTTTAATCAATGCTCAGACCTTCTTAAAAACAAGTCAGAACGTGTGAAATATCACCCTGAACAAGCATGAAAATTTTCAGACAGATCGGACAAAATTTGCCTCTATAACAGTTAAAAAGGTGAAAATGATATGAATTAATGGCATGTTAAGCCAATAAGTGGTATTTTACTGCCCCCTGCTGTTTAAAATAGTCATTTTCTCATATTGGTATTGGTATCAGCCATGGTAAATCATGATAAATGATGGTGTGTGTGTGTGTGTGTGTGTGTGTGTGTGTGTGTGTGTGTGTGTGGTACAAATATAACAAAGGTTTTATTTTCCAACATGAAAACAAACATAACAGAGTGCTAGTGCACAAACAATAACCGACAATGATAATGGATGAGAGGGGAACTTAAATACACAGATCAAGACAAGGACAACAGGTGACGGTTATGATGATGAGGAGCAGGTGATGATGAGGAGGGTGATGAGGAGCAGGTGCAGGTGATGACGACAGATGGTGAATGTGATGAAGACAGAAGGTGAATGTGATGAAGGTGAATGTGACACCAATATCACTGAAACATTTGTGTGTGTGTGTGTGTGTGTGTGTGTGTGTGTGTGTAGCATTATTGTGTGTAGCATATGTAGCAAGTATGCATTATTGAGTTAACATGGAAACACTGGTTTGCTTTAGTGCAGAAAACTGGTCAAAATCATGAGGTTTAAAGTGAAAGTGAGCCAATAAGTGGTCTTCTACTGCCCTCTGCTGGCCATTCTACTTATTAATTAAATTTTTCCACATGTGCTTGCATTTATACTTGAATACACACTAAAAATCACTTATATAGCAATAACTATTATAACACAATCATATTTTGTCAGTGTTAATCACTTTATTTGCACTGACACTTCAAATAATTGCTAGTAATGTGGTAAATCATGGTAAATCATGGTTAACTATGCTGTGTGTGTGTGTGTGTGTGTGTGTGTGTGTGTGTGTGTGTGTGTGTGTGTGTGTGTGTGTAAGCATGCATTGAGTTAACATGGATAAACTGGTTTGCTTTAGTGCAGAAAACTGGTTTAAAGTGAAAGTGAGCCAATAAGTGGTCTTCTACTGCCCTCTGCTGGCCATTCTACTTATTAATGAAATATTTCAACATGTGCTTGCATTCATACTTGAATACACACTAAAAAAATCACTTATATAGCAATAACTATTATAACCCAATCATATTTTGTCAGTGTTAATCACTTTATTTGCACTGACACTTCAAATAATTGCTAGTAATGTGATAAATCAGGCTAGAAACATGGTAAATCAAAGTAAATAATACTAGATTGTCGTTTATCTCCTGGTAAATAATACTAGAACGTGGTATATCATGGTAAATCATGGTTAACTATGCTGTGTGTGTGTGTGTGTGTGTGTGTGTGTGTGTGTGTGTGTGTGTGTGTGTGTGTAAGCATGCATTGAGTTAACATGGAAAAACTGGTTTGCTTTAGTGCAGAAAACTGGTTTAAAGTGAAAGTGAGCCAATAAGTGGTCTTCTAGTGCCCTCTGCTGGCCATTCTACTTAATAATGAAATATTTTACATGTGCTTTTGCATTCATACTTGGACACACACTAAAAATCACGTATATAACTAACTATTATAACACAATAATATTTTGTCAGTGTTCATCACCTCATTTGCACTGACACTTCACATAATTGCTAGTAATGTGGTTAATCATGCTAGAAACATTGTAAATCATAGTAAATAATACTGAAATGAGGTGTATCAAGGTAAATCATGCTAGAATCCTAATAAATCATTCTGGAACATGGTATATGATAGTAAATCATGCTAGAATCATATTAAATAATTCTAGAATGTGGCAAATCGTTGTGGGAGGAGCCTATTTTACTCAAATGGCTAAAACTCAAGAAGTAAATGAGATATCTTCACCAAACTCAGTACACATGTGTATGGGTTCAATTTGAGGTCACAGTAAACAATTTTATGGAGATCGGACCATAGGTGGCGCTATAACTGTTAAAAAGCTTTAAAACCATATATATCCCATGGCAAATTGCCTGTATTGGCTGTAAATGGTCTTTTCCATCTATTATGTCAGTGGTTACATGCTTGCTAAATAAATCTTAATAACTTTTGATGCTTTTGTGCTTAAATGCCTTAAAGGCCTTAACTGCTTGAACCCCGATAAATGCTGCTTGCAGCTTTAATTAGGGGTTCAAGCACGAAGTGCTGAAACCCTATTGTAATCGTCCTGATTTTTATTAGGGGTTCAAGCACGAAGTGCTGAAACCCTATTGTAATTGTACTGATTTTTATTATTATTATTATTATTATTATTATTATTATTATTATTATTATTATTATTCTGCCGTAAAACGCATCGTGCAGCCCAAACCGTAAGGGCTAGAGCTTTGAAACTTTGCCAGATGGTAGTACAAAAATCGAGGAGAGGTTCAGAGATTATGACCCCGATTGGCCCATAGGTGGCGCTATAGCGACCAAAAGCGCGAAACTGCTCATAACTCCTAGACCGTATGTCGCAGCCTCAAGTGTCTTATATCATTGGAAAGCTGGACGCCTGACGAACAAAACGTATATCTCCGATTTTATTTCCGTCATGATAGATTTTCCGCCATTTTGAATTTTGTCGAAAATCTACTTTTGCGAACTAGTCCCTGGTTTTTCGCCCGATCGGAACCAAACCAGTGCAGAATTGTTCTCTGGAGTCTGAAGATCAATAATTATCGAAAAAAAGTTGAAATTTCGATTCACAGTCGCTAGGGGGTGCAAAATTAACGTTGTGGGAGGAGCCTATTTTACTAAAATGGCTATAACTCCAGAAGTAATTCAGTAAACTTCACCAAACTTGGTATACATGTGTAGGAGGTCAGTCTGAGGTCACAGTAAAAAAATCGCGGCGATCGGCCACATGGTGGCGCTATAACATGACAAAAACATAAAACAGGCTATAACCACCTGACCGTTAGTCCGATTGACTTGAAAATTGGTATGCAGTGTCTTGGTCCAAGGTGCCATGTATGTCTATGAGGACATTGGTGTATCTCAAAAAACATGGCCGCCATTGGCCAATAAATTTGAGCACCTATTAGACAAGGTTAACAGAGGCCGATCGGAACGAAACTCGATGGGCATGTTCGACTCATGGCCCTGGAGGTCTGTAAGAATTTTAAAAGAAATCGGCCACTAGTTGGCGCTAACGAGTTTTATGGCTCTGTAATCACGTGGTGTTACACATATCATCACAATATGCATATCATTTGATAGATCTGCTCATGCTGAACAACTTTGCCTCAAGAACCATTGCTGTCAATCAAACCGTTCATTAAATATTTGTGAATATGTTAAAAACCTGCTTTTGCGAACTAGTCCTAGGTTTTTCGCCCGATCGGAACCAAACCAGTCTAGGACAATTCTCTGGACTCTCTAGATCAATAATTATCAAAAAAAAGTTGAACTTTTGCATTTGGATTGCTATAATAGGTTCACTTCAAAATGTGGCCTTTACCAATTGTCCCTGAAAGCCTATATCTCTTTAAAGAATGTTCAAACCTTCTTAAAAACAAGTCAGAACATGTGAAATATCACTCTGAACATGCATGAAAATTTTCAGACAGATCTGACAAAATTTGCCTCTATAACAGTTAAAAAGGTGAAAATGATATGAATATAATGGCATATTAAGCCAATAAGTGGTTTTTTACTGCCCCCTGCTGTTTAAAATAGTCATGTTGTCATATTGTTCTATAATTCATATTTAGACTTTATAAAATCACTATTTTAACATTTACAATTACATTTAGTCAAAATCCATCTGTTAAAGTATTAGTATTGACAGTTTGATCACATTATATATTTCAAATGTCTGTATCTACAACATAATGTGTGTGTGTAGTCTTAGGTTTCTGAATAAATTCTGAATCATCTGATTAATAGCTTACAAAGACTTTGTGAAATGTTTATAGACCATTGAAATATATTTTCATAATGACATATCCCAATAGCATTGAAAAAACAACAACATTTGTCTTTGTGTGTGTGTGTGTGTGTGTGTGTGTGTGTGTGTGTGTGTGTGTGTGTGTGTGTGTGTGTGTGTAAACATGCATTATGGAGTTAAAATGGAAAAACTGGTTTGATTTAGTACAGAAAAATGGTGAAAATCATGAAGTTTAAAGTCAAAGTGAGCCAATAAGTGGTCTTCTACTGCCCTCTGCTGGCCATTCTACGTATTAATGAAGTCTACTCACATATGCTTTGGCATTCATTATACACTAAAAATCACTTATATAACAATAAGACACTAAAAAATAACGTATATAACAATTACTATTGTAGCACAATCATATTTTGTCAGAGTTTATCACTCATAAATCATATTTTGTCAGAGTATACAATCACAGTAAACAATGGTAAATCCTACTAGAATGTAGTATATCATGGTAAATCATGCTAGAATATGGCAAATCAGGCTAGAATCATAGTAAATAATACTAGAATGTGGTAAATTGTTGTGGGAGGAGCCTATTTTACTAAAATGGCTATAACTCAAGAAGTAAATGAGATATTTTCACCAAACTCAGTACACATGTGTATGGTTTCAATTTGAGGTCACAGTAAACATTTTTATGGAGATCGGACCATAGGTAGCGCTATAACTGTTAAAAAGCTTTAAAACCATATCCCATGGTAAACTGCCTGTATTGGCTGTAAATGGTCTTCTCCATCTATTATGTCCGTGGTTACATGCTTGCTAAATAAATCTTAATAACTTTTGATGCTTTTGTGCTTAAATGCCTAAAAGGCTTTAACTGCTTGAACCCCGATAAATGCTGCTTGCAGCTTTAATTATTATTATTTTTCCGCCATAAAACGCATCGTGCAGCCCAAACCGTAAGACCTAGAGACTTGAAACTTTGCCAGATGGTAGTACTATTGCTCGCTACTCAGATACACGGACTCAGCCCAATCGGCCCATAGGTGGCGCTATAGCAATCAAAAGCGCAAAACTGCTCAGAACTCCCAGACCGTAAGGCGTAGCTTCAAGTGTCTTATATCATTGAAATCCAGAGCTCCTGAAGAAAAAAACGTATATCTCCGATTTCATTTCCGCCATGATAGATTTTTCGCCATTTTGAATTTTGTCAAAAACCTACTTTTGCGAACTAGTCCCTGGTTTTTCGCCCGATCGGAACCAAACCAGTGCGGAATTGTTCTCTGGAGTCTGAAGATCAATAATTATCGAAAAAAAGTTGAAATTTCGATTAATGGTCGCTAGGGGGTGCAAAATTAACGTTGTGGGAGGAGCCTATTTTACTAAAATGGCTATAACTCAAGAAGTAATTAAGTAAACTTCACCAAACTTGGAACTCATGTGTAAGAGGTCAATCTGAGGTCACAGTAAAAAAATTGCGTCGATTGGCCACATGGTGGCGCTATAAAACAAATAAAAACATATAGACAACTGACCGTTTTTCCGAATGACTTGAAATTTGGTATGCAGTGTCTTGGCCCAAGGGGCCATGTATGTCTAAAAGGATATTGGCGTATCTCGAAAAACATGGCTGCCATTGGCCAATGAGGTTTGAGCATCGTTAACGAAGTCCGATCGGAGCGAAACTCGATGGGCATGTTCGGCTCAAGCCCCTAGAGGTCTGTAAGAATTTTGAAAGAAATCGGCCACTAGTTGGCGCTAACGAGTTTTAAGGCTCTGTAATCACGTGGTGTTACACTTATCATCACAAAATGCATATCATTTGATAGATCTGCTCATGCTGAACAACTTTGCCTCAAGAACCATCACTGTCAATCAAACTGTTCATTAAATATTCATGAATATGTTAAAAACCTACTTTTGCGAACTAGTCCCTGGTTTTTCGCCCGATCAGAACCAGACCAGTCTAGGACAATTCTCTGGACTCTCTAGATCAATAATTATCGAAAAAAAGTTGAACTTTTGCATTTTTCGCATGGGTATAATTGGGTCATAAAGAAAATGGGCGTGGCAAAATGCACTCAAAAGCCTATAAATCCTAAACGAAAACTCAGAACTTCACGAAAATTGGTGAGCATATGTGCCACAACATCATTAACAAGCATGCAAAATATCATGGAGATCGGACTATAGGTGGCGCTATAACTGTTAAAAAGCTTGCCTGTATTGGCTGTAAATGGACTTTTCCATCTATTATTTCAGTGGTTAAAAGCTTTCTAAACAAATCTTAATGTCTTAAATGCTTATGTGCTTAAAGGCCTTAAATGCTTGAACCCCGATAAATGCTGCTTGCAGCTTTAATTATTATTATTATTCTTCCCTAAAACGCATCGTGCAGCCAAAACCGTAAGGCCTAGAGACGTGATACTTGGTCAAATGGTAGTAGTATTGCTCGCTACTCAGATACACGGACTTAGCCAAATCGGCCCATAGGTGGCGCTACAGCGACCAAAAGCGCGAAACTGCTCAGAACTCCTAGACCGTATGTCGTAGACTCAAGTGTCTTATATCATTGGAAAGCTGGATGCCTGACGAACAAAACGTATATCTCCGATTTCATTTCCGCCATGATAGATTTTCCGCCATTTTGAATTTTGCCAAAAACCTACTTTTGCGAACTAGTCCTAGGTTTTTCGCCCGATCGGAACCAAACCAGTACAGAAATGTTCTCTGGAGTCTGAATATCAATAATTATCGAAAAAAAGTTGAAATTTCGATTCACGGACGCTAAGGGGCGCCAAAACGTACGTTGTGGGAGGGGCCTATTTTACTAAAATGGCTATAACTCCAGAAGTAAATGAGGTATCTTCACCAAACTCGGTAAACATGTGTAAGAGGTCAATCTGAGGTCACAGTAAAAAAAATCGCGGCGATTGGCCACATGGTGGCGCTATAACATGAAAAAAACATAAAACAGGCTTTAACCACCTGACCGTTAGTCCGATTGACTTGAAAATTGGTATGCAGTGTCTTGGCCCAAGGTGTCATGTATGTCTATGAGGACATTGGTGTATCTCGAAAAACATGGCCGCCATCGGCCAATGAAGTTTGAGCACCTATTAGACAAGGTTAACGGAGGCCGATCGGAACGAAACTCGATGGGCATGTTCAACTCATAGCCCTAGAGGTCTGTAAGAATTTTGAAAGAAATCCGCCACTAGTTGGCGCTAACGAGTTTTACGGCTCTGTAATCACGTGGTGTTACACTTATTGTCACAAAATGCATATCATTTGATAGATCTGCTCATGCTGAACAACATTGCCTCAAGAACCATTGCTGTCAATCAAATCGTTCATTAATTATTCGCGAATATGTTAAAAACCTACTTTTGCGAACTAGTCCCTGGTTTTTCGCCCGATCGGAACCAGACCAGTCTAGGACAATTCTCTGGACTCTCCTGATCAATAATTATCGAAAAAAAGTTGAACTTTTGAATTTTTCGTATGGCTATAATTGGGTCATAAAGAAAATGGGCGTGGCAAAATGCACTCAAAAGCTTATAAATCCTAAACGAAAACTCAGAACTTCACGAAAATTGGTGAGCATATGTGCCATAATATTCTAAACAAGCATGCCAAATTTCATGTTGATCGGACCATAGGTGGCGCTATAACTGTTAAAAAGGTTTGAAAACCATATATTTCCTATGGTAAATTGCCTGTATTGGCTGTAAATGGACTTTTCCATCTATTATTTCAGTGGTTAAAAGCTTTCTAAATAAAACTTAATGTCTTAAATGCTTATGTGCTTAAAGGCCTTAAATGCTTGAACCCCGATAAATGCTGCTTGCAGCTTTAATTAGGGGTTCAAGCACGAAGTGCTGAAACCCTATTGTAATTGTAAGGATTTTTAGGGGTTCAAGCACGAAGTGCTGAAACCCTATTGTAATTGCTCTGATTTTTATTATTATTATTTTCCCCTAAAACGCATCGTGCAGCCCAAACCGTAAATGCTGGAGACTTGAAACTCAGCCAAATGGTAGTCCTCAATTTGGGGAGAACCTATCAAAGTATGACCCCGATTGGCCAATAGGTGGCGCTATAGCAAGCAAAAGTATGAAATCAGCCATAACTCCTAGACGGTTTGTCATAGAATCAAGTGTCTTATATCACTGTAATCCGTGGCTCAAGACGGTCAAAACGTATATCTCCGATTTCATTTCCGCCTGGGAAAATTTGCCGCCATTTTGAATTTTCTCAAAAACCTACTTTTGCGAACTAGTCCTAGGTTTTTCGTCCGATTGGAACCAAACCAGAGCAGAAATGTTCTCTGGAGCCTGATTATCAATAATTATCGAAAAAAAGTTGATATTTCGATTCACGGACGATAGGGGGCGCCAAAACGTACGTTGTAGGATGAGCCTATTTTACTAAAACGGCTATAACTCGAGAAATAAATGAGTTATCTTCACCAAACTCGGTACACTTATGTAAGAGCTCAATATGAGGTCACAGTAAAAAAATCGCGATGATTGAGCACTAGGTGGCGCTATAACATAAAAAAAACATAAAAAGGGTTATGATCACCTGACCGTTAGTCCGATTGACTTAAAAATTGGTATGCAGTGTCTTGGTCCAAGGCCCCATGTATGTCTATGAGGACATTGGCGTATCTCAAAAAACATGGCTGCCGTCGGGCAATAAAATTTGAGCACCTATAAGGCAAGGTTAACGGAGGCCGATCAGAACGAAACTCAATGGGCATGTTCGACTCATGGCCCTAGAGGTCTGTAAGAATTTTGAAAGAAATCGGCCACTAGTTGGCGCTAACGAGGTTTACGCCCTCTGTAATCACGTGGCTTTGCACACATCAACACAATAAGCATATCCTTTGATAGATCTCCTCATGATGAACAACTTTGCCTCAAGAACCATTGCTGTCAATCAAACCGTTCATGAAATATTAATAATTATGTTAAAAACCTACTTTTGCGAACTAGTCCCTGGTTTTTCGGCCGATCGGAACCAAACCAGTCTAGGACAATTCTCTGGACTCTCTAGATCAATAATTATTGAAAAAAAGTTGAACTTTTGCATTTGGGTGGCTGTAATAGGGTCATTTATAAAATGGGCGTGGCAAAATACATTAAAAAGCCTATAAATCCTAAATAAAAACTCAGAACTTCACAAAAATTGGTGAACTTATGTAAAATAACATCATTAACAAGCATGCCAAATTTTATGGAGATCGGACAATAGGTGGCGCTATAACTGTTAAACAGATTTAAAACCATATATTTCCTATGGTAAATTGCATGTATTGGCTGTAAATGGACTTTTCAATCTATTATTTCAGTGGTTAAAAGCTTTCTAAATAAATCTTAATGTCTTAAATGCTTAAATGCCTTAAAGGCCTTAACTGCTTGAACCCCGATAAATGCTGCTTGCAGCTTTAATTATTAGGGGTTCAAGCACGAAGTGCTGAAACCCTATTGTAATCGTCCTGATTTTTAGGGGTTCAAGCACGAAGTGCTGAAACCCTATTGTAATCGTCCTGATTTTTATTATTATTATTTTTCCGCCATAAAACGCATCGTGCAGCCCAAACCGTAAGACCTAGAGACTTGAAACTTTGCCAGATGGTAGTACTATTGCTCGCTACTCAGATACACGGACTCAGCCCAATCGGCCCATAGGTGGCGCTATAGCAATCAAAAGCGCAAAACTGCTCAGAACTCCCAGACCGTAAGGCGTAGCTTCAAGTGTCTTATATCATTGAAATCCAGAGCTCCTGAAGAAAAAAACGTATATCTCCGATTTCATTTCCGCCATGATAGATTTTTCGCCATTTTGAATTTTGTCAAAAACCTACTTTTGCGAACTAGTCCCTGGTTTTTCGCCCGATCGGAACCAAACCAGTGCGGAATTGTTCTCTGGAGTCTGAAGATCAATAATTATTGAAAAAAAGTTGAAATTTCGATTAATGGTCGCTAGGGGGTGCAAAATTAACGTTGTGGGAGGAGCCTATTTTACTAAAATGGCTATAACTCAAGAAGTAATTAAGTAAACTTCACCAAACTTGGAACACATGTGTAAGAGGTCAATCTGAGGTCACAGTAAAAAAATTGCGTCGATTGGCCACATGGTGGCGCTATAAAACAAATAAAAACATATAGACAACTGACCGTTTTTCCGAATGACTTGAAATTTGGTATGCAGTGTCTTGGCCCAAGGGGCCATGTATGTCTAAAAGGATATTGGCGTATCTCGAAAAACATGGCTGCCATTGGCCAATGAGGTTTGAGCATCGTTAACGAAGTCCGATCGGAGCGAAACTCGATGGGCATGTTCGGCTCAAGCCCCTAGAGGTCTGTAAGAATTTTGAAAGAAATCGGCCACTAGTTGGCGCTAACGAGTTTTAAGGCTCTGTAATCACGTGGTGTTACACTTATCATCACAAAATGCATATCATTTGATAGATCTGCTCATGCTGAACAACTTTGCCTCAAGAACCATCACTGTCAATCAAACTGTTCATTAAATATTCATGAATATGTTAAAAACCTACTTTTGCGAACTAGTCCCTGGTTTTTCGCCCGATCAGAACCAGACCAGTCTAGGACAATTCTCTGGACTCTCTAGATCAATAATTATCGAAAAAAAGTTGAACTTTTGCATTTTTCGCATGGGTATAATTGGGTCATAAAGAAAATGGGCGTGGCAAAATGCACTCAAAAGCCTATAAATCCTAAACGAAAACTCAGAACTTCACGAAAATTGGTGAGCATATGTGCCACAACATCATTAACAAGCATGCAAAATATCATGGAGATCGGACTATAGGTGGCGCTATAACTGTTAAAAAGCTTGCCTGTATTGGCTGTAAATGGACTTTTCCATCTATTATTTCAGTGGTTAAAAGCTTTCTAAACAAATCTTAATGTCTTAAATGCTTATGTGCTTAAAGGCCTTAAATGCTTGAACCCCGATAAATGCTGCTTGCAGCTTTAATTATTATTATTATTTTTCCGCCATAAAACGCATCGTGCAGCCCAAACCGTAAGACCTAGAGACTTGAAACTTTGCCAGATGGTAGTACTATTGCTCGCTACTCAGATACACGGACTCAGCCCAATCGGCCCATAGGTGGCGCTATAGCAATCAAAAGCGCAAAACTGCTCAGAACTCCCAGACCGTAAGGCGTAGCTTCAAGTGTCTTATATCATTGAAATCCAGAGCTTCTGAAGAAAAAAACGTATATCTCCGATTTCATTTCCGCCATGATAGATTTTTCGCCATTTTGAATTTTGTCAAAAACCTACTTTTGCGAACTAGTCCCTGGTTTTTCGCCCGATCGGAACCAAACCAGTGCGGAATTGTTCTCTGGAGTCTGAAGATCAATAATTATCGAAAAAAAGTTGAAATTTCGATTAATGGTCGCTAGGGGGTGCAAAATTAACGTTGTGGGAGGAGCCTATTTTACTAAAATGGCTATAACTCAAGAAGTAATTAAGTAAACTTCACCAAACTTGGTACACATGTGTAAGAGGTCAATCTGAGGTCACAGTAAAAAAATTGCGTCGATTGGCCACATGGTGGCGCTATAAAACAAATAAAAACATATAGACAACTGACCGTTTTTCCGAATGACTTGAAATTTGGTATGCAGTGTCTTGGCCCAAGGGGCCATGTATGTCTAAAAGGATATTGGCGTATCTCAAAAAACATGGCCGCCATTGGCCAATGAGGTTTGAGCACCGTTAACGACGTCCGATCGGAGCGAAACTCGATGGGCATGTTCGGCTCAAGCCCCTAGAGGTCTGTAAGAATTTTGAAAGAAATCGGCCACTAGTTGGCGCTAACGAGTTTTAAGGCTCTGTAATCACGTGGTGTTACACTTATCATCACAAAATGCATATCATCTGATAGATCTGCTCATGCTGAACAACTTTGCCTCAAGAACCATCACTGTCAATCAAACTGTTCATTAAATATTCATGAATATGTTAAAAACCTACTTTTGCGAACTAGTCCCTGGTTTTTCGCCCGATCAGAACCAGACCAGTCTAGGACAATTCTCTGGACTCTCTAGATCAATAATTATCGAAAAAAAGTTGAACTTTTGCATTTTTCGCATGGGTATAATTGGGTCATAAAGAAAATGGGCGTGGCAAAATGCACTCAGAAGCCTATAAATCCTAAACGAAAACTCAGAACTTCACGAAAATGGGTGAGCATATGTGCCATAACATTCTAAACAAGCATGCAAAATTTCATGTAGATCGGACCATAGGTGGCGCTATAACTGGCAAAAAGTTTTAAAACTACATATTTCCTATGGTAAATTGCCTATATTGGCTGTAAATGGATTTTTCCATCTATAATTTCAGTGGTTAAAAGCTTGTTAAATAAAACGTAATGTCTTAAATGCTTATGTGCTTAAAGGCCTTAAATGCTTGAACCCCGATAAATGCTGCTTGCAGCTTTAATTATTATTATTTTCCCCTAAAACGCATCGTGCAGCCCAAACCGTAAATGCTGGAGACTTGAAACTCAGCCAAATGGTAGTCCTCAATTTGGGGAGAACCTATCAAAATATGACCCCGATTGGTCAATAGGTGGCGCTATAGCAAGCAAAAGTATGAAATCAGCCATAACTCCTAGACGGTTTGTCATAGAATCAAGTGTCTTATATCACTGTAATCCTTGGCTCAAGACGGTCAAAACGTATATCTCCGATTTCATTTCCGCCTGGGAAAATTTTCCGCCATTTTGAATTTTCTCAAAAACCTACTTTTGCGAACTAGTCCTAGGTTTTTCGTCCGATTGGAACCAAACCAGTGCAGAAATGTTCTCTGGAGTCTGAATATCAATAATTATCGAAAAAAAGTTGAAATTTCGATTCACGGTCGCTAGGGGGCGCCAAAACGTACGTTGTGGGAGGAGCCTATTTTACTAAAACGGCGATAACTCGAGAAATAAATGAGGTATCTTCACCAAACTCGGTACACATGTGTAATAGTTCAATTTGAGGTCACAGTAAAAAAATCGCGACGATTGAACAGTAGGTGGCGCTATAACTTGAAAAAAACATGAAAAGGGCTATAACCACCTGACCGTTTGTCCGATTGACTTGAAAATTGGTATGCAGTGTCTTGGTCCAAGGTGCCATGTATGCCTATGAGGACATTGACGTATCTCAAAAAACATGGCCGCCATCAGCCAATGAAGTTTGAGCACCTATTAGACAAGGTTAACGGAGGCTGATCGGAACGAAACTCGATGGGCATGTTCGACTCATGGCCCAAGAGGTCTGTAAGAATTTTGAAAGAAATCGGCCACTAGTTGGCGCTAACGAGTTTTTTCGGCTCTGTAATCACGTGGTGTTGCATACATCCACACAATATGCATATCAGTTGATAGAACTCCTCATACTGAACAACTTTGCCTCAAGAACCATTGCTGTCAATCAAACTGTTCATTAATTATTCATGAATATGTTAAAAACCTACTTTTGCGAACTAGTCCTAGGTTTTTTGCCCAATCGGAACCAAACCAGTCTAGGACAATTCTCTGGACTCTCTAGATCAATAATTATCAAAAAAAAGTGGAACTTTTGCATTTGGATGGCTGTAATAGGGTCATTTATAAAATGGGCGTGGCAAAATACACTAAAAAGCCTATAAATCCTAAATGAAAACTCAAAACTTCACAAAAATTGGTGAGCATATGTCACATAACATCATTAACAAGCATGCCAAATTTTATGGACATCGGACCAAAGGTGGCACTATAACTGTTAAAAAGCTTTAAAACCACATATTTCCTATGGTAAATTGCCTGTATTGGCTGTAAATGGACTTTTCAATCTATTATTTCAGTGGTTAAAAGCTTTCTAAATAAATCTAAATGTCTTAAATGCTTATGTGCTTAAAGGCCTTAAATGCTTGAACCCCGATAAATGCTGCTTGCAGCTTTAATTATTATTATTATTTTTCTTCTGCCGTAAAACGCATCGTGCAGCCCAAACCGTAAGTGCTAGAGACTTGAAACTTTGCCAGATGGTAGTACAAAAATCGAGGAGAGGTTATCAAAATATGACCCCGATTGGCCCATAGGTGGCGCTACAGTGCAAAAAACAAAAAAAAATCATATTTTTGCTTAAATCTCATTAACCGTTTGTCACAGACTCAAGTGTCTTATATCATTGGAATCCTTGGGTGAACCCGAACAAAAAAGGCCTCAAGGATTTCATTTCCGGTATGCAAATTTTCCGCCATTTTGAATTATGTCCAAAACCTACTTTTGCGAACTAGTCCCTGGTTTTGTGTCCGATCGGAACCAAACCAGTGCAGAAATGTTCTCTGGAGTCAGATTATCAATAATTATCGAAAAAAAGTTGAAATTTCGATTGACGGTCGCTAAGGGGCGCCAAAATGTTTGAAGAAGGCGGAGCCTATTTTACTAAAATGGCTATAACTCCAGAAGTAAATGAGGTATCTTCACCAAACTCGGTACACCTCTGTAAAAGCTCGATCTGAGGTCATAGTAAAAAGATTGCGGCGATTGGCCACATGGTGGCGCTATAAAATGAAAAAAAAATAAATCAGGCTGTAACCACCTGACCGTTAGTCCGATTGACTTGAAAATTGGTATGCAGTGTCTTGGTCCAAGCTGTCATGTATATCTATGAGGACATTGGTGTATCTCAAAAAACATGGCCGCCATTGGCCAATGAAGTTTGAGCACCTATTAGACAAGGTTAACGGAGGCCGATCGGAACAAAACTCGGTGGGCATGTTCGACTCATGGCCCTAGAGGTCTGTAAGAATTTTGAAAGAAATCGGCCACTAGTTGGCGCTAACGAGTTTTATGGCTCTGTAATCACGTGGTGTTACACTTATCATCACAAAATGCATATCATTTGATAGACCTGCTCATGCTGAACAACTTTGCCTCTAGAACCATTGCTGTCAATCAAACAGTTTATTAATTATTCACGAATATGTTAAAAACCTACTTTTGCGAACTAGTCCCTGGTTTGTCGCCCGATCGGAACCAGACCAGTCTAGGACAATTCTCTGGACTCTCTAGATCAATAATTATCAAAAAAAAAGTTTAAATTTTGCTTTTGGTTGGCTATAAGAGGATCATTTATAAAATAGGCGTGTCCAAATACACTCAAAACGTCTATAAAGCCTAAATAAAAACTCAGAACTTCACAAAAATTGATGGGCATATGTGAAATAACATGCTAAAGAAGCATGGAAATTTCTATGGAGATCGGACCATAGGTGGCGCTATAACTATTAAAAAGCTTTGAAAACCATATATTTCCTATGGTAAATTTCCTGTATTGGCTGTAAATGGACTTTTCCATCTATTATTTCAGTGGTTAAAAGCTTTCTAAATAAATCTTAATGTCTTAAATGCTTATGTGCTTAAAGGCCTTAAATGCTTGAACCCCGATAAATGCTGCTTGCAGCTTTAATTAGGGGTTCAAGCACGAAGTGCTGAAACCCTATTGTAATTGCTCTGATTTTTATTATTATTATTTTCCCCTAAAACGCATCGTGCAGCCCAAACCGTAAATGCTGGAGACTTGAAACTCAGCCAAATGGTAGTCCTCAATTTGGGGAGAACCTATCAAAGTATGACCCCGATTGGCCAATAGGTGGCGCTATAGCAAGCAAAAGTATGAAATCAGCCATAACTCCTAGACGGTTTGTCATAGAATCAAGTGTCTTATATCACTGTAATCCTTGGCTCAAGACGGTCAAAACGTATATCTCCGATTTCATTTCCGCCTGGGAAAATTTTCCGCCATTTTGAATTTTCTCAAAAACCTACTTTTGCGAACTAGTCCTAGGTTTTTCGTCCGATTGGAACCAAACCAGTGCAGAAATGTTCTCTGGAGTCTGAATATCAATAATTATCGAAAAAAAGTTGAAATTTCGATTCATGGACGTTAGGGGGCGTCAAAACGTACGTTGTGGGAGGAGCCTATTTTACTAAAACGGCTATAACTCGAGAAATAAATGAGTTATCTTCACCAAACTCGGTACACATGTGTAATAGTTCAATTTGAGGTCACAGTGAAAAAATCGCGACAATTGAAGAGTAGGTGGCGCTATAACTTGAAAAAAACATGGAAAGGGCTATAACCACCTGACCGTTTGTCCGATTGACTTGAAAATTGGTATGCAGTGTCTTGGTCCAAGGTGCCATGTATGTCTATGAGGACATTGACGTATCTCAAAAAACATGGCCGCCATCGGCCAATGAAGTTTGAGCACCTATTAGACAAGGTTAACGGAGGCCGATCGGAACGAAACTCGATGGGCATGTTCGGCTCATGGCCCTAGAGGTCTGTAAGAATTTTGAAAGAAATCGGCCACTAGTTGGCGCTAACGAGTTTTATGGCTCTGTAATCACGTGGTGTTACACATATCATCACAAAATGCATATCATTTGATAGATCTGCTCATGTTGAACAACTTTGCCTCTAGAACCACTAATGTCAATCAAACCGTTCATTAAATATTTACGAATATGTTAAAAACATACTTTTGCGAACTAGTCCTAGGTTTTTCGCCCAATCGGAACCAAACCAGTCTAGGACAATTCTCTGGACTCTCTAGATCAATAATTATCAAAAAAAAGTTGAACTTTTGCATTTGGATGGCTGTAATAGGGTCATTTATAAAATGGGCGTGGCAAAATACATTAAAAAGCCTATAAATCCTAAATAAAAACCCAGAACTTCACAAAAATTGGTGAACTTATGTGACATAACATCATTAACAAGCATGCAAAATTTCATGGAGATCGGACCATAGTTGGCGCTATAACTGTTAAAAAGCTTTAAAACCATATATTTCCTATGGTACATTGCCTATATTGGCTGTAAATGGTGTTTTCCATCTATTATGTCAGTGGTTAAATGCTTGCTAAATAAAACTTGATAACTTTTGATGCTTTTGTGCTTAAAAACCCTTAAAGGCCTTAATAGCTTGAACCCCGATAAATGCTGCTTGCAGCTTTAATTATTATTATTTTTCTTCTGCCGTAAAACGCATCGTGCAGCCCAAACCGTAAGTGCTAGAGACTTGAAACTTTGCCAGATGGTAGTACAAAAATCGAGGAGAGGTTATCAAAATATGACCCCGATTGGCCCATAGGTGGCGCTACAGTACAAAAAACAAAAAAAAATCATATTTTTGCTTAAATCTCATTAACCGTTTGTCACAGACTCAAGTGTCTTATATCATTGGAATCCTTGGGTCAAGCCGAACAAAAAAGGCCTCAAGGATTTCATTTCCGGTATGCAAATTTTCCGCCATTTTGAATTATGTCCAAAACCTACTTTTGCGAACTAGTCCCTGGTTTTGTGTCCGATTGGAACCAAACCAGTGCAGAAATGTTCTCTGGAGTCAGAATATCAATAATTATCGAAAAAAAGTTGAAATTTCGATTGACGGTCGCTAAGGGGCGCCAAAATGTTTAAAGAAGGCGGAGCCTATTTTACTAAAATGGCTATAACTCCAGAAGTAAATGAGGTATCTTCACCAAACTCGGTACACCTGTGTAAGAGGTCAATCTGAGGTCATAGTAAAAAGATTGCGGCGATTGGCCACATGGTGGCGCTATAACATTAAAAAAACATAAATCAGGCTGTAACCACCTGACCGTTAGTCCGATTGACTTGAAAATTGGTATGCAGTGTCTTGGTCCAAGCTGTCATGTATATCTATGAGGACATTGGTGTATCTCAAAAAACATGGCCGCCATCGGCCAATGAAGTTTGAGCACCTATTAGACAAGGTTAATGGAGGCCGATCGGAACAAAACTCGGTGGGCATGTTCGACTCATGGCCCTAGAGGTCTGTAAGAATTTTGAAAGAAATCGGCCACTAGTTGGCGCTAACGAGTTTTATGGCTCTGTAATCACGTGGTGTTACACTTATCATCACAAAATGCATATCATTTGATAGACCTGCTCATGCTGAACAACTTTGCCTCTAGAACCATTGCTGTCAATCAAACAGTTTATTAATTATTCACGAATATGTTAAAAACCTACTTTTGCGAACTAGTCCCTGGTTTTTCGCCCGATCGGAACCAGACCAGTCTAGGACAATTCTCTGGACTCTCTAGATCAATAATTATCAAAAAAAAGTTAAAATTTTGCTTTTGGTTGGCTATAAGAGGATCATTTATAAAATAGGCGTGTCCAAATACACTCAAACGTCTATAAAGCCTAAATAAAAACTCAGAACTTCACAAAAATTGATGGGCATATGTGAAATAACATGCTAAAGAAGCATGGAAATTTTTATGGAGATCGGACCATAGGTGGCGCTATAACTGTTAAAAAGCTTTGAAAACCATATATTTCCTATGGTAAATTTCCTGTATTGGCTGTAAATGGACTTTTCCATCTATTTTTTCAGTGGTTAAAAGCTTTCTAAATAAATCTTAATGTCTTAAATGCTTATGTGCTTAAAGGCCTTAAATGCTTGAACCCCGATAAATGCTGCTTGCAGCTTTAATTATTATTATTATTATTATTATTATTATTCTGCCGTAAAACGCATCGTGCAGCCCAAACCGTAAGAGCTGGAACTTTGAAACTTTGCCAGATGGTAGTACAAAAATCGAGGAAAGGTTCAGAGATTATGACCCCGATTGGCCCATAGGTGGCGCTATAACAACCAAAAGCGCGAAACTGCTCATAACTCCTAGACCGTATGTCGTAGACTCAAGTGTCTTATATCATTGGAAAGCTGGACGCCTGACGAACAAAACGTATATCTCCGATTTCATTTCCGCCATGATAGATTTTCCGCCATTTTGAATTTTGTCAAAAACCTACTTTTGCGAACTAGTCCCTGGTTTTTTACCCGATTGGTACCAAACCAGTGCAGAAATGTTCTCTGGAGACTGAATATCAATAATTATCGAAAAAAAGTTGAAATTTCGATTCACGGTCGCTAAGGGGCGCCAAAACGTACGTTGTGGGAGGGGCCTATTTTATTAAAATGGCTATAACTCCCGAAGTAAATGAGGTATCTTCACCAAACTTGGTACACATGTGTATGAGTTCAATCTGGGGTCACAGTAAAAAAATCGCGACGATTGGCCTCATGGTGGCGCTATAACATGAAAAAAACATAAATCAGGCTATAACCACCTGACCGTTAGTCCGATTGACTTGAAAATTGGTATGCAGTGTCTTGGTCCAAGGTGCCATGTATGTGTATGAGGACATTGGCGTATCTCAAAAAACATGGCCGCCATCGGCCAATGAAGTTTGAGCACCTATTAGACAAGGTTAACGGAGGCCGATCGAAACGAAACTCAATGGGCATGTTCGGCTCATGGCCCTAGAGGTCTGTAAGAATTTTAAAAGAAATCGGCCACTAGTTGGCGCTAACGAGTTTTACGGCTCTGTAATCACGTGGTGTTACAAATATCCACACAATATGCATATCATTTGATAGATCTCCTCATCCTGAACAACTTTGCCTCAAGAACCATTGCTGTCAATCAAACTGTTCATTAATTATTCATGAATATGTTAAAAACCTACTTTTGCGAACTAGTCCTAGGTTTTTTGCCCGATCGCAACCAGACCAGTCTAGGACAATTCTCTGGACTCTCTAGATTAATAATTATCAAAAAAAAGTTGAACTTTTGCATTTGGATGGCTGTAATAGGGTCATTTATAAAATGGGCGTGGCAAAATACACTAAAAACCCTATAAATCCTAAATGAAAACTCATAACTTCACAAAAGTTGGTGAGCATATGTGACATAATATCATTAACAAGCATGCAACATTTTATGGAGATCGGACCAAAGGTGGCGCTATAACAGTTAAAAGGCTTTTAAACCATATATTTCCTATGGCAAACTGCCTGTATTGGCTGTAAATGGTCTTTTCCATGTCTGATCATATAATTTTCATATCATAATGTTAAAAACTATCGCATAACCATTCTCTGGACTCACTAGAACAATAGTTGTCAGAAAAAGTTGAACTTCTTCATTTGGATAGCTATAATAGGTTCACTTCAAAATGTGGCCTTTACCAAGTGTCCCCGAAAGCCTATATCTCTTTAATCAATGCTCAGACCTTCTTAAAAACAAGTCAGAACGTGTGAAATATCACCCTGAACAAGGATGAAAAATTTCAGACAGATCGGACAAAATTTGCCTCTGTAACAGTTAAAAAGGTGAAAATGATATGAATTAATGGCATATTAAGCCAATAAGTGGTATTTTACTGCCCCCTGCTGTTTAAAATAGTCATTTTGTCATATTGTTCTATAATTTATATTTAGACTTTATAAAATCCCTATTTTAACATTTACAATTACATTTACTCAAAATCCATCTGTTAAAGTATTAGTATTGACAGTTTGATCACATCATATATTTCAAATATCTGTATCTACAACATAATGTGTGTGTGTAGTCTTAGGTTTCTAAATAAATTCTGAATAATCTGATTAATAGCTTACAAAGACTTTGTGAAATGTTTATAGACCATTGAAATATATTTTCATAATGACATACCCAATAGCATTGAAAAAACAACAACATTTGTCTTTGTGTGTGTGTGTGTGTGTGTGTGTGTGTGTGTGTGTGTGTGTGTGTGTGTGTGTGTGTAAACATGCATTATGGAGTTAAAATGGAAAAACTGGTTTGCTTTAGTACAGAAAAATGGTGAAAATCATGAAGTTTAAAGTGAAAGTGAGCCAATAAGTGGTCTTCTAGTGCCCTCTGCTGGCCATTCTACTTATTAATTAAATATTTCCACATGTGCTTGCATTTATACTTGAATACACACTAAAAAATCACTTATATAGCAATAACTATTATAACACAATCATATTTTGTCAGTGTTAATCACTTTATTTGCACTGACACTTCAAATAATTGCTAGTAATGTGATAAATCAGGCTAGAAACATGGTAAATCAAAGTAAATAATACTAGATTGTCGTTTATCTCCTGGTAAATAATACTAGAACGTGGTATATCATGGTAAATCATGGTTAACTATGCTGTGTGTGTATGTGTGTGTGTGTGTGTGTGTGTGTGTGTGTGTGTGTGTGTGTGTGTGTGTGTGTGTGTGTGTGTGTGTGTGTGTAAGCATGCATTGAGTTAACATGGAAAAACTGGTTTGCTTTAGTGCAGAAAACTGGTTTAAAGTGAAAGTGAGCCAATAAGTGGTCTTCTAGTGCCCTCTGCTGGCCATTCTACTTAATAATGAAATATTTTACATGTGCTTTTGCATTCATACTTGGACACACACTAAAAATCACGTATATAACTAACTATTATAACACAATAATATTTTGTCAGTGTTCATCACCTCATTTGCACTGACACTTCACATAATTGCTAGTAATGTGGTTAATCATGCTAGAAACATTGTAAATCATAGTAAATAATACTGAAATGAGGTGTATCAAGGTAAATCATGCTAGAATCCTAATAAATCATTCTGGAACATGGTATATGATAGTAAATCATGCTAGAATCATATTAAATAATTCTTGAATGTGGCAAATCGTTGTGGGAGGAGCCTATTTTACTCAAATGGCTATAACTCAAGAAGTAAATGAGATATCTTCACCAAAATCAGTACACATGTGTATGGGTTCAATTTGAGGTCACAATAAACAATTTTATGGAGATCGGACCATAGGTGGCGCTATAACTGTTAAAAAGCTTTAAAACCATATATATCCCATGGCAATTTGCCTGTATTGGCTGTAAATGGTCTTTTCCATCTATTATGTCAGTGTTTACATGCTTGCTAAATAAATCTTAATGACTTTTGATGCTTTTGTGCTTAAATGCCTTAAAGGCCTTAACTGCTTGAACCCCGATAAATGCTGCTTGCAGCTTTAATTATTAGGGGTTCAAGCACGAAGTGCTGAACACCTATTGTAATTGTACTGATTTTTATTATTATTATTATTATTATTCTTCTCCGCTAAAACGCATCGTGCAGCCCAAACCGTAAGTGCTGGAGACTTGAAACTTTGTCAGATGGTAGTACAAAAATCGAGGAAAGGTTCAGAGAGTATGACCCCGATTGGCCCATAGGTGGCGCTATAGCGACCAAACGCGCGAAACTGGTCATAACTCCTAGACCGTATGTCCTAGACTCAAGTGTCTTATATCAATGGAATCCAGACCTCATGGCGAACAAAACGTATATCTCCGATTTCATTTCCGGTATGCAAATTTTTCCGCCATTTTGAATTTTGTCAAAAACCTACTTTTGCAAACTAGTCCTAGGTTTTTCGCCCGATCGGAACCAAACCAGTGCAGAAATGTTCTCTGGAGTCTGAAGATCAATAATTATCGAAAAAACGTCGATATTTCGATTCAAAGTCGCTAGGGGGCTCAAAATGAACGTTGTGGGAGGAGCCTATTTTACTAAAATGGCTATAACTCAAAAAGTAAATGAGATAGCTTCACCAAACTTGGTACACATATGTAGGAGTTCAATCTGGGGTCACAGTAAAAAAATCACAACGATTAAACACTAGGTGGCGCTATAACATGAAAGAAACATGAAAAGGGCTATAACCACCTGACTGTTAGTCTGATTGACTTGAAAATTGGTATGCAGTGTCTTGGTCCAAGGTGCCATGTATGTCTATGAGGACATTGGCGTATCTCAAAAAACATGGCCGCCATTGGCCAATGAAGTCGAGCACCTATTAGACAAGGTTAACGGAGGCCGATTGGAACGAAACTCGGTGGGCATGTTCGACTCATGGCCCTAGAGGTCTGTAAAATTTTTGAAAGAAATCGGCCACTAGTTGGCGCTAACGAGTTTTATGGCTCTGTAATCACGTGGTGTTACACTTATAGTCACATTATGCATATCATTTGATAGATCTACTCATGCTGAACAACTTTGCCTCAAGAACCATTGCTGTCAATCAAACCGTTCATTAAATATTCGTGAACATGTTAAAAACCTACTTTTGCGAACTAGTCCTAGGTTTTTCGCCCGATCGGAACCAGACCAGTCTAGGGCAATTCTCTGGACTCTCTAGATCAATAATTATCGAAAAAAAGAAGAAAATTTTGCTTTTGTTTGGCTATAACATGATCATTTAGAAAATGGGCGTGTCAAAATACACTCAAACGTTTATAAATCATAAATAAAAACTCAGAACTTTACAAAAATTGATGAGCACATGTGACATAACATACTAAAGAAGCATGGGAATTTTTATGGAGATTGGACCATAGGTGGCGCTATAACTGTTAAAAAGCTTTAAAACAATATATATTCTATGGTAAATTGCCTGTATTGGCTGTAAATGGTGTTTTCCATTTATGATCTTATAATTTTCAAATCATAATATTCAAATCTAGTGCAGTACAATTCTCTGGACTCTCTAGATCAATAATTATCAGAAAAAGTATAACTTCTTCATTTGGATGGCTATAATAGGGTCACTTTAATATGTAGCCTTGACCAAGTGTCCCCAAAAGCCTATATCTTTTAAATATCTTTCAGATCTAGTCAGAACATGTTACTCTTAACAAGCATGAAAAATTTCAGACAGATCGGACAAAATTTGCCTCTATAACAGTTAAAAAGGTAAAAATGATATAACATGGCATATTAAGCCAATAAGTGGTATTGTACTGCCCCCTGCTGTCATTTCATCATACTACTCCCTAATATTGTTATATAATTCATATTTATACTTTATAAAATCATTATTTTAACATTTACAATCACATTTTGTCAAAATGCATCTATTGGAGTGTTACTATTGACAATTGTTTTACATTTAGAAAACGAAAGTAAAACCTTGTCCGCCATTTAGGCCACGCCCCCCCAGTACAAATTCACTCATAACTCGAAAACGGAAAGTGGCCGCGCGCTCAAATTTTGATGGTAAGGACCTCTCCGGGCTCTTGATCGAAACGTAGCGTCGCGGGCCTCGGGAGCGCGCCCCCCCCACGGAAAGCTAGTCCGCGGGACCCCCGACTTTGAACGGCCGTAACTCCCGAACCAGATCACCCCGAACCTTGTGTGAGGGCTCATTGGAAAGGGCCCATCCTTGGCTAGCTTCGATTCAAATGTGGTGTAATTTGCCCTCGGCATTCCAGAGAAAACTGCTCCAAAAGACATGCCTTTGAATGGTCATAGCTCCCGGCCCCAATCGCCCAAAAACACTGTGATGGTCTCATTCAACAGGGCTCCTCAAGCACTATCTATGCTCTGAGGTTTAGAATTTTTCGCCATCTGGTTCCCGAGATATAAGTGAAAAAACTAATTCCCATTCATTCACTTCAATTGTAAGATGGAGGCTGTAATTCCACTGTTGTCAACTAGAGGGAGCAGCAGTATTAGACATAGTATTAATCTTTTTATCAGCTTTCAGCTTTGGCCAACAAGCAAATGCTTAAAGCTATTTATTATTATTATTACTGATAATACAGATCACAAAGAAATATGTGAAAATGGTTAGACCATTAAAAGATATTTTCACAATAACATCCCAAAAACATTGAAAACATATTTGTCTTTGTGTGTGTGTGTCTGTGTGTGTCTGTGTGTGTAAGCATGCTTAATGGAAAGAACATGGTAAAACTGCTTTGTTTTACTGGTGGATAAAAAAGTCTTTCAAATGAAAGTGAGTCAATTAGTGGTCTTCTACTGCCCTCTGCAGGACATTCTACTTATAAAAATATTTTTACCTGTGCTTTTGCATACATTTTTAGACTATATAAAATTGCTTGCATGAAAATCACCTATTATAACACAATCATGTTTTGTCAGTTTATCACTTCATTTGTACTGAGCTCTCAGTTTGAACAATTCTGCTTCTCAGTGATTAATTTGAAATCTGAAAATGGTGTTATACGGAGGAGATTTGCAATTATCATTTTGTTACCTATCTTTAATTTAAAATATCTACATCTACAACCAAATGTGTTTGCATGTGTGTGTTGAAGCATGGTTACTGTATTAAGTATTATTGTTTAAGTATTATTGTTTTCATTTACATTTTAACCACCAGAAGACCACTCATTGCTTCATTCTGCTTACTAAAATATTATTTTCCAGTTAGTTTCCATTTGAAATATTGTTTAAACTTTATAAAATCATTAAAATAACATTTCAAATCATATTTTGTCTGTTTATAAATCCCACAGACTCACATTGGCTGCAATACTAATGTTTTTGAAAGACACAGACCTGAGAGTCTAATCTTTGTGTATTGTGCATATAGTATTGATATTATTACTATTGCAAATCATGTTATTGTAACTCATATCTTAACAGAATATTATTTGTAATTTTAATTCTTTATTTCTTAATTGTTTTTTTCTGATTACTACAGATATTATCAACAAAGATATCAACTACACCTTCACTTTTAATATTGATAAGCTGCACACACAGCGCAATCACACACCCACTAATGCATTCAAATAAATGTAATCTTACTGTGCTACTTTATTTGTACATGATTAGAATGAACAGACATCTAAGAATATTTTTCTTCTTTTGTTAAAGCCATTTCAGACTACAAGTAAGCATTATATTACTAATCAACTATTTTAAAGGTGCCATACAATTGAAAACTGTATTTATCTTGGCATAGTTGAATGGTAAGAGTTCTGGACAAGGAACTGACATACCGTGAGCCTCAAACACCATTGTTTCCTCCTTCATGTGTAAATCTCCTGTTTGCAAAAGACCGCTGAAAAATGAGTGAATTACAGCATAACACCGACTGTGACGTTGGAGTCGGGATCATTCATATTTATACCCCCCCAATTTGCATATACCAGCCCATGTTCTAGGCCAGGCAGTGTTAACGTGGACCTGCACAGCCGAATCATCAGAAGTTCTGCAGGTATTGTGAAGAAGCAAGCAAGGACAATAGTGAAAATGTCAGATCATGGATATAAATGTTATGTTCGAGGCTGTGCTGCGGATTTCAGAACTTTTCATTCCCTTCCCACAAAAGAGAACTGCCAAAAGGCATGGTTGATTTTTACAACAGGATACCTTACCATTTTAATTCAAAGCTGTTAGTTTGCTCTGCCCATTTCACCACTGACAGTTTTTCTAACCTGGGACAATATCAAGCAGGTTTCGCTCATCGTTTGATACTGAAGAAGGGGGCAGTTCCAACTAATGTTATATTTCCATTACAACCCCTACCGCAAGCAGAAAGTAACGTTAGTGATTTTATCCACTACTTGACTGTTGAAGACATTTCTGTTTCAGAGATATCATAGAACAATTTAAAATATATCAATGCATTCTACGGCACCTTTAAAATAATTATTTAAAATGGAGATCAGGCCAAACATCACTAAAACATGAAAAGGGCTATAACCACCTGACCATTAGTTCGATTGACTTTAAAATTGGCATGCAATGTTTTGGTCCAAGGTGCCATGTATGTCTATGCCGCCATAGGCCAATAAAGTTTGTGCACCTCTTAGACAAGGTTAACGAAGGTCGATCGGAACGAAACTCGGTGGGCATGTTCGACTCGTGGCCCTAGAGGTCTGTAAGAATTTTGAAAGAAATCGGCCACTAGTTGACGCTAACAGGTTTTACGGCTTTGTAATCACGTGATGCATGTCATTTGATAGATCTCCTCATACTGAACAACTTTGCCTCAAAAACTACTGCTGTCAATTAATTTGTTCATTAAATACTTGCGATTATGTTAAAAACCTACTTTTGCGAACTAGTCCTATGTTTTTCACCCGATCGGAAATATATCAGTGCAGTACAATTCTCTGGACTCTCTAGATCAATAATTATATAAAAAACTTAAACTTTACCCATTGGGTAGCCATAATAGGATCATTTAGAAAATGTGTATGGCAAAAAACACTCAAAAGCCTGTAAATCCTAAACGAAAACTCAGACAACTCACTAAACTGCCTTATGTGCTTAAAGACCCTAAATGCTTGAACCCCGCTAAATGCTGCTTGCAGCTTTAATTATTATTATTATTATTATTCTCCGCTAAAACGCATCGTGCAGCCCAAACTGTAAGTGCTGGAGACTTGAAACTTTGTCAGATGGTAGTACAAAAATCGAGGAAAGGTTCAGAGAGTATGACCCCGATTGGCCTATAGGTGGCGCTATAGCAACCAAAAGCGCGAAACTGCTCATAACTCCTAGACCGTATGTCGTAGACTCAAGTGTCTTATATCATTGGAAAGCTGGACGTCTGACGAACAAAACGTATATCTCCGATTTCATTTCCGTCATGATAGATTTTCCGCCATTTTGAATTTTGTCAAAAATCTACTTTTGCGAACTAGTCCGTGGTTTTTCGTCCGATCGGAACCAAACCAGTGCAGAAATGTTCTCTGGAGTCTGAAGATCAATAATTATCGAAAAAACGTCGATATTTCGATTCAAAGTCGCTAGGGGGCTCAAAATGAACATTGTGGGAGGAGCCTATTTTACTAAAATGGCTATAACTCAAAAAGTAAATGAGATAGCTTCACCAAACTGGGTACACATATGTAGGATTTCAATCTGGGGTCACAGTAACAAAATAGCGACGATTGAACACTAGGTGGCGCTATAACATGAAAAAAACATGAAAAGGGCTATAACCACCTGACCGTTAGTCTGATTGACTTGAAAATTGGTATGCAGTGTCTTGGTCCAAGGTGCCATGTATGTCTATGAGGACATTGACGTATCTCAAAAAACATGGCCGCCATTGGCCAATGAAGTCGAGCACCTATTAGACAAGGTTAACGGAGGCCGATCGGAACGAAACTCGATGGGCATGTTCGACTCATGGCCCTAGAGGTCTGTAAAAATTTTGAAAGAAATCGGCCACTAGTTGGCGCTAACGAGTTTTATGGCTCTGTAATCACATGGTGTTACACTTATTGTCACAAAATGCATATCATTTGATAGATCTGCTCATGCTGAACAACTTTGCCTCTATAACCATTGCTGTCAATCAAACCGTTCATTAAATATTCGCAAACATGTTAAAAACCTACTTTTGCGAACTAGTCCTAGGTTTTTCGCCCGATCTGAACCAGACCAGTCTAGGACAATTCTCTGGACTCTCTAGATCAATAATTATCAAAAAAAAAGTTGAACTTTTGCATTTGAGTGGCTGTAATAGGGTCATTTATAAAATGGGCATTGCAAAATACACTCAAAAGCCTATAAATCCTAAATGAAAACTCAGAACTTCACAAAAATTGGTGAGCATATGTGACATATCATCATTAACAAGCATGCAAAAATTTTTGGAGATCGGACCAAATGTGGCGCTATAACAGTTAAAAGGCTTTAAAACCATATGTTTCCTATGGTAAACTGCCTGTATTGGCTGTAAATGGTCTGATCTGTAAAATGGTCTGTAAATCTCTGATCATACAATTTTCATATCATAATGTTCAAAACTAGTGCAATACAATTCTCTGTACTCACTAGATCAATAATTGTCAGAAAAAGTTGAACTACTTCATTTGGTTAGCTATAATAGGTTCACTTCAAAATGTGGCCTTTACCAAGTGTCCCCGAAAGCCTATATCTCTTTAATAAAAACAAGTCAGAACTTAAGAAGTTCTGCTCTTAAGAAGCATGAAAAATTTCAGACAGATCGGACAAAATTTGCCTCTATAACAGTTAAAAAGGTAAAAATGATATAACATGGCATATTAAGTCAATAAGTGGTATTGTACTGCCCCCTGCTGTCATTTCATCATACTACTCCCTAATATTGTTATATAATTCATATTTAGACTTTATAAAATCATTATTTTAACATTTACAATCACATTTTGTCAAAACTCATCTATTGAAGTATTACTATTGACAATTCTGTCAAATTAAGGAATGGAATCCTGAAACGAAAGTAAAAACGGAGGCCGCCATTTAGGCCACGCCCCCCCAGTACAAATTCACTCATAACTCGAAAACGGAAAGACGCTGCACGCTCAAATTTTGATGGTAAGGACCTCTCTTGATCGAAACGTATCGTCGCGGGCCTCGGGCCTTCCAGAGATAAAAGCCCTGAAATATATGCCTTTGAACGATCAGAACTCCCGGTCCCAATCACCCAAAAACACCGCGATGGTCTCATTCAACAAGACTCCTCAAGCACTATCTATGCTCTGAGTTTCAGAATTTTTCGCCTTTTGGTTCCGGAGATATAAGTGATAAACCAAATTCCCATTCATTCATTCATTAATTCAATCAATCACTTCAACTGTTGCACCACTAGAAACACACCACTGTTGTCCACTGGAGGGAGCAGCAGGATTACACATGATCTTTTTATTCGCTTTCAGTATTGGGAAACAAACAAATGCTTTAAAAAGCAATCTTTTTTATTATGATGTTTTTTATTTTATTATGATATTTGTATATATTTTATTTTTTAATTTTTTATTATGATTATTATGAAGTTTTATATTATTAGATAAAGAAATGCCTATAGACAATTAAATATTATTATTATTATTATTATTACGGACTGGTAATACAGATCACAAAGAAATATGTGAAATGGTTAGACCATTAAAAGATATTTTCACAATATCACATCCTAAAAACATGGAAAACATATTTATCTTTGTGTGTGTGTGTGTGTGTGTGTGTGTGTGTGGATGTGTGTGTGGATGTGTTTGTGTTTGTGTGTGTCTGTGTGTGTAAGCATACTTAATGGAAAGAACATGGAGAAACTGCTTTGTTTTACTGGTGGATAAAAAAGTCTTTCAAATGAAAGTGAGTCAATTAGTGGTCTTCTACTGCCCTCTGCAGGACATTCTACTTAATAAAATATTTTCACCTGTGCTTTTGCATTAATTTTTGTATAAAGTATATAATTACTTGCATGAAAATCACCTATTATAACACAATCATGTTTTGTCAAAGTTTATCACTTCATTTGTACTGAGCTCTCAGTTTGAACAATTCTGCCCCTCAATCTGAAAATGGTGTTATACAGAGGAGATTTGCAATTATCATTTTGTTACCTATCTTTTATTTTAAATATCTACATCTACAACAAAATGTGTGTGCATGTGTGTGTTCAAGCATGGTTAGTGTATTAAGTATTATTGTTTAAGTATTATTGTTTTCATTTACATTTTAACCACCAGATGAAGACCACTCATTGGTTCATTCTGCTCACTAAAATATTATTTTTCATTTTTTTTCCATTTGAAATATTGTTTAAACTTAATAAAATCATTAAAATAACATTTCAAATCATATTTTGTCTGTTTATAAATCCCACAGACTCACATTGGCTGCAATACTAATGTTTTTGTAAGACACAGACCTGATAGTCTAATCTGTGTGTATTGTGCATATATTATTGATATTATTACTATTGCAAATCATGTTATTGTAACTCATATCTTAATAGAATATTATTTGTAATTTTAATTCTTTATTTCTTAATTGATTTTTTTATGATTACTACAGATATTATCACCAAAGATATCAACTACACCTTCTCTTTTAGTATTGATACGCTGCACACACAGCACAATCACACACTCACTAATGCATTCAAATAAATGTAATCTTAATGTGCTACTTTATTTGTACATGATTAGAGTGAACAGAAATCTAAGACTATTTTTCTTCTTTTGTTAAAGCCATTTCAGACTACAAGTAAGCATTATATTACTAATCATCTATTTTAAAGGTGCCATACAATTGAAAACTGTATTTATCTTGGCATAGTTGAATGATAAGAGTTCTGGACATGGAACTGACATACCGTGAGCCTCAAACACCATTGTTTCCTCCTTCATGTGTAAATCTCCTGTTTGCAAAAGACCGCTGAAAAATGAGTGAATCCCAGCATAACACTGACTGTGATGTTGGAGTCAGGATCATTAATATTTATACCCCCCAAATTTGCATATACCAGCCCATGTTCTAGGCCAGGCAGTGTTAACGTGGACCTGCACAGCTGAATCATCAGAAGATCTGCAGGTATTGTGAAGAAGCAAGCAAGGACAATAGTGAAAATGGCAGATCATGGATATAAATGTTATGTTCGAGGCTGTGCTGCAGATTTGAGAACTTTTCATTCCCTTCCCACAAAACTGTCAACAGGCATGGTTGATGTTTACAACAGGATACCTCACCATTTTAATTCAAAGCTGTTAGTTTGCTCTGCCCATTTTACCACAGACAGTTTTTCTAACCTGGGAGTGGGACAATATCAAGCAGGTTTCGCTCATTGTTTGATACTGAAGAAGGGGGCAGTTCCAACTAATGTTATATTTCCATTACAACCCCTACCGCAAGCAGAAAGTAACATTAGTGATTTTATCCACTACTTGACTGTTGAAGACATTTCTGTTTCAGAGATATCAGAGAACAATTTAAAATATATCAATGCATTCTACAGCACCTTTAAAATAATTATTTAAAATGGAGATCAGGCCATATAATCACAAAAACAGGAAAAGGGCTATAACCACCTGACCATTAGTTCGATTGACTTTAAAATTGGCATGCAGTGTCTTGGTCCAAGGTGCCATGTATGTCTATGCCGCCATCGGTTTTTAGCCCGATCGGAAATATACCAGTGCAGTACAATTTTCTGGAAGCTCTAGATCAATAATTATATAAAAAACTTAAACTTTACCCATTGGGTAGCCATAACAGGATCATTTAGAAAATGGTTATGGCAAAAAACACTCAAAAGCCTGTAAATCCTAAACAAAAACTCAGACAACTCACTAAACTGCCTTATGTGCTTAAAGACCCTAAATGCTTGAACCCCGCTAAATGCTGCTTGCAGCTTTAATTTAAATTACATTTAAAGGACATTTATAGTGCTGAGAGCGGTTATCACACCTGTGAGACTGGCACAAGAAGTTTCCTGATCTTTCATCCCAGAACTCCCACTCGCTGGGAAAAGATTAAGAGTGTACTCATCAAGAGAGTGAGAGAGAGTGTACTCATCAAGTTTTTGGAAGAATTTTGAAATCAAGGGCACAGTTGTGAGAAGTGTAAATTCAGCACAGACCTAAAACACAAAAAGGAGATGAAGAGGTCACAGTTTCACAGTACATATACAATTCCAGTTGCTGTGCTCAGTGTGCAATCAGAGCCTAAAATGAACCTTCACCAAGCGCTAAAGGAGAGTAAGAATTGGTGTTGGTGAGAAATGTGAAACCATTTAAAAGCATTCAGCTGAGTTACCTCATTTTCTTGAAACATCTGTTCTTGAAGTCAGCAATGAGAGGAGATCCTTGGATTACTTCTTGTCTCCTCAACGCAAAGGTACGGTCCATTAACCGCTGTAATATTGGCTCATTGTTTTTCTTTTTGAACTCAGAGAGAATGGAGACTCTGACAGTCTCAAGATTGTCAACAGTTTCACCAGGAGGATATGATGGACAGAAGTTGACTTCAGCCTTGCGGGCTTTCTTCACTCCGAATGCCGGGTTTGTGATGCCCTTGGGTTTGTTCTTCATTGAATTAAAGGTCACTTCAGAATAAACAAGATTCCGCAACTTTGTTCGGCAATTTGCCATTTTGTATTTAAGACTGGTCTTCCAGACGCTGCAGCCTGTTATGGATCCCGGTTCTTTGAGGCAAGGGTGCTGTCTTATAAGAGCTTCAGCCACTTCATTGAACTCTGAATCCGACAGATAAACTTTGAATTTAATGATTTCTTCAGCAAGTCCGTCCAAAATTCCTGATTTGAGCTTGGGATCTGGATTCAGCAAAGAGCCATTTCGTCTGTGAGGCACATTGCCTTGTCCAAGTCTAATTTCTGCATTGTAAGAAAAACGGGGCACAACAAAAGTGGTTGGCCAAGAAGACTTGGCATTTGAGGCTGACCCTAGAGATGAACTACACAATGCTTCAAGGGAGAGAGTAGGCAATAGTTCAGAGGATAATCTCACGGACGACGTAGAAGACTGCCGATAATGCTGAAGATTCAGACAGTCTGATCACCTTGAGGATGCTCTTGTTCTGTACATCAGTTGTAGATGTCAGGTTTATAAATTCATTAAAGTCAGGGTCCATAAATTGAAGTCTAATTTCTTCCATCAAATCACACTGTGTCTTGATTTTTTCAATAAGTTCTTCCGGAGAACAAGGGACACCATGCTGAAGTGCCACTTTCTGAGCATTGTTCTCTCCCAGGATTATCGGTAAGATGACAGGGGAGGTCATTTTCACTTTGACAATACTATTGGAAAAAGAAAAAAACATTTGTTAAAGCTGTCATAAGTCATAAGTTTTATTCAAAACTTGAATAAAGCTCCTGTTACACATGAATTTGTCTTTTTAATGACATCAAACTAAGACAGCCAACCTTGTAGTCAGCCAGTGGGTAGTCATCAGCCAATTTACAGAGTTCAAGAAAGAAAATCTCTTGTGCGGGATAAGTAGTGAGTTCAAAGGCCCTAAAGTGTTCCCTATACCATCCAAACAGACATTTAATTACAAAACACAACCTCTTCTGAACAATGCACAACTGAATAATCTCTGCAAAATCAAGGAACCCGGCTAGAGAGCGGCAAACAAGAATCATACCATTTCTGTAACAGAAGCCTTTACTGGTGACACTTGTGGCAATCTGGACAAATTCAGTCTCTGGGAACTTGTTTCTGATGGCCTGCGTTATTTCTGTTCTTAAGACAGTCAGAGGAACTGTTGAAACACTCGATACATCTAGTGCAGATTTTTCAAGACTGTCAGACTTCAAACAGTGGGAAATCATGAACTGGTGCTTTGTTGCTAGTGTAAGGGGGACATTCTTAAAACAATTGGTGTGCCGAGCAACTTGCTTGAAAAAGCTGTGCTTGGCTTCGAAGCGCATGGTCCAAAGATGCACAAGTGGACCAAATGACTTGATAAGTGCAGGATAATGTTCCAAGAAGAGGCGTTTAGGTATTAACCTCACACCAGGGAAAGCTTCCTGGAACCTCTGTGTGTGTTTATGAAATCTTGCAAACAAGGTATGCATTTGACTCATCAGGGTGAACATTGTTTTTAATGCCGTACCACAGGTACAATAAATGAGAGTAGGGGTAATATAATCAGTCAGTACAAATTAAAATCTACAAGTTTGACTTTTGTAATATTTTTACCTGTATACTTTGCTGGGTAAAACACAACGTGTAGCCTATTCAAAGCCTCCAGGCTCAATGTCAACAAAAATAGTATTAAAAGAACGTGATGTTCCAGCTCAAGACGAAGACGTCCATCCAGCATCAGATCTATTAGGGGAGGGGGAACGAACAGAACTGAGCAAAACCATGTGAGAACGGTGGAATCGACCTAAACAGTGCACACAATGTATTAATGTCTTGTTACTTGTTTAAGACACTCAACATACACAGAATAAACATTGTTTTTAATGCCGTACTACAGGTACAATAAATGAGAATAGGGGTAATATAATCAGTCAGTACAAATTAAAATCTACAAGTTTGACTTTGTCACGACGGGATAAATACAAAAAGGTGTGAGGACTCAAGTGAAGAGAAATGATATTTATTTATAAAAGAAAAACAAATACAAAACAAAACCCATGAGGGGGGAAAACATAACCAGAAAATACAAAATCAAAACTGAACAAGAACTTACTGGGGAAATCACAGGGAACAGGAAACATTAGACAACAAACCAACACAGACTGCAACCAAGAGGGGACTTATAAAGGGAACTAATCAAGAGGGAACAGGTGGAAGAACTCAAACAATAATCAGATAACAAGGGGGAGGGATCAGACAATGACATGAGCACATGGCCCAAAATAACAAAACACCCATGTGCAACACAAGACAGGACAGGCATGTGACAGATTTTAGTAAAATTAGCAGGGTGAGACATGGCTCAATTAATTGAACAAACCACAGGCATCTACATAAATGGTATTAAAAAAGGGTGATAATTCACCTTGATAAAGGCTGTCAAAAACGTAAATCACGTGAGAAAAGCGGACTATGGACAACCAGAATGCCTATTACTGCCGCGCCAGCCGCCGCGGCGAAATTACCGCGGCAAAAATAAACCAGCCGCATTTCAAAGTCGTTCCCGAAATGACCGCCAGGTGGCGCAAAGGGACATTGTGCAAAACAGCAGCAATTGCCGTATTTTAAAATGTAAGTGGGTTAAATATAAAACCCTAAGCCTAATAGGCATATTTTTCATATATATAGATAGGCCTATTAGGCTACAACAGAATAGAACCAAAGATAGAATCAATTTTAGAACTGAAAAAAATAGAATCAAAAGTTAAAAATAGAGACGATATTAGGAGCAATGACGCTGAATATTTTTACTATTCTATTGAGGAATTAGATAAATGAAGAGCTCTCGTGAGCGATACAATTGCATAGTAATTTATAGTGATTTCAAAACCAGTCGCATTGTTCAAAAATCATGTTTTATTCTGGCATGTTGAATGGGCGTTATAATTTTTTTTTAGATTTATTAGATTTAGATTTTTTCGTTAGATTTATTTTTCTCATAACAGCTAAAATAACTTAATATATGCCTTGTCTTAATATGACCTACTTAATATAGGCAATAGGCATTTAACAGCCTATAAAATAAATTAGCAAAACTTGGCCACTAAATAGGCCTACACTGTTAGACCTTACCGGGTTTTTTTACAGTAAAATACTGGCAACACTGTTGCCAGTAAAATACTGTTAATTGTACAGTTCTTTACTGTAATCTAGTTTGTTTCTGTAAAAATGCACTAAATTATAGTTAACTAATTACACTTGCAGAAACCGACTGCCTTAAATTGACCAACTGTCATTTAAATGTATTAACTAAAATTTATAATGCATTAATAATGTGAGCAAAGTATTACTGTGAACTTCTTTCATTTGAGACCACTAAAAAACTATTGTACATAAAAAGACTTCCACTGGATCAGCAACTACACAGTCACCGCCTGTTAAATAAAGCAACATGCAGCATATCATCAATGTTTGTAGATCTTCTCCTGGACTGAAGCACAGGCTCTACTCTTCTGCACAATGGTGACCCAAAAAAATTATTTTACAGTAAACTACTGGCAACAGTGTTGCCAGTATAAACCTGTTTTATAACTTACAGTTTATTACTGTTAAAATACATTTTGTGGGTGTGTCTTTTTTATCTTACACAGTTAACCCTTTCAACCCCTCAGGGAAATCCACACTACAAAGAGTAAAAAGTAACGATGCAGTGAGATAATTAAGGGAATATGTAAGTGATTGTAAGCAGAATCACTGAAGAAAAGAGAAACACAAGAACAGAAAATAGAGAAACACAATAACTACGACTGACTTCCAGCCATTACACATTATTACACTTATTATTAACCAGTATGACTTTATTTCTGTCATACAGAAGTTGTTATTGAGATGTTTAATTGAAAATGTTTGGTTTGAAGTTACCATTATAGAGATCAGTGCTTGCTTTAGTTGGGTTGCTGATGCTAAAACATTATTTTTTCTTATGCAGCTTGAGCAGTGTTTTTGCATCTCACACTTATGCACACACAGTTTATGAATGACTGCAGTTATAATGATTATGATGACAAAATCATCATATTGCCTGTTCATTCACTAAGGAATTCATTCTCACTCATTCAGAGTTTAATCCTCGATCAAAAGTGTTACATTACCACCACTGTGAAAACGCAGCAATAAGATACAATGACTTTTTTTTAACACATGATGCATAACCAGAGAAACAGAGCTACACTGTGTTTTAGAAACACCGAGATATCACAATTTAGCACATGAATCTCAACAATGGTGGCAATATTTATTTTTTATTATTATTATTATTCATGCAGCAGTGCATGCTGGGAGTTTTATATTATCCTGGAACCCAGCATGCATTGCGACATGAAACTTTTCACCATTGTTGAGATTTATATGCTGATTGTTGATATCTGTGTGTGTCTGAGTCAAGCAGGAGTAAAATAAAATTGAATGCACTATATGATTACAATATTCTTCAGAAGACCTGATAACAGAAATATTGATTTCATTTTGTAGATTCACAGATATATGCTAAATATGAGATAACTATAAATTCAATAACTATATACAGAAAAAATCTGAAAATCAGGCATGTCCAGAATGATTGTGTCATCATCACAAAAAATTAAAAACACCTGATCATCTTCCTCTTGACTTTTTCTTGCCATAACAAATGTGTTTTATAAACTCACTGTTACAGCAGCCAGAGAGAGATGAATGGTAAGAAGTACAGGGACAAGAGACCAACTAAAGCAAATACTGATCTTCATCATGGTGACAACAAATTTTATTATTAACTAAATCTCTGTTAATTCTCAACAAGAACTTTTGTACATGTATGAAAGAAATAATCGTAAACTGGTTTGTAAACTGGTTTCACACTCAGTGTTGCTGTAAGTCAGTTGTAGTTTTTGTGTTTCTCTTTTTTCTGTTCTTGTTTCTCTGTCCTTCAGTGATTCTGCTTATCAGTGTTCATCAGTGTCTCAATTCACTCACTTCTTTTCATTCAAGGGGACTATATTTGTGAACTAATGTAGGGAATAGTGAATGAGGTTATAGGGTGTGATTGGGAAAACAGCCTCGACTTTGAGCACTGTTAATTCACAGTATATTCCTGTAGGCTAGTTTTGTTTTCTACGGTATATTACTGTTTTAATGGAAAATGGTATAATATTGTCAGAATTTTACAGCAAGGGTTAACAGTGTATTTAATTTTCAGTTATTTTAATTATCACAATTAAAGTTTTAATTTTATTAAATTGAACAAGCGCAACAATCAGCATTTAATCAAATATTCTAAAAAAAAATGTATTAATAATAATAATGTTATTTCAACATAATATTTCGTTTTTTCGACATAATCTATGTGTGCGTGCAACAGGCCTGATGTGTATTTGTAAATCCGGTGATGCGTGCATTGATTTTTATCAATAAACTAGTGTTTTCTGACAGTGTCAACTGCAAAGATGAAGTTGACGATCGCCATATTTGTATTGAACGCACCTAGAGAGAAATGCACATAAAGACATAATCAGAGAGTAGCCTTTTTCTTTTCGTTTTGAATTATTTCGTTTGAAGACATTTCAAGCTTTGTGTATTTGATGTATTTATCATGTCTGTGTGAGGCATACGCTGAGTTTCGTTAAGTTAGGAGGATGAGATGCGCTCCAGCTGACGTGCAATGCAAGTGACCGCGCGGGCGCCTCCATCATTAGTGTCTGTTATATTTGCTTCTTTTACTTATTAAATACAGGCAATTGGTTGATGAACAATTGATTAAAATTAAGATACAATTTATAGAAAACGAAATTCACTTTATAGAAAGGTTTTCTACTAAACAAAACTTAATGAAGTGGTCAAAATCATGTCTGACCCACTCCATATCCATCTCTCGATATAATGCATCCTATCTTACTCGTGCTGTTCACTTTTCATATTCAACATAGATGGAAAAAAATAACATTATAATATTTTAACAAATATGATACTAAATGAGATTATTTAATGGCTACAACATTATAGTAGGCTTATAGACTCTATTTGTACAAATTGCTGCACATTAATTTAATTAAATGAAACCTTGTAACGAATTCACACTGTAGGGTAGACTGTGTACAGTTGAGACACCTTAAATAACTTCGCAGCAAGCACAAGTTGTGATTTTTGTGCACTTGCATATTAGTGTCAACTGGGAAGGAAATATAGAGACCAGAGTCAGACCTCTTGGAACTTTAATTGAATACATAGCGTTGGTAAAGCATACTGAAATTACATCCCTACAAATTTATTAGGCCCTACTGAAAATAAATGTATCGAATTTAAGCAAAGTAGCCTAAATGTTAAGACTGTAAGCCCTTTGCTTTTTTACGTAGCCTATAAAGGACTCTTATAGCCGACTTTGTGTTAATTTAATTTGTAGAGGATTTTTTTAACTCAAACATTAACACTGAAATAAATGAAACTAAATTATTGTAAATTTTTTGGCACACCACGACGAGTGGAGCTATGCATTGTTCTAAAGCCAGGTTTTATTCTGGCAGGTTGAATTAGTGTTCGACAAACGCGGCGGCGCGTTCATTTGAATGAAGAGCGCTTCTCGCTCTTGTGAGCGAACACACACTGGAACGTTAGGCCATGTAACAACGAGTGAATCGTGGCCGAGTGGTTGAACTTACGTTACGATCATTTAGATGACACGGGTTCGAATCCCGAACTAACTTGGACTACTGATTTTTTTATATTAGCCTATTAATGCATTTTATAGTCTATTGTTGATGCAGAGAGATTTGTCTAGTTCTAAAACATAGTTTTTTGCTTATAGCCTATTTACAAAATAAAACGCATTTCCATTTTACACTAAGGAACAAATATTATACAATTACTTTACTTCTGTAGCCTATAATAATTCCAATCGTAATTTCAAAAGCAGTTCTGTTAAAAAAAAAAAAAAATATATATATATATATATATATATATATATATATATATATATATATATATATATATATATATATATATATATGACGTTTAAACGACAAACAATAAAATCAGAACCAGTATTCTGTTGCGTTCATGGTTCCACTGGCAGTAATGCATCCACGGCTTTTCAAAGTGTCACAAAGCGTTTTGAGATTGTTTTAAATGAAATATTGAAGTTTATAATGAAGTGTTTTGGCACACCACGACGAGTGGCAAACTCTTTGTTTTGTTTTGCAAACTCAGCTAGCCTGTGGGGGGTTTGGAGAAGGCAATAGTTGCTTTATCGTGGGGTGCAGGACAGAGGTGTTAATGTTCCGTCTTTCATATGGAGAGTGTCGGAGCCAGCCTGATGAGCAGGCAAAGGCAAAATTATTTTAAGGATTAATCTCAAAATCTCCGAAAGTCCATAGCCTATGTACAGTAGGCCCTATATCTTATTAAATTATATATTGTAGTTTTATTGATTGTATTTAAAGGTTTTCTACACACAATTTCAATTTAGCAGATACAGAGCTCTTTAACTCGCGAACCACCTCGTTTTATTGTAAGGTGAATTCAGCAAGGCATGTTGTATCTTGGAAGGAACAAAAGCTATTTGTTACAGTTTTTTCTTTCGTGATTTTTGTGGATGACACACAGCGACATATACAGTATTATCAGCTGTATGGTGTTTTTTTATGCTGAAATGCTTAATTTCGAGAAAGACCCGCCGCGCGCAGTGAGGGAGACCAAACTTACTAAAAAAATATCCAGCGCGAGAGAGGCAAAGAAAAACGCCTGTTCTTAATTTATGTTGCTTGGAACTTTTTTCGTTTTGTACCGTTTTCATTTTTTAATTTAGCTGCAATTTCTTTGACAATAGAAATGTAAAATGTTGCAAGAATAAGATTCTGTGTTTCTTATTTTGCATCACAAAGGGAATAAACTCTATCGAATCGATGCAACCCTGTTTAAATAAATAAACTGTCCCGACACTTTATTCATACCTTGAAATGTGCGATGGGTTTTCAAACTTAATTAATTTTCTTTTTCTTTTTCTTTTACATTTTCATTGTTTATTTTTTAATTGAAAGCAATACTGTATTGAAAGTATTTTTCTGATTTGTTCGATCTGTTTTGAAAAATGTCTTCCGTTGCTATGGCCGGGTATTACTGCCAGTCATCTCAATCTCGTGAATGATTCACACACACACAAAAAATAATTTAGCAAATTAAAGACGAGCTTCATCATCTTCATTTTCTGGTGCAATCGGCTGACAGTCTTCCTTCATCAGATGTGTCGTCTTTGCAGCGGCTCAACTGGAATGTAGCAAATTTATGTTGTAATGTACAATTGATAATTAAACAAGATGATTGACTTTAATAAACAGATGCATATTTAAGCATCAAGAACGGAAAAACATAAACACTGTCGGCTACACTGAGATTCGATCTCAGATCGTTTGGAGCTCCGAGAGGCTATTGTTAATGCATTGACCACAGAGCTATCGTCTGATTAGCATTGGTCTACTATTTTCTACTAATAATTCAAATTAATTTTGAATTATTGAAACGTAAGTTATAGCCTACCACTCGGCCACGAATTTGTTTTGTTTTATTTTGTTTGAAATGTATTTTTACATATTTTGCTTTCGTTAATGTTAACCAATTCTGTTGTAGCATAATAGGCCTATATTTTTTCCCTAAAAGTTTGTTTTATTCTCTGCTTTGTTTGTTTATATTTTTACATATTCAATCAGTCTCATTTTTGTTCAAATAATGAAAAAAGGTTTTTTTTTTTTTTTTTTTTTTTTTTATAAACAGATAGGAAACTTACCTTTTAAAATGCCGCCGTTGCTGCTGTTTTGCCCTGTCACTTGCGGCACCCGGTATAGCCATTTCGCGAACGACTTTGAAATTCGACTGGTTTATTTTTGCTGCGGCAGTAATAGGCATTGTGGTTGATTATTTATTAAAGAATTCAACTGATAATCATAACAACATGTAAGCCTATTTAATTCTGAATATAACAAAGAATGCTTAGACCGACTAACATCGGTTAGTAACTGCAAGTCCTGAAAATGTTTTAATTTTACGGTAAATTATGTTACTTTATTTCACTGTTATGTTTCAGTTAATAAATCTACAAACACATTAAAATAACACGAAGTAGGCTAAATGACAAGTAACCTATTGACATAGCCTTTCTAAATTATAGAAAAACTGGGCACACAATTGTAACGTGTGTCTACTTTGTTTAAATTGAATGAATCTGAATTCGTTTAACCACAATATTTATCTTGAATTTATCAACTCAGATTACTGCCTCGGCAGATTACGTCATAAAGAGAATAAACTGACACTTTTCAAAGTCTGTGATTACAGCGCCACTCAGCGGTAAAGGGCAGCAAATACACATCCCAATTTTGCCGCCGCGGGAACGGCGGCGGTAAAAGTCTCATTCTGGTTGGGCACCATCTGTAATATAAAATAATTACCCGAAACAACATGACATGGAGAGGTGGTTGAAAATATATTTGTCATGATGTAAACTAAAATGAACTAAACTAACCAAACCAGTACAGCGTTAAATGCTGTAGTGGGGACCAGTGTCAGTATTTGACAAAATATCTGGCTAAATCAAGTTGGAAAAGTATAAAATCTTACTTACTCAGATATTCGGAGATGAAACTCTGGATCAGACTGGTAACACTTGAACGAACTGTAAGCTGAAATAACACACACACACACACACACACACACATACACACACACACACACACACACACACACACACACACTTAATATAATATAAAATAATTACCCGAAACAACATGACATGGAGAGGTGGTTGAAAATATATTTGTCATGATGTAAACTAAAATGAACTAAACTAACCAAACCAGTACAGCGTTAAATGCTGTGGTGGGGACCAGTGTCAGTATTTGACAAAATATCTGGCTAAATCAAGTTGGAAAAGTATAAAATCTTACTTACTCAGATATTCGGAGATGAAACTCTGGATCAGACTGGTAACACTTGAACGAACTGTAAGCTGAAACAACACACACACACACACACACACACACACACACACACACACACTTAATATAATATAAAATAATTACCCGAAACAACATGACATGGAGAGGTGGTTGAAAATATATTTGTCATGATGTAAACTAAAATGAACTAAACTAACCAAACCAGTACAGCGTTAAATGCTGTGGTGGGGACCAGTGTCAGTATTTGACCAAATATCTGGCTAAATCAAGTTGGAAAAGTATAAAATCTTACTTACTCAGATATTCGGAGATGAAACTCTGGATCAGACTGGTAACACTTGAACGAACTGTAAGCTGAAACAACACACACACACACACACACACACACACACACACACACACACACACACACACTTAATATAATATAAAATAATTACCCGAAACAACATGACATGGAGAGGTGGTTGAAAATATATTTGTCATGATGTAAACTAAAATGAACTAAACTAACCAAACCAGTACAGCGTTAAATGCTGTGGTGGGGACCAGTGTCAGTATTTGACCAAATATCTGGCTAAATCAAGTTGGAAAAGTATTAAATCTTACTTACTCAGATATTCGGAGATGAAACTCTGGATCAGACTGGTAACACTTGAACGAACTGTAAGCTGAAATAACACACACACACACACACACACACACACACTTAATATAATATAAAATAATTACCCGAAACAACATGACATGGAGAGGTGGTTGAAAATATATTTGTCATGATGTAAACTAAAATGAACTAAACTAACCAAACCAGTACAGCGTTAAATGCTGTGGTGGGGACCAGTGTCAGTATTTGACAAAATATCTGGCTAAATCAAGTTGGAAAAGTATAAAATCTTACTTACTCAGATATTCGGAGATGAAACTCTGGATCAGACTGGTAACACTTGAACGAACTGTAAGCTGAAACAACACACACACACACACACACACACACACACACTTAATATAATATAAAATAATTACCCGAAACAACATGACATGGAGAGGTGGTTGAAAATATATTTGTCATGATGTAAACTAAAATGAACTAAACTAACCAAACCAGTACAGCGTTAAATGCTGTGGTGGGGACCAGTGTCAGTATTTGACCAAATATCTGGCTAAATCAAGTTGGAAAAGTATTAAATCTTACTTACTCAGATATTCGGAGATGAAACTCTGGATCAGACTGGTAACACTTGAACGAACTGTAAGCTGAAATAACACACACACACACACACACACACACACACACACACTTAATATAATATAAAATAATTACCCGAAACAACATGACATGGAGAGGTGGTTGAAAATATATTTGTCATGATGTAAACTAAAATGAACTAAACTAACCAAACCAGTACAGCGTTAAATGCTGTGGTGGGGACCAGTGTCAGTATTTGACAAAATATCTGGCTAAATCAAGTTGGAAAAGTATAAAATCTTACTTACTCAGATATTCGGAGATGAAACTCTGGATCAGACTGGTAACACTTGAACGAACTGTAAGCTGAAACAACACACACACACACACACACACACACACACACACACTTAATATAATATAAAATAATTACCCGAAACAACATGACATGGAGAGGTGGTTGAAAATATATTTGTCATGATGTAAACTAAAATGAACTAAACTAACCAAACCAGTACAGCGTTAAATGCTGTAGTGGGGACCAGTGTCAGTATTTGACAAAATATCTGGCTAAATCAAGTTGGAAAAGTATAAAATCTTACTTACTCAGATATTCGGAGATGAAACTCTGGATCAGACTGGTAACACTTGAACGAACTGTAAGCTGAAACAACACACACACACACACACACACACACACACACACACACTTAATATAATATAAAATAATTACCCGAAACAACATGACATGGAGAGGTGGTTGAAAATATATTTGTCATGATGTAAACTAAAATGAACTAAACTAACCAAACCAGTACAGTGTTAAATGCTGTAGTGGGGACCAGTGTCAGTATTTGACAAAATATTTGGCTAAATCAAGTTGGAAAAGTATTAAATCTTACTTACTCAGATATTCGGAGATGAAACCGTAGATCAGACTGGTAACACTTGAACGAACTGTAAGCTGAAACAACACACACACACACAGTCTCTTAATATGATATTAAATAATTATCTGAAACAACATTACATGGGAAGGTGGTTGAAAATATATTTGTCATGATGTAAACCAAAATAAACTCAACCTAACCAAACCAGTACAGCGTTAAATGCTGTGGTGGGGACCAGTGTCAGTATTTGACTAAATATCTGGCTAAATCAAGTTGGAAAAGTATTAAATCTTACTTTACTCAGATATTGGGGAGGTGGTTGAAAATATATTTAGGCGGTCTCTGACGTGCCAGGGCGGGAAGTGCCCTGATTGGCTCAAACGTCTGAGCCGCCTCGCCATAGGTTCGTGCAGCATTTGCTGCAGCACAGCCAATGACCGCTCTAGACTCTAGACCGCAACTTTACTGCGTCACAAAAAAATTTGCTTCAATATTCTCGAGAAAAGGAGTTTTCCCGCCGTAATACGAGACCTCTCGGAACACAAATTTAATTGAGAAAGGTCATAACACTTGTATATTGTTAGTCTAACTGATTTTATTGTTCTCATTTGTAAGTCGCTTTGAATAAAAGCGTATGCTATATGAATAAATGTAATTAATATAAAAGTCATTAGGTGTCCTTCCGCTGTTTATGAGAAGTCATAAAGTCGTAATTACACGACTCTGCAGAGCTGTCTGCTCTAACGTTAGCTACTGAACTCAAGCGAAATGTCATCCGCTCCCTCGAGCAACTAACAGTGACAAGACGTCGTCACTCGCGAAGTTATGGCAACCAAATAACAACAATATATTGTATATAATATATTATAATATATATAATATATTTGCCTATAGGGAAAGTGACAAACAGCGACGAAAGCTGTGACATGAAATCCGCACTCACACAGTCCCGTGAAATATATGACTAACAAGTTAACGTACAGCTTATTGGAAAATACATAGCAGTGTGGACACTGAATTTGATTAATTTAACTTAACGTTAACGTTACTGTTTATTAGACCCCAGACGACACAAGAAATGTTTATGTTCGAGGTATGGTTTCAATGTAACTTAGACGGTATAACTAACATTAGCAGAAGCCCGCACTTTTGAGTTTGACGTTCAAATAGGCGGCATAGTTGTCTGAACCGACTCAAACTAGTGATTAAAATGCCGTAACTTAATTTTCATAAGAGGATGGCAGACACATGAGACCAAAATTGGCAAAATGAAAACTAAATAATGCACAGCTAGCTAGAAGCTAGCGCTAAACCATTGACGGTAAGTGAACATTCTAAAGTTGTCCTAATATTACATTACAATCATTAGTATACAGTGAATTAAAAAAACAATGTTTACTGTGAATGTCACAATATATCAATAAATCAATATACTTACTCAAAAGAGGGTTCAACACAACCGTGTCACAGCAAACATATTCTCGACTGATATATCGGCTCTTAACAGTCTTTAATTATATTTAACAGTCTTTTTTTATTCCAGTACTTCAAATATTTAATCTGCAATGTAAAATGTGAACATGTGCAGTTGTTGCTTTAAGGAGGTATTTCTACCTGATTCTACCTTTAAACTAAGATGTTGTTGTTGTAACCTAATTCAATCAGGTTTATGTAACATAAAACAAGGGAATGCTGTTTCAACTTATCTGAGTTACATTGACCCAATATACAATTTCCAATAAAGCTCAGGATGGACACATTCGACACATGCACACTATGACGGCACCAGACCTATAGAGGGCAGTAGTCATGACTCGAGTCCACTACAGGACATCTGCTCTGAAGGACAAAGAGGAAGAAAAGTTTCGTGCTTGGCTGCTTCTTGCTGATCGGCAAATTTTGCTTTGATGAGAACTTGTGATTTAGGGTTTAGATTGAAGAGCCTTTGTCACCAATGGTCTCTAAGATCAACTTAGCTCACAATGCTCTTGAGAAACACAGCCCTGGGCAGTGGATCTGTAGTTCCCAGCATGCTTTGCAAAGGACTGCATTAGGAGAGTACATTTAGGGATTAAGTGTTATTTTATTTGTTTTTCAGTAAAGGGAAAGATGATGGTAGTTTATGTTAATGTTTAATGTTCAGTTATGTTGGACATTTAGAGTTGTTTCTGTTCTACTATTGTGCAAAAGAGCAGCGCTTGTGTTCAGTGTTTAATGCTCAACACTGACTCCTGTCTTTACTTAGAGGTTCATTATGTGATTAATACATTAATACATATATTGAAGATATAAATATTATATATATAATGTTTATATCTTCAACCAATTTTTTCTCTTCTCGCAGAGACCACAGAACTGAGAGTGTGTGTTTAAGTGTATAATTAATTTACTGAGGCTAAAATTCCATACAGTGTTGTTCATCATAATGTATTAATCACATAATGAACCTCTAAGTAAAGACAGGAGTCAGTGTTGTTGAGCATTAAACACTGAACACAAGCGCTGCTCTTTTGCACAATGGTAGAACAGAACAGAAACAACTCTAAATGTCCAACATAACTGAACATTAAACATTAACATAAACTATATGTGTGTGTGTGTGTGTGTGTGTGTGTGTGTGTGAGCCCGCGCTCAATCGGTCCAAAGGACGCATCCGATCAGCGGCGAAGGTCTCTGCATGTTACTGTCTTTCCACGTGGCAAAGTATTTTTGATTAAATGAAATACATTTTCTCATTTGTCTTTTCTCGTTATTTCATATGACTCCATAAATGAAAAGGTTTTAATGATATCTGTGCATCGTTAAATGTGAATGAATGTTTGACTGTTCCTTTTAACTCTTTACCGCAAATAATGAGTCCGTTAGAATAAAATAAAATGTTTACAATTCATTACGTCAGGTAAATGTATCATGCCAATTATGTGATCAATTCAAAGATAATCAATACAAAACATCAAATGCTCTGGAATAGAGAGAAGAGATGCGAACCCGACATTAGGAAATACATGATGCTGAAGTCTTTGAGATCCTCTCTGATCCTCTAGTTGCATTTCATTATATAGACAGAAACTTCTTTCACATGGAAACATCTGCTAACAATGGGAATTTACATTCAGAGTTAAAAACCTTATTAACTTTTTTTTTACTTGTTTGGAAATTAGACCTTTATACCAGTCACACTGAGACATTTAAAATGATACCAAACATGTGTAATACTGTATGATAATTATTCACATTATACGCTATATTACACTTCTTGGGTGAATTTTGGTGATCTCAGCATAAGGGAGGAGGGATGAGGGAAGAGGGGAAGAAATGTAGATTAGGATTGAGAGGTATAGTTTCACAAGAGAGAGTTCAAGTGTTAATTTCTAGAAAGCTCCTTTGTCTTCTCGAGGAGTGGTCGTTCCTCAACCAGTTCTTCCAGTTTCTCCAGCTTACATATGTATAAATATTAATAAATCTTATTTACCGGTATTGTATCATTCAAAAATGTAAATGAAACCTTACGAATTCTATAATTTGCTCCTAATATTTCCTGAAGTGCATAATTGCTTACTGCCCTTTCCTTTAGTGACAACTAATTTATGTTGTTCACTATTGTTTGCTACTGTAATTTCTATTAATATATGATTTATTGTTTCTGGATATACATGTGTATCACAATTACCAGTTTCATGTTTCCCTATTTTATTTAAACTTTGATTTAGTGTTGTATGCCCAATACATAATTGTGTCAGTATCACATCCTCTTTCCTGTTATTAACCGTTGTTCTTTCCCCTACACAGATGCCTTCCTCTTATTTCACTGTCCCATATCCTCAACCACCTCTTTTTACTTCAGTTCCAATCAACCCCTTAATCTCTGTTTTACTCATTTGTACTAAAAAAAAAAAAAAAAAAAAAAAAATTGGGCAATTCAGTAAGTGGAAATGACGTCACTTAAACATAAAACTAAAGATGTGCACAGAGACACAGGAGTAAAACAGATATAATTTTTTTCAAGGAGAGATGACAAAGTTTGCTGGAATGGTCACAAAACTCTAATAATTACATAACCCCCCCATTATACAAATGTGGTCACAGCTAAAAATACAGTGCCCATAAAGATACTAAATGATTAGTAAACATTTATTATTTGGCTCCACACTCAAGAGTGTGAAGTGTTAAAACAGGGATGGGCAAAATTGGTCCTGGAGGGCCACTGTCCTACAGAGTTTAGCTTCAACCCTAATCAAACACACCTGAACAAGCTAATCTAGGTCCTCAGGATTACTAGAAAATTACAGGCAGGTGATTTTTTCAGGGTTGGAGCTAAACTCTGTAGGACAGTGGCCCTCCAGGACCGAAGTTGCCCATCCCTGTGTTAAAATATGAGTGTTAAATTAACACTCAAGAGTGTTAAAGTTAATGAGATAATTAAGTGGTTCACTGAGTGATGATTGAGCATTATTGAAGACATCTGATGTAAACAAGCAGAATCACCAAAGGAGAAAATCTATTTTAAGTCACCATTATGGTGATTAGAGTTTGCTTTGGTGATCAGTTGGGCTCTTGGCCCTTAAACTATTAAGTTTAGATTTGTTTGGCTGTAATTGAGTTTTAACTGCCAGATGAACAAAGAGAAAAGGTTATCAGGTGGTGTTGGTTATGTTTTGACACCATTTGACCTGAATCATTACATTTTAAAATTTTCACTTATTACCTTTTGTTTTACTTATTTAGAAATGAGACATTTGTACCAGTCACACTGAGACATTTTAAATGATACCAAACATGAAAAATACTCTGTGATAATCATTCACATTAAACTATACATTTTCTTGGGTGTTTTACATGTGGTCTCAGTATCAGAGAGGGGGAGTGGGGAAGAGGGGGAGAGATGTAGATTAGGATGTTTCGGAGGTAAGACTTTGCCTCACAAATGGTGAGTTTAAATGCTAATGCTGGGTGCTCTTCAACCAGACTGTCCGGCATTTCCTAATTTCTCAATTCTTACAGTTTTCCCTCCTTGACTCCGTGGGTCAAATTCAAATGAGTCCCAATGGAGTCACTGATAAACGTTTGTTGTAATCCTTGAGATGTAACCCAAAAATTGTCTTTGCAATATTAGAAGCTCAGAGGGCTGTGTTCACCTGCAGAGCACCTGGTCTCACCAGGTGAATGTAGCCTGAGTCCAGCAGGTGGATGAAAGTGTCCAGGTTTTCTTCCTGTAATCTTGTGATGTGAGCAAAGTTCATAGAGTCAATCTGGACCTTTGTGACTTGTTCAGTTGACGTGTCATTCCTTCATGGAGAAACTTCTGCTGGCACCTTCCCCATGATGATAATCTGACCCTTCTTGACCAATCCTGTCACCTCCAGCGGTGCGGTTGTCTGGGCAGACCTCGTATGAAGGGGTTCTCCTTGGTTCACACTGCTTTGTGTGAGACACCTGAAAAGCATCTTAAATGTCCACTTCACGATTGAGCACTTATGAAAGTCGTATGGAAATGCATGGGAACACATAATGCAACAAAACAAAATCATGTCATGTTCAATATAAAATATCATGTTCATGTCAGCAAGTACAAATGGTACATCTGCTCTCAAGTGTTTCTCAAGGTCAGGTAGGGTGGTCCCATTTTAAATGTCCAATTCTTCACTACCACTGTGATGTTAAATGGTAGTGGAATTTAAATATTCTTGGTCTGAATTATTCAAAGGAAATGCAGCAAGAGGTTGGTGTCGCCTAAATAATAAAATCGATGGTACGCATCAATAAATCTTGTAATAACAGTAATAATAATAGTCAATCACAATTAGGAAGAAATGCATGTATATATATAATAATCACTTTGTTTGTTCATGAATCTTCCAATGCAAGCCACCTATGCAGATCTAAGAAGTGACTTGGAACATGTTTAGGCATACAAGAATGGAGATTGTTAATTCCTTTCAACAGTTTTGTGTGTGTGTGTGTGTGTGTGTGAGTGTTTTAGTGTGTGTGTGTGTGTGTGTGTGTGTGTGTGTGTGTGCGTGTGTGTGTGTGTGTGTGTGTGTGTGAGTGAGTGAGTTTGTGTGTGTGTGTGTGTGTGTGTGAGAGCGTGTGTTTTGTGCTGACTAAGTCACAGTCGATGACGGTTAAATTGAAAATTTTGTAATTGATTGAAGCGCTCACACTTCAGATCTTATCCGTTTTTTATGATATTTCTGTTATTAGTGGTATGTCGAGAAATCAGGGGCCATGAGTTGGCAGTGTGTTGTGAATAGCGTATGCTATGTGTGTCTCTGTTAGACTGTCATCATGGGATCAGCTTTACCACCCTATGTGTGTGAAGCTATCTGGATCTGTTAGTGTGACGATGGACAACAGATCTTTAGTGAAGTGACACTTCTGGACTCTATGTCATCTTTATCTTCTCATGATGTGTAGTGTTTAGCCTGGATAGATTTGATCTATTCCAGGTGATGATGCTGTGAGGGTGTAGTGATGGAGGTGTGTGTTCAGTGTTCATGTCTAAGAGATGGGTGGAATATAATCTATAACAATTGTGTTGCAAATTTAGTTCCAGTTCTATACTGGAAGGCCATATTTACACAGTGATGTACTATTCTGAGATGTGAATGGCCTCTTGAAGTGTCTTTTAACCCATCTCCCGAGTCTCAGGTTATGTTCTAACAATTCTGCTGTCCTGGCTTTGATCCAGGTGGGGTCCGGCCCATCCTGGCATCCTTCCTCCGAGGAATTTGCAGAAGTAAACCTGAGACAGAAACAAATGCAGAGGGAACCACAGTTAATTCTGATATTTTCAACAACTTCAAATTCAGACATGTGAAATTCTTTTACTTGCTCCATTATCATGTCCATTGCCATTTTAATTCCAGTTGTCACATGAAACCGAGTTTCATTGACCAGGTCTGAATTATTGCTGTTGTTTCAGTGCATTGTCCCAGATAGCAACATTGTGTCGGCCCAGATCCGGCCCACATCTGGCACATGTGAAAAGATGACCTAGCCCACATGCAGCGTGGAATTACGGCACTTGGGTGGGCCGCTCCTGTTTACCAAATCTGGGCCACAAGCAGGCCATACCCACTAAGCAAAATGATGTCCGAAAGACGCCTTTTCAATGTCTTTGTTACAAAAATCGGACGTTGAAAAGACGTCCACTGAGGAGCCAGAATGAACGTTTTTATGACGTCTTTTTTTGACGTGTTCTGCACGTCCGATATCTAGACGTTCATCGAACCTTCGTACAAGGTTAAAACTAGTTCAGATGTGGCCATTGTGGACATATTTTCAACATCATTTATGGTCTCATTTAGACATAATTACTTTGACTATTGCTGTCAGATGATCTCAGTGAGAATTAACAGAGGTTTAGATGTTGATATTTGTTTAATTTTAACTGTCACCATTGTGGTGATCAGTGTTTGCTTTAGTTGTGCTCTTGGTCCCCTTTCTTTTTACTTTAACTTTTCTTTGGCTGCTGTAAAAGTTTGTTTGTGTAACACAATTGTTGTGACAGAGAAAGCCTAGAAAAAGTTTGAGGTGTTATCAGCTCAATGTTGATGATGACATAATCATCACAAAATGGGCATCTAATATTGTGTTTAAAGATTTGTGTTTATATTTGGCATTAATAACCACCATCCTTGTGGAACTGCATTATTGGTGCCAAAAGCATTAAAATTATCACTTATTTGAAGGTGTATAAAAAGCATGTGCACATGATGTTTTGAGCAAATGTATCATACAGTCACACACAGACATCAAGATTGTGCATATGATTCACAACAATGGTGACAATTTAAAAAACACTGATCACTGGTCATTTCAACGTCCGATTTTTGTAACAAAGACATTGAAAAGACGTCTTTAGGACATAATTTTGCTTAGTGGGTAGCAATGCCACATCTCAGCCAAGAGCAAAGAAATAAACCAGAACTGGGTTCCACAAGTGCCAGATGTGGGCCGGATCTGGGCCGACACAATGTTGCTATGTGGGGTGTGACACACATCTTGCAGTTCAGCCTTCACAGTCTGCTGTGTCTTATGAGCATTAGAGATTAATCAGAGTTTTTATCACTCGTAGTGTCATGAGTTCCAGTGAGTCAATGCTCATGGCCTTACTTCAAGTTGCTCTCATTACAGCCAGATCTGTGGGCAGTCGTGTCGTTCACACGTTTAGTTAGTGCAGATCTTTTATGACCTGTAAAAAGGCTGTGGTACTTCTGTCTGATGTATGCTATTCACACCCTCCTTGTAAATTTACTTCTCTGATCAGATTCAATTTAGTTGGTGCACCCCAGTTAAGGATGATTTGGTTTGCCATTACCTGTGCCACACTCCTAGCCGTGTTTTTTAAAGGCAAAAAATAAAAGCACACCCCTCCCCCCCTGGCACTGGGTAGCACACCAATGAAATGTCACACTTCTCCAATTAATGCCCTGCTTGGCCATTATAATATAATGTATATTATAATTCCAGTTATAATACAATTATATTATATTTAAGAATATAAATTTAATTATATTGCTTCTGGTCTCTGAAGAGTCTCTGGAACAACTTATTTGTTAAAGCGTTCGTTTTTCAAAAGATGATTTATTTTAGATTTGGCCCTGTAGTCGCAGCCGTACTGGCCAAAGCATTGTATGTACAACACAGGTCAGGCTGAAAGCCAATGAGGGACTCTGTTGTTGTTAACCCACATAGCAACATTGTTTTTATTGAGAATTAACAGAGGTTTAACTCTAATGTGTTTCATTTGAAGTCACCATAACAGTGATCAGTGTTTCCATTAGTTGGGCTCTTAACTCTTATTATATCGTTTGTCTTTTTTTGGCTGCTGTGACCGTGTGTTTGTTAAACACATTTGCAGCAGCAAAGAAAGCTGAAGTGAAATGAGATCAGGTGATGATGGTTACCTGTTGATGGTTTTATGAAATAGACTGAATCACTAAGGTAATTTGAATCTAACAATTGTGTTGTACCATATATTCACATCACAAACCCTGCGTTACTGCAGCGTGAAGTCCAGCAATATTATAACAATCAGTTAGTAGACTTTAACAAACATGAGCACAAAAAATGTATCCATGGTGACACACAGAGATATCAAAAATCAGCACATGAATCTCAACAAGGGTGACAATATTTTTTTTAGATAAACAGGTTAATTCAGAACATCACTGAAAAGCTACTAAATGTCACAACAAAAACAGCAGCAAAAAATAAAATAAAAGCACATAGTTAGAATTAAACAAAATAATAGGACAATTCAGCTGCATAATTTATTCATGTTGCAATGCATGCTGGGAGTTTTGTACAATGATGGTACCCAGCATGCATTGCAGCATGGTTCTTTTGATTGTCACCATTGTTGAGATTCATACATTGATTATTGATGTCTGTGTTTGTCATCGAACAGTAATGTTTCATACTCATGTTTGTTAAAGTCTTTTAACTGATTGTTATAATATTGTTGGATCTCATGCTGCAGTAACACAGGGTTTGTGTTGTGAAGATATTAATGGAACAACATAATTGTTAGATTCCAAAGACATCAGTGAAATAGGTTTTTTAATGATGATTATAAAACCATCAACAGGTAACCATCATCACCTGATCTCATTTCACTTTAGCTTTCTTTGCTGCTGCAAATGTGTTTGACAAACACACTGTCACAGCAGCCAAAAAAAAGATATAATAAGAGTTAAGAGCCCAACTAATGGAACACTGATCATTGTTACGGTGACTTCAAATGAAACACGTTAGAGTTAAACTCTGTTAATTCTCAATAAAAACTTGTGTAGACATCTGACAGAAATAAAGTCAGTCTGGTTAGTAATAAGTGAAGCTGGTAATGCTGTTTGTGGAGTTGTTTAATCCTCCTCTGCTGAGATCTTCACAGATTTAATGTCTTCTTTTATCCTCAGTTGATTTCATCTAAGGCTGTGTCTGAAGTCAGTTGTAGTTCTTGTGTTTCTGCTCGTCTCTTTTTCTGTTCTCTTCTGTCCTTCAGTGATTCTGCTTGTTAACAGGCTTATTAAGACTGAGATGACTTCATATTTAATATACACAGGTTTTGTGGCTCAGATAAGGTCCAGTTCTGATTTATTTCTTTGCTCTTGGCTGAAATGTGGCATTGCTATGGCCTGCTTGTGGCCCAGATTTGGCAAACAGGAGCGGCCCACCCAAGTGCCATAATTCCACGCTGCATGTGGGCCAGATCATCTTTCCACGTGTGCCAGATGTGGGCCGGATCTGGGCCGACACAATGTTGCTACCGCCAGCACATGCCAACACATGGTCAAATCTCTGCTCGTTATCATGTCAATACATTTGAATATGAAAAGGTTTTTGGCTCAGGGCTGATGAGATGCACACTCGCTGTTTCTCTTTTTTCTTTGTTCGATTTCAAATGTCTTTTCGTTTCATCTAGTCTTTTCTTACAGACTATATGAAGGCAGAGGGGCCATTTTAACGTTTGATTATTCTATTTACTCTTTAATTTATATTTTACCCTCTTAGATCAGGAAACTATATCCCTTCGAGTTCCTCACCAGGTCTCCGGCACAATTTGGTCAGTCCCGATGATCAAAAACAGAGGTAATAGGCTAAATATCTAGGATTTGCCGTATTCCCACGCGCACAATCGAAGATATATTCATAAAAAGAAAAGGCCCTGGCCCGAATCACCAGCTGCATTTCGTTATATAGACAAACCTCTTTCACATGGAAACATGTACTAACAAAAGAAATTTGCATTCAGAGGTTGCACCTTTTGGGGGTGTGAGACCATTTGCCAGGAGATCACCTTTCTTTGTATGTCAGCAATCTTTAAACTCTTAAAAACCTTATTACCTTTTGTTTTACTTATTTAGAAATGAGACATTTGTACCAGTCGCACTGAGACATTTTAAATGATACCAAACATGAAAAATATTCTGTGATAATCATTCACATTAAACTATACATTTTCTTGGGTGTTTTACATGTGGTCTCAGCATGTGAGAGGAAGGGGGGAGAGATGTGTTCTGAGGTGAGACTTTGCCTCACAAATGGTGAGTTTAAATGCTAATTTCCAGAGAGGTCCTTTGTCCTCTCAGGGTCTGGGTGCTCTTCAAGCAGACTGTCCGGCATTTCCTAATTTCTCAATTCTTACATCAGTATCACATAAAAGAGAATAAAATAAAATGTTTACAATTCATTACGTCAGGTAAATGTATCATGCCAATTATGTGATCAATTCAAAGATAATCAATACAAAACATCAAATGCTCTGGAATAGAGAGAAGAGATGCGAACCCGACATTAGGAAATACATGATGCTGAAGTCTTTGAGATCCTCTCTGATCTTCTAGTTGCATTTCATTATATAGACAGAAACTTCTTTCACATGGAAACATCTGCTAACAATGGGAATTTACATTCAGAGTTAAAAACCTTATTAACTTTTTTTTTACTTGTTTGGAAATTAGACCTTTATACCAGTCACACTGAGACATTTAAAATGATACCAAACATGTGTAATACTGTATGATAATTATTCACATTATACGCTATATTACACTTCTTGGGTGAATTTTGGTGATCTCAGCATAAGGGAGGAGGGATGAGGAAAGAGGGGAAGAAATGTAGATTAGGATTGAGAGGTATAGTTTCACAAGAGAGAGTTCAAGTGTTAATTTCTAGAAAGCTCCTTTGTCTTCTCGAGGAGTGGTCGTTCCTCAACCAGTTCTTCCAGTTTCTCCAGCTTACATATGTATAAATATTAATAAATCTTATTTACCGGTATTGTATCATTCAAAAATGTAAATGAAACCTTACGAATTCTATAATTTGCTCCTAATATTTCCTGAAGTGCATAATTGCTTACTGCCCTTTCCTTTAGTGACAACTAATTTATGTTGTTCACTATTGTTTGCTACTGTAATTTCTATTAATATATGATTTATTGTTTCTGGATATACATGTGTATCACAATTACCAGTTTCATGTTTCCCTATTTTATTTAAACTTTGATTTAGTGTTGTATGCCCAATACATAATTGTGTCAGTATCACATCCTCTTTCCTGTTATTAACCGTTGTTCTTTCCCCTACACAGATGCCTTCCTCTTATTTCACTGTCCCATATCCTCAACCACCTCTTTTTACTTCAGTTCCAATCAACCCCTTAATCTCTGTTTTACTCATTTGTACTAAAAAAAAAAAAAAAAAAAAAAAAATTGGGCAATTCAGTAAGTGGAAATGACGTCACTTAAACATAAAACTAAAGATGTGCACAGAGACACAGGAGTAAAACAGATATAATTTTTTTCAAGGAGAGATGACAAAGTTTGCTGGAATGGTCACAAAACTCTAATAATTACATAACCCCCCCATTATACAAATGTGGTCACAGCTAAAAATACAGTGCCCATAAAGATACTAAATGATTAGTAAACATTTATTATTTGGCTCCACACTCAAGAGTGTGAAGTGTTAAAACAGGGATGGGCAAAATTGGTCCTGGACGGCCACTGTCCTACAGAGTTTAGCTTCAACCCTAATCAAACACACCTGACCAAGCTAATCTAGGTCCTCAGGATTACTAGAAAATTACAGGCAGGTGATTTTTTCAGGGTTGGAGCTAAACTCTGTAGGACAGTGGCCCTCCAGGACCGAAGTTGCCCATCCCTGTGTTAAAATATGAGTGTTAAATTAACACTCAAGAGTGTTAAAGTTAATGAGATAATTAAGTGATTCACTGAGTGATGATTGAGCATTATTGAAGACATCTGATGTAAACAAGCAGAATCACCAAAGGAGAAAATCTATTTTAAGTCACCATTATGGTGATTAGAGTTTGCTTTGGTGATCAGTTGGGCTCTTGGCCCTTAAACTATTAAGTTTAGATTTGTTTGGCTGTAATTGAGTTTTAACTGCCAGATGAACAAAGAGAAAAGGTTATCAGGTGGTGTTGGTTATGTTTTGACACCATTTGACCTGAATTACTGAACTCTTTTAGAAAGTTAAGTTTACCTTAATGATTATGGCAGCTCTGTGATTCTACAGCATATGATTATTAGCACTTTCAATATCATCAAAAATATTTCTTAAAAGTTGTTCTGATCAGAAGACTTTGGAAAAAAGAAAATTCTTATGAACACAGACATCAATAATCAGCCTGTGAATCTCATCAATGGTGACAATAATAAAGCATGTTGCAGTGCATTCTGGTTGCCACCAATCAAAACTCATGCATGGCTCCCATCATGCTTTGCGGTATGAATAAATTATGATCTGAATTGTTGTAGTAATATCCTTTTCCTAATTGAATATTCTGTTTGTCACCATTGTTGAGATTCATACACTGATGCTTGATATCTGTGTGTGCCTAAACAAAATATTCTTATATCAAAATTATTTTTAATAAATCCTTTGGACAATTTTGAAATTTCTGTATCTTATGCTGTATAATCACTGTGATTATGTAATCAACAATATAAATCTAAGTCAGCCATTAGGCTCTAAAGGAGTTCAGGGATTCAGGTCAAGGGATCACTTTTTCCCTTTGTTCATCTGGCAGTTATAACTCAGTTACAGCAGCCAAACAAAATCTAAAGTGAAAACTTTAAGGGTCAAGAGTCCAACTAAACCAAACACCCATCACCATAATGGTGACTTACACTGTAAAAAATGATTTTATGTCAAAGTAAATAAAACAGGAAAAATCATGTATCTTTTGCTAAGAATAATTTTGTAAAAATGAAAACTTTAGTATATTAAGTAAATCCTAATTATATACTAATTTTTTACTTGTAAATATTAGACATCCAACAGACAAGTGAAATTGACTTCTGACTCTCTGGCATATTTACATGCATTAATTAAGTACTTGAAGCAAATTTAAAAAAAGCAAGTAAAATTTAGTCCTTGAAGAAAGGAATCTGCGCATGCGCAGAAAGAAGAAAACACGCGATGATTGAGGGATTTCGAATCTCCACTCCAACGGCTCTCGACAGGTAAGCAACAGTAAAAAAACTGCATTATATTACGGATTTATAATGATTTTTTGATTAATTCAACGATTGTCTTGTCATCACTTCATGCTATACATTTGAAAAGTTTAGTGTTCTTAAGTTTAGAGACGTGCTCCAGAAAAAAGTTAAGGGAGAGGCAGAGGCAGAAAGCACCCTGTTTATTTTCTTTATTTTACTTGCACAATGTTTTATTTCGATTGAAAGTGGAAAAAGTAGACATTTAACAGTTTATTTTTTCATATTTCTTAAGTCTGTAATCTTTATGACCAAAAATGACGGAGTATAAGTCTAATTTGCTGCTACGCGCGGGCGCTTTTGCCGACTCAAGAGGGTTAATGACGAGTTAACTTTGTAGACGTTAGCCATATTTTTTTCTCAGTTTTAAACTTTACGTTTTACACGATTTATCAGTAATTACGCCTAAAAACCATGAATATGTCACTTAAATCATGATCTTTTTGTTTAATATTTATTTTGTGTGCAATTTTCTTTATAGATGACAAATATTGGCCACGAATTAACAATAGGCCTAAGTGAGAAGGTTCTCGTTCCCTCATCGTGCACAATATAATTCATTTCCTCATTCATTTGCTAAATCGTGCATACTATCTATTAAATGGTCCCTGCTTTTACTAAATCGTAACCACGTTGTAAATGACAATAATTCGTACTCCCAAATTCCTAATTCGTAGCCTTGATATCTGCTGTGTGTCACATGTTAGCATTAATGTGTGTAAATTGACTATGAGAGTAAGGTCATGCAGGATGTTTTTAATGATTTGGTTTAAATGAAATGAATAATGTGAATGCAAATTAATTAACTTTTAATTTAAAAGTATTAGCTGTTTACTGATTATTGTTTTTTTCTCTCTCTCTTTTCTTAATTTCAGGATATTTCTCAAATGCATTCAGCCCTTTGTGCCTCCGTTGCTGTAAACCGGTTGAGAGGGACAAAGAGAGAGACCGAACACACTGAATTGTTATTATTGTCATTATAGGTTTCTGTATATGCTTATTTCTTAATAAATTACTCTTAACTGCACATTGTCACAGTATTATTTTGTCACATTATAAGAGTAACATTTAATTTAATTTAAAATAATTACCAGCACTGCATAAAACAAGTAAAATGTATTTAAAATATCAAGTGGTTTTACTTAATTATATTAATTATATCAGATTTGTAAGTAAAAATTACTCAATATAATTTAACAGGCCAAGTTATATGTACTTATTCACTTTGTGAATTTTACTCGGCTTAGTTAAGTAGATTTACTTAATTTCCATCAATGTGAAATTTACTTGAAAAAAATTTGTGCAAAAACTTGCCTTATAAAAATTGAGTAAATTCTACTTATTGTTTTTCTCAGTGTACAATAGTGTTTTTCTCCTTCAGTGATTCTGCTTGTTAACATCAGTTTTCTTCAGTAATGTTCAATCATCACTCAATTAATCACTTAATTATCTCATTAACTTTAACACTGTTTCAGTGTTAATTTAACACTCTTGAGTGTGGAGTAAACTCCCAGGAGAGTTAATTTAACTCTGGAGTTTTTGCTGTGTAGGTAAAAAAAAAAAAAATCAGCATACACACAACAAAAATGTCCCCCACATGATCACTCGTGTAACAGTTGACTGGAAGCAATAGTTTATAGTTAAAAGAGGTTAAATATTAGTATTTTTATTAGACAGTTTGTAGTCTGTTGTTGTTTTGTCTCTTTCATTTCAGCCCGGACCAGTCGCAAACTGAATGTACGGTAAGAAAAATCAGTACCGTGTACTCGTGCATAGATATATCTTCTGCTTTGTTCACACATTGTAAAAAAATGGCATGGAATTTAAAGGATTAAAGAGTATTATTTTACAATAAATTATTGTTTTCAGAAAGTGACTGTGAAATAAATGCATGCTGGGTCATTTCTTACAAATTACTGTGAATTAACAGCAAAACATTGCTGAAATCACAGTAATTTACTGCTCTTGTATTACCTTGAAATTCACATTATAAAGTTGTCTTTAACCATGATGCAACGGTAAGAAATTATATTGTTTACCACTGTAATTGTTTTGAAGTCACCACAATGGTGATTAGTGTCAATTTGCTTTGGATCTTGGTCTTTGCTTATTCATATTCAGATTTGAAAATATGAAAACATTTGTTAATTCAATAACAAGCTAGATTATAATAAGTTAGTCAAACTAAAATATTATTAGCGTTATCTCAACATGAAGATTTTACAATTTAAAATAATTAACTGTTTGTAGATGGATATTCCACAATAGTAAAGAAAATGCTGAGATTCATTTTTGAAAGATGTGACTTCATTTTGCAACACAAGATTTATTTCATCACCATATGATGCACAGACATCAATGGTCGACATACAAAACACAGCAATGGTGACGCAACAAATAATAATGATAAAAAATATCAATTCTGGACATTATAAAATAAACAAACAACACAAGCTGCTAAAAGTGAAACAAAAATAAGTTCAGCAGCACAGATAAAACCAACAAATATCAATAAACTATTGATGTGCACTGTGTAAGGGGATTTACAGTCACAGACCCAGAACCAGATATGATGAATGAAGACCCGGAGTCAGAATTATAATAAATTAGAGAAATTTAAAATAAAAATTTTACATTTTAAAATTTTCACTTATTACCTTTTGTTTTACTTATTTAGAAATGAGACATTTGTACCAGTCACACTGAGACATTTTAAATGATACCAAACATGAAAAATACTCTGTGATAATCATTCACATTTAACTATACATTTTCTTGGGTGTTTTACATGTGGTCTCAGTATCAGAGAGGGGGAGTGGGGAAGAGGGGGAGAGATGTAGATTAGGATGTTTCGGAGGTAAGACTTTGCCTCACAAATGGTGAGTTTAAATGCTAATGCTGGGTGCTCTTCAACCAGACTGTCCGGCATTTCCTAATTTCTCAATTCTTACAGTTTTCCCTCCTTGACTCCGTGGGTCAAATTCAAATGAGTCCCAATGGAGTCACTGATAAACGTTTGTTGTAATCCTTGAGATGTAACCCAAAAATTGTCTTTGCAATATTAGAAGCTCAGAGGGCTGTGTTCACCTGCAGAGCACCTGGTCTCACCAGGTGAATGTAGCCTGAGTCCAGCAGGTGGATGAAAGTGTCCAGGTTTTCTTCCTGTAATCTTGTGATGTGAGCAAAGTTCATAGAGTCAATCTGGACCTTTGTGACTTGTTCAGTTGACGTGTCATTCCTTCATGGAGAAACTTCTGCTGGCACCTTCCCCATGATGATAATCTGACCCTTCTTGACCAATCCTGTCACCTCCAGCGGTGCGGTTGTCTGGGCAGACCTCGTATGAAGGGGTTCTCCTTGGTTCACACTGCTTTGTGTGAGACACCTGAAAAGCATCTTAAATGTCCACTTCACGATTGAGCACTTATGAACTTAAAGTCGTATGGAAATGCATGGGAACACATAATGCAACAAAACAAAATCATGTCATGTTCAATATAAAATATCATGTTCATGTCAGCAAGTACAAATGGTACATCTGCTCTCAAGTGTTTCTCAAGGTCAGGTAGGGTGGTCCCATTTTAAATGTCCAATTCTTCACTACCACTGTGATGTTAAATGGTAGTGGAATTTAAATATTCTTGGTCTGAATTATTCAAAGGAAATGCAGCAAGAGGTTGGTGTCGCCTAAATAATAAAATCGATGGTACGCATCAATAAATCTTGTAATAACAGTAATAATAATAGTCAATCACAATTAGGAAGAAATGCATGTATATATATAATAATCACTTTGTTTGTTCATGAATCTTCCAATGCAAGCCACCTATGCAGATCTAAGAAGTGACTTGGAACATGTTTAGGCATACAAGAATGGAGATTGTTAATTCCTTTCAACAGTTTTGTGTGTGTGTGTGTGTGTGAGTGTTTTAGTGTGTGTGTGTGTGTGTGTGTGTGTGTGTGTGTGTGTGTGTGTGTGTGTGTGCGTGTGTGTGTGTGTGTGTGTGTGAGTGAGTGAGTTTGTGTGTGTGTGTGTGTGTGTGAGAGCGTGTGTTTTGTGCTGACTAAGTCACAGTCGATGACGGTTAAATTGAAAATTTTGTAATTGATTGAAGCGCTCACACTTCAGATCTTATCCGTTTTTTATGATATTTCTGTTATTAGTGGTATGTTGAGAAATCAGGGGCCATGAGTTGGCAGTGTGTTGTGAATAGCGTATGCTATGTGTGTCTCTGTTAGACTGTCATCATGGGATCAGCTTTACCACCCTATGTGTGTGAAGCTATCTGGATCTGTTAGTGTGACGATGGACAACAGATCTTTAGTGAAGTGACACTTCTGGACTCTATGTCATCTTTATCTTCTCATGATGTGTAGTGTTTAGCCTGGATAGATTTGATCTATTCCAGGTGATGATGCTGTGAGGGTGTAGTGATGGAGGTGTGTGTTCAGTGTTCATGTCTAAGAGATGGGTGGAATATAATCTATAACAATTGTGTTGCAAATTTAGTTCCAGTTCTATACTGGAAGGCCATATTTACACAGTGATGTACTATTCTGAGATGTGAATGGCCTCTTGAAGTGTCTTTTAACCCATCTCCCGAGTCTCAGGTTATGTTCTAACAATTCTGCTGTCCTGGCTTTGATCCAGGTGGGGTCCGGCCCATCCTGGCATCCTTCCTCCGAGGAATTTGCAGAAGTAAACCTGAGACAGAAACAAATGCAGAGGGAACCACAGTTAATTCTGATATTTTCAACAACTTCAAATTCAGACATGTGAAATTCTTTTACTTGCTCCATTATCATGTCCATTGCCATTTTAATTCCAGTTGTCACATGAAACCGAGTTTCATTGACCAGGTCTGAATTATTGCTGTTGTTTCAGTGCATTGTCCCAGATAGCAACATTGTGTCGGCCCAGATCCGGCCCACATCTGGCACATGTGAAAAGATGATCTAGCCCACATGCAGCGTGGAATTACGGCACTTGGGTGGGCCGCTCCTGTTTACCAAATCTGGGCCACAAGCAGGCCATACCCACTAAGCAAAATGATGTCCGAAAGACGCCTTTTCAATGTCTTTGTTACAAAAATCGGACGTTGAAAAGACGTCCACTGAGGAGCCAGAATGAACGTTTTTATGACGTCTTTTTTTGACGTGTTCTGCACGTCCGATATCTAGACGTTCATCGAACCTTCGTACAAGGTTAAAACTAGTTCAGATGTGGCCATTGTGGACATATTTTCAACATCATTTATGGTCTCATTTAGACATAATTACTTTGACTATTGCTGTCAGATGATCTCAGTGAGAATTAACAGAGGTTTAGTTGTTGATATTTGTTTAATTTTAACTGTCACCATTGTGGTGATCAGTGTTTGCTTTAGTTGTGCTCTTGGTCCCCTTTCTTTTTACTTTAACTTTTCTTTGGCTGCTGTAAAAGTTTGTTTGTGTAACACAATTGTTGTGACAGAGAAAGCCTAGAAAAAGTTTGAGGTGTTATCAGCTCAATGTTGATGATGACATAATCATCACAAAATGGGCATCTAATATTGTGTTTAAAGATTTGTGTTTATATTTGGCATTAATAACCACCATCCTTGTGGAACTGCATTATTGGTGCCAAAAGCATTAAAATTATCACTTATTTGAAGGTGTATAAAAAGCATGTGCACATGATGTTTTGAGCAAATGTATCATATAGTCACACACAGACATCAAGATTGTGCATATGATTCACAACAATGGTGACAATTTAAAAAACACTGATCACTGGTCATTTCAACGTCCGATTTTTGTAACAAAGACATTGAAAAGACGTCTTTAGGACATAATTTTGCTTAGTGGGTAGCAATGCCACATCTCAGCCAAGAGCAAAGAAATAAACCAGAACTGGGTTCCACAAGTGCCAGATGTGGGCTGGATCTGGGCCGACACAATGTTGCTATGTGGGGTGTGACACCTGAAACTGCTCTTGCAGTTCAGCCTTCACAGTCTGCTGTGTCTTATGAGCATTAGAGATTAATCAGAGTTTTTATCACTCGTAGTGTCATGAGTTCCAGTGAGTCAATGCTCATGGCCTTACTTCAAGTTGCTCTCATTACAGCCAGATCTGTGGGCAGTCGTGTCGTTCACACGTTTAGTTAGTGCAGATCTTTTGTGACCTGTAAAAAGGCTGTGGTACTTCTGTCTGATGTATGCTATTCACACCCTCCTTGTAAATTTACTTCTCTGATCAGATTCAATTTAGTTGGTGCACCCCAGTTAAGGATGATTTGGTTTGCCATTACCTGTGCCACACTCCTAGCCGTGTTTTTTAAAGGCAAAAAATAAAAGCACACCCCTCCCCCCCTGGCACTGGGTAGCACACCAATGAAATGTCACACTTCTCCAATTAATGCCCTGCTTGGCCATTATAATATAATGTATATTATAATTCCAGTTATAATACAATTATATTATATTTAAGAATATAAATTTAATTATATTGCTTCTGGTCTCTGAAGAGTCTCTGGAACAACTTATTTGTTAAAGCGTTCGTTTTTCAAAAGATGATTTATTTTAGATTTGGCCCTGTAGTCGCAGCCGTACTGGCCAAAGCATTTTATGTACAACACAGGTCAGGCTGAAAGCCAATGAGGGACTCTGTTGTTGTTAACCCACATAGCAACATTGTTTTTATTGAGAATTAACAGAGGTTTAACTCTAATGTGTTTCATTTGAAGTCACCATAACAGTGATCAGTGTTTCCATTAGTTGGGCTCTTAACTCTTATTATATCTTTTGTCTTTTTTTGGCTGCTGTGACCGTGTGTTTGTTAAACACATTTGCAGCAGCAAAGAAAGCTGAAGTGAAATGAGATCAGGTGATGATGGTTACCTGTTGATGGTTTTATGAAATAGACTGAATCACTAAGGTAATTTGAATCTAACAATTGTGTTGTACCATATATTCACATCACAAACCCTGCGTTACTGCAGCGTGAAGTCCAGCAATATTATAACAATCAGTTAGTAGACTTTAACAAACATGAGCACAAAAAATGTATCCATGGTGACACACAGAGATATCAAAAATCAGCACATGAATCTCAACAAGGGTGACAATATTTTTTTTAGATAAACAGGTTAATTCAGAACATCACTGAAAAGCTACTAAATGTCACAACAAAAACAGCAGCAAAAAATAAAATAAAAGCACATAGTTAGAATTAAACAAAATAATAGGACAATTCAGCTGCATAATTTATTCATGTTGCAATGCATGCTGGGAGTTTTGTACAATGATGGTACCCAGCATGCATTGCAGCATGGTTCTTTTGATTGTCACCATTGTTGAGATTCATACATTGATTATTGATGTCTGTGTTTGTCATCGAACAGTAATGTTTCATACTCATGTTTGTTAAAGTCTTCTAACTGATTGTTATAATATTGTTGGATCTCATGCTGCAGTAACACAGGGTTTGTGTTGTGAAGATATTAATGGAACAACATAATTGTTAGATTCCAAAGACATCAGTGAAATAGGTTTTTTAATGATGATTATAAAACCATCAACAGGTAACCATCATCACCTGATCTCATTTCTCTTTAGCGTTCTTTGCTGCTGCAAATGTGTTTGACAAACACACTGTCACAGCAGCCAAAAAAAAGATATAATAAGAGTTAAGAGCCCAACTAATGGAAACACTGATCATTGTTATGGTGACTTCAAATGAAACACGTTAGAGTTAAACTCTGTTAATTCTCAATAAAAACTTGTGTAGACATCTGACAGAAATAAAGTCAGTCTGGTTAGTAATAAGTGAAGCTGGTAATGCTGTTTGTGGAGTTGTTTAATCCTCCTCTGCTGAGATCTTCACAGATTTAATGTCTTCTTTTCTCTTCAGTTGATTTAATCTAAGGCTGTGTCTGAAGTCAGTTGTAGTTCTTGTGTTTCTGCTCGTCTCTTTTTCTGTTCTCTTCTGTCCTTCAGTGATTCTGCTTGTTAACAGGCTTAAAAAAAATATCAATATAGCTTTTTTTAAAAGCAACACAAAAATTGCGTTTGTTAGTATAAGAACACTGGCAATTCTGATGACGTCACTGGAATGGTAGGACCTGCGAAGGTATATAGGCAGCTGCAGCTGCAGGTCCTATACACACGAAAATTAGTCATTTTGGTTACACGTTTGAGCCTGTGAGGGACAGGCCAGTAGTACCTGACTACCACCACAAGGAGGACGATCAGTTTCAGGCTCCACCTACAGTACAGGATCGTTTGGGGGGAAGTGACTGGTGTGGGTGCAGGCGCTGCCGGAGCATGGACAGTGCACCGGAATCAATCTGTTGCAGAGAGGTCAACCTGGAACATTTATTTTTGAAATGCGATATGGAATTAGACCATATTGCATGTATCGATATAGTTCAAATTTGTGATCCTTGCTCCCCGCGCCCCCGCTCCTCCTTTTCCACTCTGCGTGCGTGTTTAGAGCATGTTATGTAATGAGAGGCGAATCATGACTACTTCAGAAAACCCAGCACAATAGGAACTACCAGGCAGTGACATAAGTGTACGCTGAAATAAAGTTTTTCACCTCAGAAAAACTGACTTTCTTGTCCTGTCAGCCGTTATCCTGTTCTCATAGCGCACACTCTTCAATTGCACGCGCAAATGCAGCGGCGCGCGCTGTATCGCCTCACTGATCAAGTGCAAAAGAAACTACGAGCATGCAACGCCGTTACGTTGTAAATTACACTAAATAAAAGTAATGCAGGTATGATCCAGATTGTATTTGCAATGTATACCAAATTATTAGTCAATTATTAATGGAGCAATAGTGGTTCATGGTGTTATAAGAGGGAAATGTGGTGGGAGGTTGGAGGGCTGTAGCCTGTCATGCACTCTCATTTATTGTATACAAGCACATTAGGCATTTTATTAAATAGAGACTGCTTATATATGTCGTGTGCATTTAGAGAAAAATACTAAAACATGGTTGAGGTACTGTGCGTTTTAGAAAGTCGAGGTAGATAAATGGCAAATGTGATTGGACGAATTCATCCAATGGGATCGCTTGTTAAGTTAGCTGCACGCAAAATGTTAAAATCAAAATACTGCACGGCCGGTTACTGCACAGATACCTCTTACTATGGACCTAGCAGCTAACGTTAGTTCTGCGAGTTCAACTCCCTGCATCAACAATGTTTCCTGACACGATGAACATCAGCTAGCTTCAGGGTGAGTTGAGGGACATTGGATTCTGTTTACAGACCTGCTGCGGTTTAGTTAGCTGCTAGTAAACGCATTATTATCGATCTGTGATATCGTCGGAGTCATGATTTATTTATACAGTTTATATGGTCGGAGTGGTGGCTAGCTTGTGCAGTTTTGACAAAAGTGCTTCCAACGTGTTTAGCTGCTAGCCCTTTACCTAGGTTGGATCGTTTGGTATCTAGCTTGGTTTTGTAACTCAATTTCAATGAATGCCGAGTGTGTCAGTCTCAGTTTTGTTGAATGCTATAAAGCCTGGTTTCCTTGTCAAAGGTAACCTGTGAAAATGTATCGTAACCCCAGCTGCCTTAGCCCTACTACAGCCAGGGGTGATACAGTATGAACCCCCCCCCCCCCCAGACCTGTTGGTTTCTGTTTCCTCAGCCATGTCAGCTAGCCTCAGACTACACATGCTATGGCTGCTCTGCTTGTGTTGGTTAGCAACAGAGTAGCTTACCATGCCAGTGACGCAGCGGAATGCTGAAATCCAACATGGCGGCGCCCGTGTAACAACAACAACATTTTCAACGTACCATTTTATCCCTTTTAACAAATTCTGAAATTTTAATAATTGTACCAATGAGAATAAATAAAATACATCTGTTATATCACCTTTACTCAAATTTTCAGTTCAGTTCATCTTTAAGCCCTATTTGCACGGGATAAGTATTACCTGGTGACCTCTAGTCATTTGTAATAATTGCGGAGGTTGTCTGTGATCTTAATCCTGTGTGAATCGGCCATGTCTGTAATTCGTAAAGTAAAAATTCCCCTACAAATGACGTACCATATTTCGCCGAACACAGAGGTCCTGTGATAATATTAGTCCCGTGCGAATCGACGTCTCTATGATTTGGCGGGGTCATTTAGTTTCATTTAGGTCATTTTGTTTCCTGTGTGCTTTTTTATCCATCTTTCGCGAAGAATGGAGGCTGCGTTGGAGTGTTTTGATAGTATTTTGGATGCTGGGTCATATCGCTATACACGTGATACGATACAACTATACAATTTGCAGAAAGAGAAAGCTGAAAACCATCAGAAGAGCAAAAACAAAAAGAATTAAAGCTGCAAGCAGCATTTATCTGGGTTCAAGCCATTAAGGCCTTTAAGCACATAAAAAGATCTATACTGCAGTAACACAGGGTTTGTGATGTGAAAATATTAATGGAACAACACAATTGTTAGATTAAAATACCTCAGTGAATCAGGCTATTTCATGATGATTATAAAGCCATCAACAGGTAACCATCATCACCTGATCTCGTTTCACTTTAGCTTTCTTTGCTGCTGCAAATGTGTTTGACAAACACACTGTCACAACGGCCAAAAAAAGACAAAATATATAATAAGAGTTAAGAGCCCAACTAATGGAAACACTGATCACTGTTATGGTGATTTCAAATGAAACGCATTAGAGTTAAACTGTTAATTCTCAATAAAAAAAATTCTGTAGACATGTGACAGAAATAAAGTCAGTCTGGTTAGTAATAAGTGAAGCTGGTAATGCTGTTTGTGGAGTTGTTTAATCCTCCTCTGCTGAGATCTTCACAGATTTAATGTCTTCTTTTCTCTTCAGTTGATTTCATCTAAGGCTGTGTCTGAAGTCAGTTGTAGTTCTTGTGTTTCTGCTCGTCTCTTTTTCTGTTCTCTTCTTTCTTTCAGTGATTCTGCTTGTTAACAGGCTTATTAAGGCTGAAATTACTCCATATTTAATACACAGGTGTTGTGGCTCAGATAAGGTCCAGTTCTGGTTTATTTCTTTGCTCTTGGCTGACATGTGGCATTGCTATGGCCTGCTTGTGGCCCAGATCTGGCAAACAGGAGTGGGCCACCCAAGTGCCGTCATTCCACACTGCATGTGGGCCAGATCCGCATTCCACAAGTGCCAGATGTGGGCCGGATCTGGGCCGAAACAATGTTGCTATCTATGCTACTGTAAAAGTTGCGGCAGCATGTGAGTTATGCTTAACAATAATAAAAGTAACTCGATGTCAGCCGCATTCTGAGTCTGACAATGTCATTCGTTTTTATCCAAGGCCATAGCAAGTGTTATTAGCTTGGGTAAATACATCTAGTGTAAGGAAATTTTAAGTCCATGTCCAACTCTAAATTGTAAAGAATTTATATCTTTGATTTCATAGTACACTTTACAATAAGGTTCATTTGTTTATTATTCATATTAACTAACATTAACTAATCATGAGCAAAACATTTGTTAGACTACTGTAGGCCTATTTGTTAATCTTAGTTAATAATACAACTATTAATTGTTTGTTCATGTTATGTCACAGTCAGTGGATTCACTAATGTTAACAAATACAACTTTTGATTTTAATAATGTTTTAGTAAATGCTGAAATTAATATTTACTAAGATTAATAAATGGTGTAGAAGTTCAGTTCATTATTAGTTCATGTTAACAAATTTAATGACACCTTATTGTAAAGTGTTACTGATTTCATGATAGCTAACACTTTTATTAATACATACATGCAATTTATAACATTGTAAGAACTGATTTTCCTGTTAAAACAAAATACTGCAATAAAGCAGTAAAATGCACCCTGGACAGAAGATAGCAAAGACAGAGAACAGGACATCACCTGTCCAAACTGTCCTTCTTCCTTATCTCTGCATCCCCCTCTCCCTCCTCTTCTCCCTCCCCCTCTCCCTCCTCAAGGCACTGAAAGTACATTAAGAATGCCTATATATCACATATGATGTATCTTGTGAATATGTTGGTTTTCCTTTTCATGTTTGGTGTCATTTTAAAGGGCACAGTGCGATTGGTAAAATGGTCTTAATTTCATTGCAGTCATTGGTTTAATGAAAAAGATTGGGAACTTAGGAGAATCCTGTATCTCCTCTCTGGCTGATATCTCTTTACATCTCCTGAAACCAGGTGCTACCCCCCTGGGGTACATGGATTGGCCCAAACAACTCTAAACAACATTTGTTTAACCCCCTTCTGTTCTGATCTGGTATTTAAGGTGAGGGAACAGAGAAACCTGTGGGAATCTTTTACCAGGATCATCCCCCACACAGTAATGCATGTCAGTATTTTCCTGTTGGAAAATCCTGACACATTACTGTGTGTGTCTTTGTCAGGAGAACATTGCTTACTTTTAGAGTCATCTTTGAGTAAATGATGTCATGTATTTTCTGAATTGGCTTTTAATCATTTACTTCTGTAATTGGCATGATACATTTTTACCTGACAAATAAATGTTACATCTTGATTTATTCTGAAGTATTCTGAAATCATTATTTTAATATATTAAGGAGGCTGGTGCTACCGCAAATCTTAGTTAAGGTAGGTCAAACTAAAGGCGCATGTATGAACGGAGCAGTAGGCACGTCATCATGAAGACCTTTTGATTTCTGTCTATCACTGGTTTAGCAAGTTGTATGGAAGTGGCTAAATTAAACTACACTCTCTAGTTCGAGTGAGCAGTAGGCAACCGACTTTAGGGGTATTAGCAAACCCTACATCCTCTGACTGAAATCAGAATTAACTGGTTTGTGTCCGTGAGAAACACGATTTGGCCGACGTGATCTCTAAGCGGCATTCGGGTCCATAATGATTTAATAACTGAAAGTATGGGATACTCAGAGTAATCAAAGATCTAAATTAATTCATAATCAATATTTATGATTATTTTCTAATCAGAAATACGATCTAAATTTGATTATCATTTGAAATTGGAGTCAGATTACGCATAGAGCTAAAGTAATACTAAAACTAAGTTCCAATAAATTAAGTGAACTTCACTGGATCGCTGAAAAGACATACACGCTTTAAACCTTCGCCAGGCCGTTGGATTCCGTCGTTGGGCCAATGGATGGTCCTTACAACATCAACATAACTAAACATGAATTCCTCATAATTACCTACTTGATTCTCTGTTTTGTTTGGTAAAGTAAATAATATTTAGTGATATTATCACAATTTCCGTATTTTTGTTTGATGTGTCTAATTGTATCAACATCTTTTCATTGGTAATGAAGAGAGGCTCTCTGACCTACTGCTGCTCTCCATTGAGCGAGATATTCCAATTAATTGTCATTAAAATATATAAAAACACAACAGACAGACGGGTACTGCTTTAAATACAGGTGATTTATTTAATAAATAAATGTTTTTAAAAAAAAGTGCCCTTTTTGGTCCTTCAGCCCCTGCCCCTGAGGAGGCCTGTGCACCCCACTGGTCTTTATATAAACACAGAGATGTTTACAAGTGTGTGTATAAAAGTGGACTGGAAGGCAGACTAAAACATTCAGTTTCATAACATGAAGTTTCCTTAATGTCATGTGATTTACTGGAAAACAGTAGCCTACAGATCACCTCTGATTGGCTGATAAGTAGATTCACATAAATTAAATACAAGTATTTAAGAGACAGACTTACACAGTTTACCATAGACTGTAGCAGAATAACACATGCACTCATGTGATTTAAGGATTCAAGACATTACTGTTGTATGATATTCAGCAGAGAACCTTCGTTTGCTGTTTGGAATCCAGATTCACTTCAGGTTAGTCAAATTTGACTTCATCACAATTAGTGTTAGCCAGCTAAAAATGTGATTAAGTGAAATCATTAACAAACATGATTCCCACCCTCCTGAGGTGACAATAGAGGTCTCTTTGTAAAATCTAAAACATTTAAGATTTATTAAAAAATAAAATCACATCACAATTTTCGCACCTAGTTGAAAAAATGTATTTGTGACCATTTTAAGGATTTTAATGAAAATGTAGGTCACCTGAATTTTTTATGCAATATTATATAATTATATGTGTATTAAGTACACATTTGTGAAAGTGATAAACATATTTTTTAGGTTCTGTTTTATATTGTATATGTTCAGTATTTGTATTCAATATTAGTTTAATGTATGTTTAATGGTTCATTTGGCTTATTTAAATGATCAATTTAAAGGATAATTCCGGTATTTAGCACTTTGAGTCTCTTTTCTGGTTTGTTTTGGATGAACTAGAGTGGTGGACAGAAATTTTGACGATGGGTCCTGTCTCGACTTTTTGACTCGTTTAGAATCGCGCTTCAGAGTGGCTGGCTAGGGGCATGCACGAACATGTCCTTAAAACAACCCTTAACGTTCGTTTTCAAAACTGTGCAACTCACCGAGTGGTTAGTGGTGTTCGTTGATGATTTTTTTGATCATTTGCAATCTTTCCAAAAAAAAAAAATCAGCCTGATTTTTCGTTTTTCGTTCTGAGGTATAAAAATGAATAAACAACATTATATAGGCCTAGTCACAGCGTTCTTCATGATAAAAACCATGACTTTACAGTCCAGAAAATATAGGAAAAAAGCAAATTATTTCACGACCCCCTGGCACTTGAGAACTGCTGGTCTACAAAGAAGAAAGCTCTGTCTAGGCTCTTCAGTCCGTGTACTTTTGCGTCCATTCGTTTTTCCTTTTTTAGTTGTTGTATTTTTTTAAAACGCAAAGTTGAACACCAACATTTGAATTTAAACTGTACACACCAAATGCTGCTAAAAAAAATATATATTTGCAGATTTTTGTTCATGACTTTTTGCCCCTTTATTAAACATTTAAAATATTCACAAATTAATGTGGAAAAAAATCGATTTTACTGGTTTTCTAAGGCCAAATTAGAATCCGGAAATTATATTTTTCCCGGCGGCTTGAATGAGAACCTGTCTCTGGAACCATACAGAGAGGTGATTTATGTGCTAATGATAATAAATGTGTCTGAAAAAATAATGAGGCATTTAATTGTTTATTAATAAACTAGTGTTTTCTAAATCACTGTCAGCTGCAAACATATCTCCGACTGCATCTCCGCTGTAAAGTGGATGCTGGATGCTGGATGCCAGATAGCAACATTGTTTCGGCCCAGATCCCCACATCTGGCACTTGTGGCAATATCATACCATTTTCCATTAAAACAGTAATATACCATAGAAAACAAAAATAGCCTACAGGAATATACTGTGAACTAGAAAAAAAAGTTTGCTGAGACAAACTTTAAGTTGGCTTGAGAAAGCCAGACCAGAAAGTATTTTAGTACTTTCAGTACTAAATTTTGTATTATTTTAGTAATACTTAGTATAAAGTATTTTGAAGTTTAAAGTAGTTTAAAGTTTGACAGATTGATTAGTTAGAAAGAAAGAAAGAAAGAAAGAGTAGTTAGAAAGAGAGAAAAAATATTATATGGGTAGATAGATAGATGGAAAGATAGATCAGTAAGAAAGAAAGAAAGAAAGATTTGTTAGAAAGAAAGATCAGTTAGAAAGAAAGAAAGAAAGAAAGAAAGAAAGATTGGTTAGAAAGAAAGATTAGTTAGAAATAAATATAGATAGACAGATTAGTTAGAAAAAAGATATTAGTTAGAAGAAAGAAAGAAAGATTAGTTACAAAGACAGATAGATTGGTTAGAAAGACAGAAATATAGATTAGTTAGAAAGAAAGAGATCAGTTAGAAAGAAAGAAAGTTAGATTAGTTAGAAAGAAAGAAAGATAGAAAGAAAGATTAGTTGGAAAGAAAGAAAGAAAGAAAGAAAGAAAGAAAGAAAGAAAGAAAGAAAGAAAGAAAGAAAGAAAGATGGATTAGAAAGAAAGAAAGAAAGAAAGAAAGAAAGAAAGAAAGAAAGAAAGAAAGAAAGAAAGAAAAGAAAGATGGATTAGTTAGAGAGAAAGAAAGATGGATTAGTTAGAGAGAAAGAAAGAAAGAAAGAAAGAAAGAAAGAAAGAAAGAAAGAAAGAAAGAAAGAAAGAAAGAAAGAAAGAAAGAAAAAGAAAGATGGATTAGTTAGAAAGAAAGAAATGGATTGGTTAGAAAGAAAGAAAGATAGATTAGTTAGAAAGAAAGATAGATCAGTTAGAAAGAAAGATTGATTAGTTAGAAAGAAAGAAAAATAGATTAGTTAGAAAGAAAGATAGATAGATCAGTTAGATAGATAGATAGATAGATAGATAGATAGATAGATAGATAGATTAGTTGGAAAAGAAAGAAAGAAAGAAAGAAAGAAAGAAAGAAAGAAAGAAAGAAAGAAAGAAAGATGGATTAGAAAGAAAGAAAGAAAGAAAGAAAGAAAGAAAGAAAGAAAGAAAGAAAGAAAGAAAGAAAGATGGATTAGTTAGAGAGAAAGAAAGATGGATTAGTTAGAGAGAAAGAAAGAAAGAAAGAAAGAAAGAAAGAAAAAGAAAGATGGATTAGTTAGAAAGAAATGGATTGGTTAGAAAGAAAGAAAGATAGATTAGTTAGAAAGAAAGATAGATCAGTTAGAAAGAAAGATTGATTAGTTAGAAAGAAAGAAAAATAGATTAGTTAGAAAGAAAGATAGATAGATCAGTTAGATAGATAGATAGATAGATAGATAGATAGATAGATAGATAGATAGATAGATAGATAGATAGATAGATAGATAGATAGATTAGTTGGAAAGAAAGAAAGAAAGAAAGAAAGAAAGAAAGAAAGAAAGAAAGAAAGAAAGAAAGAAAGAAAGAAAGAAAGATTGTTTAGAAAGAAAGATTAGTTAGAAAGACACATGGATAGATTAGTTAGAAAGACAGATAGATAGATTAGTTAGAAAGACAGAAATATAGATAGATGAATTAGTTTGAAAGAAAGATAGATAAGTTAGAAAGAAAGAAAGAAAGAAAGATTAGTTTGAAAGGAAGCAAGAAAGATTGTTTAGAAAGAAAGATTAGTTAGAAAGACACATGGATAGATTAGTTAGAAAGACAGATAGATAGATTAGTTAGAAAGACAGAAATATAGATAGATGAATTAGTTTGAAAGAAAGATAGATAAGTTAGAAAGAAAGAAAGAAAGAAAGATTAATTAGAAAGAAAGATTAGTTAGAAAGAAAGATGGATTAGTTAGAAAGAAAGAAAGATGGAGTAGTTAGAGAGAAAGAAAGATGGATTAGTTAGAGAGAAAGAAAGATGGATTAGTTAGCAGGGATGCAAACACATGTATGGTCAAAAAAGAGAGAGGTTATCGAAGCCCTCGCCCCGCGGCAAATATCCAGATACTTACATAATTGTGATGAATTTAATCCTTTGTAAGTGATCATTTTGCAGTGTAAGATTACAGTTAACACCTTTAAATATTACATATATGTATTATGTATTTTTATTAAACTTAGTGAGTATATAAATCAGTAGCAAAAAGCAATTCTTGAAAAAATCTGCACAGTAATTTTATAAAATCTAAACATGTTAATAAAAACAAATTACTATTAGTACTCTTATAAAATTCAATCAGGCAATCATACATTTCACAATTTTATATTTATATATGAATGTCAAGAATTCAGAAGCGTAGGCTATATATAAATAATATACAATTAAATTATGCTTATTTTAAATGTATTGTGCAGGCTAGGTATAAAAAATATATTCTATGCTTTTAATAATCTTTCTGTGCGCAAAACCATGATAATATGAAACGCTTCAAAGCAGCGCACAACGCGCGTATGCGCATCGCGGGTGCAGAATGATGTGCTCAAAGCAACATGGAGTCACAGTGTGCAGCGCTAATTTATTGATCATTTGTTTCTTCACAGTTTTAAATTACAATTATGTGCGTCTGATGCCGATTTATAGTCCTTGTGATGTGTGTGATCTAACAGGCACACGGTAGCGAGTCGTTTAAAAACAGCAACAAACGTAAAATACAAATACACAAAATAAAGTTATTTTATGCAAATCCAAAGCCTTTTATCTACAGATCAAGCATTACAATGTGAATATATCATATTGGAGAGAGTTTTACCGTGCATCCTGCTGTAACCGGACGAGGCGCGCGTGCTGTTTAAATACTGAATGGAGAATGATTGACAGCCGCAGAGGAGGGAAAACGAGTTTCCATACACTTTAATTTAATGACGTAAATAGACTTCTGTACCTCACATTAAGCTATGGAATGGCTTCAGATGACTTTGGAAATTATAATCAGACCCTCTCTGACCCAAGTCACCCAAACTGACGTGAAAAAAGCGCGAGGCGCCGAAAAGCGCGCTGTTTGCATCCCTGAGTTAGAGAGAAAGAAAGATGGATTAGTTAGAAAGAAAGATAGATTAGTTAGAAAGAAAGAAAGAAAGAAAGAAAGAAAGATGGATTAGTTAGAAAGAAAGAAAGAAAGAAAGATGGATTAGTTAAAAGAAAGAAAGAAAGATAGATTAGTTAGAAAGAAAGAAAGAAAGAAAGAAAGAAAGAAAGAAAAAAAGAAAGATTAGTTAGAAAGAGATCAGTTATAAGAAAGATAGATTAGTTAGAAAGAAAGATAGATCAGTTAGAAAGAAAGAAATATTGATTAGTTAGAAAGAAAGAAAAATAGATTAGTTAGAAAGAAAGATAGATCAGTTAGAAAGAAAGAAAGATAGATCAGTTAGAAAGAAAGATAGATCAGTTAGAAAGAAAGATTAGTTATAAAGAAAGAAAGAAAGAAAGAAAGAAAGAAAGAAAGATAGATAGATAGATAGATTAGTAAGTGTAACGATATTAGCTCAAAGGGGAAATATTAATAATAATCCATAATTACTAATTATGATTAATTACTAATATTTGGGTCAGTTAATTGAAAACTTTGAGGTAAGCCAATTAATATTACAATCAATTAATCAGTTCCAACGAACTCTTTTTTATTATTCATTTATTCTAAGAAAAGTGTATCTTTCATGGTCACTAAAAAATAACCGCATGGCGGTACAAAATATGACCGCCGCTCAGGCCTGCACTGGCTTTCCACAAAAATAAATGACGTGGAGCAATTTGGCTGTATTGCGTGTTTATGTATATACCTAAAAAAAGTAGTAGTATGTGCATGTCTGTCTGTGTGTGTGTGTATGTGTGTGTGTTTGTGTATGTGTGTGTGTGTGTGTCTGTGCGTGTATGTATGCGTGCGTACATGTGTGTGCGCGTGTGTGTTTGTGTGTGTGTGTGTGTGTCTGTGCATGTGGATGTCAGTGTGTGTGCATGCTTGCGTTTGTTTGTATTCCTGCATGTGTGTGTGTGACAGTTAGGGTTGCCAACTTCAGAAAAGGAAAATGCGGGACAATCGTGGTTATTTATAGGAAAATGAGGGACACTCAAAATATTTGACATCAAGAATCAGCATATGAATCTCAACAATGGTGACATGCTTCATAGTGTTTAAAAGGTTATCAGACATAAACACATTTGTATTGCTTAACCTATTTATGTATTTAATTCTAAAAATAATTTTAATGTCATACATGAAAAAAGTCACATTACAAACAAACCATAGTTCAAAATAACAGCATTTATCTAAAATAGAAAGCTTTTTTAACATTATACACTAGGCTTACAGTTCAAAAGTTTGGGGTTAGTAAGATTATTTTTTGGGGAAAAAAATAAAGAAAGTAATTGCCTACTTTTATTCAGCAAGGATGCATTACATTAATCAAAAGTGACAGTTAAGATAATGTTACAAAAGCTTTCTATGTACTTTCTAAAAGCTTTAAAACATTAATAATAATCAGAAATGCTTTTTGAGCATATTATTCCCTCAGGTAGATTACATGTTTTCTTGCGTGGCTGGATGTTAGACTCATGAACAATAATCACGTTGTTTGCATTCGCCAAAATTGATTAGCCGAAATCAAAACGTGGACAGTGAAAGGAAATTACCGTTAGCGCGAGACGAGTCCGGCTTGAAGCGGAAGCGACCAGACGGCAGAGGATGTTCGCAAATCAAACAATGATTTGTCTCAAAACATTGATTAAAAAAAGTTGTGATTGGATGATGACAGGTGTCGGTGATCATTCTCAAGTGTCGTGGTCAGCACTGCTGCTGTTGCTGTTGTATCAGTCAGTGGTTTATCAGCTTGTCAAAAAACGGGACACGGGAGGTCACGCACGGGACAAATAAATTAGGCCCAAAATACGGGACGTCCCGCCTAATTCGGGACAGTTGGCAACCTTAGTGACAGTATCATCCTAAACCAGCAACCCTTCGCTCAACACCACCATCTACAGGCCGATGAGTGTACAGTCACTAAATGTGCACATAAATGAATTTATTTTATACCACCCCATGGATGAAATTCTACGAAACTTAGCATACCCCCAGAGGATGTCAAGTTAATCATACACATGAAATATGGTGCAGTTCTGAACATCTCAACTGAAGATAGGGGCGATTAAAGCAGAATAATATTGCATATTCATTTTTTATGGGAGGGGCGCAAATCACAAATGAGGGGGGGGGGGGGGCCCGGGGACCAAACAAAATTTTTCCGTAAAAGTCTAGTGGGGCTACATGCCCACCAAATTTCATGTTCCCCGGTGTTTCGGTGTCCCTGGTATCGTTGACGAAAAATTCAGTAGATGACGGGGAAAAAAAAAAAAAAAACTTTGACAATCCCTATATGACCGCTTTCGCTAGCTACGCTAGAGCCGGTCATAATTATTCCTTATGTACAGCCATTAGAGCATGTAACAAGATCAAGATCATAAAAGGGACTTTGTATGCAAACAGAGGATCAGAAATCAAATTCATAATTGTGCACAAGTTTTATTAACTAAATCACAAACATAAGTAACACTAAACAAACATACATACACAGCAAAATCCCCAGTGTTAAATTAACACTCCTCAGTGTTTATATGTGTCCACACTACAGGGTGTTAAAAATTAACACTGAAGCAGTGTTGAAGTTAATGAGATAATTAAGTTAACACTGAAGCAGTGTTGAAGTTAATGTAATAATTAAGTGATTCATTAAGTGATTGGCTATTAGTGGTGACACCTGATGATAACAAGCAGACTCACTGAAGGAAAGAGAAACAAGAACAGAAAAAAGAGAAACACAAGAACTACAACTGACTTCGAGTCATTAAACATTGTTGCACTTATTATTACCAGTTTGACTTTATTTCTGTCATACATCGACAAAAGTTCTTGAGATTCAACAGAAGTTTAGACGGTAATGTTTTATGGAAGTTTTCTTTTCAAGTCACCATTATGGTGGTCAGTGTTTGCTTTAGTTGGGCTCTTGACACTTTTCATTTTTTAATCTTAGTTTTTCTCTGGTTGCTACAACTCTGTGTTTATAAAGCACATTTGTTACTGCAAGAGAAAACATGACCTGCTCACAATATGTTTTGATGATAAAAACATTATCATGTAGTGTCCTGATTCACTGATGTGAGAGTCTAAATTTTTGACTATATGCTTGATGTCTTGTTTTAGTATTGGTAGTTGTAGCTCTGAGATTCTACAGTTTGAGATCCAACAGCAATATCAAAAATTTTGAAAATACTTTGAGCAAAGAAGTTATTGTGTTTAAACGCACAGACATCAAGAATCAGCATATGTGATGTGATCTGGGAAAACCCACCACATGGTGAAATTTTACCTATTACAGGTGTTGATATCATATGGAAGCTGGTATCAAGCCCTTTCCAAATCTGTTTTTATTTTTATCATAGCTTGTTGGTAGCAAAAGTTATGTTTATCTGAAGTCGGCCGATCGCTATGATTTTCTGGAACGGAATTTTGAGAAAAACAGGTTTAATTAACTGTCACCGTCGAGATGCTTCTTGTCCATCTCGCGATTGTTATAAAACTGCGTGACGTTATAGTTTAAACAGGATTGGCGCGAAATGCGCACTATACACATTCACTGTACATGTATGTGGTTTATTTTAAAGGTAAACTATCTTTGTAGTGTTAAGAGACGGACAGGTGTATGGGATATACGGCGATTGTTTGTTTTTTTTCACCTCTGCCGGGCGTTAGAGAAAATGGTCGCATAGAATGCATTAGAGAAAGAGAGTATTTTCAGCTTGACACTATAAATCGCTGTTTTTCTGCACTAAACAAGGGAATTTTGCTAAGATATTTTCAGAGATAAGAGAAAAGATGTTATAGAATAATAATTTAATGGAAAAAAAAAATTGACAAAAAAACTGACATTCAAACTATTTTGGAATTTACTGAAAACGGCCCAGCGCGACATCCGACGGGTTTTCCCAGATCGCATCACATATGAGTCTCAACAATGGTGACAATAAACAAACTATTGACGAACAGATCAACTCTGAACATCACAAAACAAGCTACTAAAGTCAGAACAAAACAATAGCAAAATAAAAGCCAACAGAAAAAACAATGAAAATTACAGGACAATTCAGCTGCATAATTTATTCATGCTGCAATGCATGATGTCAGCCATTGATGCGTTCTGATTGGTGGCTCCCATCATGCATTGCAACATTAAGCATTTGTTTGATTGTCACCATTGTTGAGATTCATATGTAGATTCTTGATGTCAGTGTATGATTTTAAATCCTTCAGATCTTTAAAACATTGCTGGAAGTAACTACTGTAGTGAAAAATTAATAAAACAATTAGATAACCAGTTTATAATGCTGGGTGCCATCATTGAATCAGGTCACTAGTAATTTCATCTTCAAATCATAACCAGGGCTGAATTTCCAAAAGCATCTTAAGCCTAACTTGATTGCAGACTAACTGCAACAAATGGTCTATACGATCAAATTAGGCTTAAGGAAACACAGCCAAAGTCATAGTTTCTCTTGCCACAACACATATGCTTTATAAACACAGAGTTGGAGCAGCCAGAGAAATACTAATGTTCAAAAGTAAAGGGTCAAGAGCCCAACTAAAGCAACCACTGACCACCATAATGGTGACATGAAACGAAACATTCCATAAAACATTACCATCTAAACTTCTGTTAAATCTAAATAAGACCGTGTGTAGATGTATGACAGAAATAAAGTCAAACTGGTAAAATAATAAGTGCAATAATGGTTCAAAGTCAGTAGTTCTTGTGTTTCTCTTTTTTCTGTTCTTGTTTCTCTTTCCTTCAGTGATTCTGCTTATTAACATCAGGTGTCACCACTAATGGCCAATCATCACTTAATTAATCACTTAATTATCTCATTAACTTCAACACTGCTTCAGTGTTAACTTAATTAACTCATTAACTTCAACACTGCTTCAGTGTTAATTTTTAACACCCTGTAGTGTGGACACATATAAACACTGAGGAGTGTTAATTTAACACTGGGGATTTTGCTGTGTACATTCATACATACATACATACATACATACATGCATAGGTAAAGGGGTGAGTGATGTGGAACCGGAAACAGGAAATAGAACTATGGAGCAAGATCTATTTCAAAATGAAAAGAACCATCAGCTTATTTCAGTGCACCTCATGAGATTTATACTTGCATGGTCAATTCTTGAAGTGGTTGAAGATTGAGTTCGTCGTTGGGTCCTTGAGTGTCAAATGTCACTGTATGAGTTGCAATCCTTTCTTCTCCGTTGGATGAAGGAGTTAGGATGAACTTGTATTGTCGCTGTTCTCATGGCTGGAGTGCAGATTGTGGCCTACACGCTCTGGGCTGGCAGGAAACAAAGAGCACATGGTGAGAGTTGCGAGGAACTTCGTCCGTGTTGAATGAAGTCACTGAACTCCTGAGGTTGTCCTTGATGCTGGAGTGAGCACATGTCTTGGATGCTTCGAAGCCTCCTGTCCTGGGCCTGTTGAGGCCATGCTGGACCGCACGGCATCCTTAAGGCAAGAGTTGTCCGTTTTCTTCTTGGTTGGATTTAAGAAAGGCAGTCTGACTCGTCAAAATCGACACTCAGAGGCTGTTTTCCCAATCACACCCTATAACCTCATTCACTATTCCCTACATTAGTTCACTAATATAGTCCCCTTGACAGAGTGAATGAAAAGAAGTGAGTGAATTGAGACACTGATGAACACTGATAAGCAGAATCACTGAAGGACAGCGAAACAAGAACAGAAAAAAGAGAAACACAAGAACTAAAACTGACTTCCAGCCACACTGAGTGTGAAACCAGTTTACAAACCAGTTTAACATTATTTCTTTTGCACAAAAGTTATTGTTGAGAATTAACAGATATTTAGTTGTTGATGTTTTATTGAAAATAATAAATATATTATCACCATGATGGAGATCAGTATTTGTTTTAGTTGGGCTCTTGAACCATTGACTTTATTATATCAGTTTTTCTCTGACTGCTTTAACTATGAGTTTATAAAACACATTTGTTATGGCAAGAAAAAGTCAAGAGGAAGATGATCAGGTGTTTATGACTGTTGTGATGAGTCATTCTGGACATGTCTGATTCTCTGATCTTAACCAGTGTATAAGCTTTGTATTTATGGGTATATCATATTAATCATATTTGTTAATCTATAATGTGAAATACAGCAATGTTTCTGTAATTAGTTATTCTGAAGAATATTGAAATAATGTAGTGCTTTAAAACATTTTGAGCTCCTGCTTTTGTCTTAGACACAAACAGACATCAACAATCAGCACATGAATCTCAACAATGGTGACAATAAAAAGTTTCATGTCGCAATGCATGCTGGGTTCCAGATTAGTATAAAACTCCCAGCATGCACTCCTGCATGAATAAATAAATAAAAATAAATTATTGCCACCATTGATGAGAGACATATGCAGATGTTTGATACCTCTGTTTTTCTACAAGAAAGTGTAGCTCTGTTTCTATTTTAGACTGTGCATTATGTGTTAAAAAAAAATATCATAACTTATTACTGTAGTTTCACAGAGGTGGTAATATAACACTTTTGATACAGGATTAAATACTGAAAGAGATTTAGTGAATGAACAGGCTATACGATGATTTTTTTATTATAATCAACATAACCACAATCATTCACAAACACTGTGTGTGCACACAAGTGCAAAAACAAAAGTCCAATTTTAAATGTAACCGAGATCAGGGAATGAAGACGTGTCGTTGGGAGAGTTCCCTGACGAATTGGGATCACGCTAGGGAGCCCAATTCATCAGAGAACTCCCCAGATAACACTTCGGAGTTCCCAAGACGAAAAGAAATTAATATTAAATAATCAAGGGTCAGCATCCCAACTAAAGCAAACACTCATCTCTATAATGGTAACTTCAAACCAAACATTTTCAATTAAACATCTCAATAACAACTTATGTAGATGTATGACATAAATAAAGTTATACTGTTAATAATAAGTGTAATAATGTGTATTGGCTGGAAGTCAATTGTAGTTCTTGTGTTTCTCTATTTTCTGTTCTTGTGTTTCTCTTTTCTTCAGTGATTCTGCTTGTTAACAGCCAAGGCTTAAGCCTAGTCCTGGACTAAAAATGCATGCTTGAGTTGTTTTAACTGAAAGCAACTTGCACTGACATATCTTAAAATATGTGAGTGCCATTGTTTTGTCTCAAGATGCACACCAGTAATGCTTTTTTCTAAGGTACGTTTTTAAAAGCTACTTAAATGTCCTAATTGAACTAAGGACTAAACCTGTCTTAATCTAAGCCCTGTCTGTGAAACCAGGCCTGTAAGTTATAAAACAGGTTTATACTGGCAACACTGTTGCCTGTAGTTTAGTGTAAAATTTATTTTTTTGGGTCACCGTTGTGCAGAAGAGTAGAGCCTGTGCTTCAGTCCAGGAGAAGATCTATAAACATTGATGATTTGCTGCATGTTGCTTTATTTAACAGGCGGTGACTGTGTAGTTGCTGGTCCAGTGGAAATCTTTTATGTGCAGTAGTTTTTTAGTGGTCTCAAATGAAAGAAGTTCACAGTAATTCTTTGCTCACATTATTTATGCATTATAAATTTTAGTTAATACATTTAAATGACAGTTGGTCAATTTAAGGCAGTCGGTTTCTGCAAGTGTAATTAGTTAACTTGACTTTTAATTTAGTGCATTTTTACAGTAACATACTGTAGATTACAGTAAAGAACTGTACAACTAACAGTATATTACTGGCAACAGTGTTGCCAGTATTTTACTGTAAAAAAAAACTGGTAAGGTCTAACAGTGCACATGTGTAAATGAAGCATTGACTATGGCTAAAATGTTGACGTTAAGTAGTTCACTATGGCTACATTCACACTGTCAGTCCAAATCCGATTATCTTTGTATTCGATTGGAATATGATCTAAAATTATGTCCACACTGTGTATCGCAACTGTTCAGATCCAATTTGTGTATCCACGCAGCTCTTTGACAATATGGCAATGATGTTGCGTTGATGGAGGGGTTTGCATTTGCAATAGAAATGTTGTCTTATTTAAATTTTACAACATGGAAATGTGTAGCCACCATGCTGGACTACTGCGTCTTGAGCCTGCTGCAGAACTGTAGGAGGCTGGTATGCACAACTCTTTTTCCGCGCCGGTTTCTAAATGCGTTTCAACAAAAAAGCGACTTTCAGCATGTTCACTATAACAACGTCTGATGTTTACATTTTAAGTGATGTGAGAAAGTCACATAAACCACGCGAAATCCGATCAAAGCATTCAGACTGAAGTGGATTTCAAACCACATATGGATGTAGCTTGAAATGGATTTCACATGCTTTTTTTGGACTAACAATCTGAACGTAGCCAATGTCGGGATTAGAAATAGAAGGAAGAATTGCAGTAAGGACTAGAGAAGCTAGCTCGTTCGGATCTTTACCACATATTAACTTAAGTTTGTCAAAATTTCACTTTCCTGCTTACTAAGTCCTTCTCTATATGATTTTGCAGCTTCCATGTGTTTTTTTCCGTGGTTTAGACATCATAAATTAGTGTAACAATGTGTTCAGTAGTACATAAACAGTGCAATCCATGCCGTTGTTTACATCCGAGTACCTCCAATATGGCCGCACATCTGGGTAACTGACCAAATCGTGACATAGGTGCACCTATTATAGGTGCAATTAGTATAATTAGTATACTAATTGATTTAGCCACAGCCTTAGATGAAATTATTTGAAGATAAAAGATTTTAAATCTCTGAAGATCTCAGCAGAGGGGGATAAAACAACTCCAAAAACAGCATTACCAGCTTCACTTTTTACTAACCAGATTTACTTTATTTCAGTCAACAAAAATTTTCTTATAACAAAAATCTGTTAGCTGGGCTGTCCCTCATCAGCACTGCACTGTATACCTGCTTATAAGACAAGCACACAACTTTCAGAAACTCTTCATCTGCTGCATGTCATGTCATAAAAAAAAACATTTGTTTCTTTAAAGGAGGGCAAATGGCTTGGGAATAAAGAGGGGGAAAGGAGCTGTAAACCTGAACAAGGGTACTTAATGGGAAGATCTGTGTCATCCTGGTAAATTAAAATCAAGCAACATGGGTAAGAAATGTAAATTATTACTGGATAACATCCATATCCTATACACATTAGTGAGCATATTTTAAGGTGTTTGTATTTCTGTGATGATGACATTTCATGAAGACAATTCTTCTTTAATATTGCAGTGCTAGGAGAAGCAGCAGGAGACCTAATACAAGCAGCATTACGTGCAGTAAAATTAATTGGAGGATTAGGAATAGCTGCAACAATAATATTTAAAATAGTATCACTGGCAAGAGCAGCAGGATCACTAGCATTAGGATCAGGAGTAGCAGCATCTGAAGCAGCAGCAGCATCAGGAGTAGCAGCATCTGAAGCAGCAGGAGTAGCAGCATCAGGAGTAGCAGCATCTGAAGCAGCAGGAGTAGCAGCAACAGAAGTAGCAGCATCTGAAGCAGCAGGAGTAGCAGCAACAGAAGTAGCAGCATCTGGAGCAGCAAAAGTAGCAGCAACAGAAGTAGCAGCATCTGAAGCAGCAGTAGCAGCAGCAGGAGTAGCAGCATCTGGAGCTTCAGCAGTAGCAGCAGTAGGAGTAGCAGCAGCAGGAGTAGCAGCAGCAGTAGCAGCAGTAGGAGTAGCAGCAGCAGGAGTAGCAGCAGCAGGAGTAGCAGCAGCAGGAGCAGCAGCAGGAGTAGCAGCAGCAGGAGCAGCAGCAGGAGTAGCAGCAGCAGGAGTAGCAGCAGCAGCAGCAGCAGCAGGAGTAGCAGCATCTGAAGCAGCAGGAGTAGCAGCATCAGGAGTAGCAGCATCTGAAGCAGCAGGAGTAGCAGAAACAGAAGTAGCAGCATCTGAAGCAGCAGGAGTAGCAGCATCAGGAGTAGCAGCATCTGAAGCAGCAGGAGTAGCAGCAACAGAAGTAGCAGCATCTGAAGCAGCAGGAGTAGCAGCAACAGAAGTAGCAGCATCTGGAGCAGCAGGAGTAGCAGGAGGAGGAGGAGCAGCATCTGAAGCAGCAGGAGTAGCAGCAACAGAAGTAGCAGCATCTGAAGCAGCAGGGGTAGCAGCAACAGAAGTAGCAGCATCTGAAGCAGCAGGAGTAGCAGCAACAGAAGTAGCAGCATCTGAAGCAGCAGGGGTAGCAGCAACAGAAGTAGCAGCATCTGAAGCAGCAGGAGTAGCAGCAACAGAAGTAGCAGCATCTGAAGCAGCAGGAGTAGCAGCAACAGAAGTAGCAGCATCTGAAGCAGCAGGAGTAGCAGGAGCAGCAGCAGTAACAGCAGGAGGATCACTGGGATTTGCGTCAGGAGCAGGAATTAATGGATCACAACAGAATGGAAAATCAAAGACACAATCAGCTGTGAAGGTAAGAGTGCAGATTGGTGTGACAGACTGTGCAATTTATGTCTGTGCTTTCAAAGCAAGTTATTTTTCATAACTGGTACATTACTCCTAGTCTAGGGTTTGGGAGCAAGTACAGAAGAAAAAAATGTACAAAAAAAAATAAATAAAAAAAGTAAACAATTTTTTTTTTAAAGAACAGGATGCTCCAAACTCCTGCCCAAAATTTCAACACCACAACAACCAAATTTAATTGCACAGAAGTAACATTAGAAGTAAGAAGTAAAATTAAAAAAGTAATAATCTCAAATAATAACAGAGAATAATAACTTCAGGGGCCGTTATCATAATGAATCGTCATGTTTGTTCGTCAAACCAACCCTGGTTATAGGCACCAAGAAAGTGGCTCAGTTTTTTAGTGTTCATTGTGAATTACACTACTCAATTACACATGTGAATTACACTACTCAATTACACAGCAAATACTATCATACACAACAAATAGCAGCATGTAACCAGCTGAAAAACATCTTTCAACAGCATGAATCTGAGCACTATATTCTCTTATGGCGTAAATGAGACTTTTATAAAAAAAAATCTTTATAGTTCATATTGTTGTTGCAGATGAAATATAACATGAATAATATTAAATAAATTTGTAATCAGGTGAAATGTTGATTAAATGTTGATAATTAGTCATTCAAACCCATAGACTGTAAAAAAATATGGACGTAGTGTCCGTGACGTAGGAGTAGCAGCAGCAGGAGTAGCAGCAGCAGGAGTAGCAGCAGCAGGAGCAGCAGCAGCAGGAGTAGCAGCAGCAGGAGCAGCAGCAGGAGTAGCAGCAGCAGGAGTAGCAGCAGCAGGAGTAGCAGCAGCAGCAGCAGCAGCAGGAGTAGCAGCATCAGGAGTAGCAGCATCTGAAGCAGCAGGAGTAGCAGAAACTGAAGCAGCAGGAGTAGCAGCAACAGAAGTAGCAGCATCTGAAGCAGCAGGAGTAGCAGCAACAGAAGTAGCAGCATCTGGAGCAGCAGGAGTAGCAGGAGGAGGAGCAGCAGCATCTGAAGCAGCAGGAGTAGCAGCAACAGAAGTAGCAGCATCTGAAGCAGCAGGGGTAGCAGCAACAGAAGTAGCAGCATCTGAAGCAGCAGGAGTAGCAGCAACAGAAGTAGCAGCATCTGAAGCAGCAGGGGTAGCAGCAACAGAAGTAGCAGCATCTGAAGCAGCAGGAGTAGCAGCAACAGAAGTAGCAGCATCTGTAGCAGAAGCATCTGAAGCAGCAGGAGTAGCAGGAGCAGCAGCAGTAACAGCAGGAGGATCACTGGGATTTGCGTCAGGAGCAGGAATTAATGGATCACAACAGAATGGAAAATCAAAGACACAATCAGCTGTGAAGGTAAGAGTGCAGATTGGTGTGACAGACTGTGCAATTTATGTCTGTGCTTTCAAAGCAAGTTATTTTTCATAACTGGTACATTACTCCTAGTCTAGGGTTTGGGAGCAAGTACAGAAGAAAAAAATGTACAAAAATAAAAAAATGAAAAAAGTAAACAATTTTTTTTTTAAAGAACAGGATGCTCCAAACTCCTGCCCAAAATTTCAACACCACAACAACCAAATTTAATTGCACAGAAGTAACATTAGAAGTAAGAAGTAAAATTAAAAAAGTAATAATCTCAAATAATAACAGAGAATAATAACTTCAGGGGCCGTTATCATAATGAATCGTCATGTTTGTTCGTCAAACCAACCCTGGTTATAGGCACCAAGAAAGTGGCTCAGTTTTTTAGTGTTCATTGTGAATTACACTACTCAATTACACATGTGAATTACACTACTCAATTACACAGCAAATACTATCATACACAACAAATAGCAGCATGTAACCAGCTGAAAAACATCTTTCAACAGCATGAATCTGAGCACTATATTCTCTTATGGTGTAAATGAGACTTTTATAAAAAAAAAATCTTTATAGTTCATATTGTTGTTGCAGATGAAATATAACATGAATAATATTAAATAAATTTGTAATCAGGTGAAATGTTGATTAAATGTTGATAATTAGTCATTCAAACCCATAGACTGTAAAAAAATATGGACGTAGTGTCCGTGACGTCACCCATAGGTTTCTGAAGAGCATTTTTGAAGCCTAAAGTGGGCAGAGCTGGCCGTCGCCATCTTGGCCTCGTGTCACCTTGCATCACTCCCGGATAACAGAAAATGGGCAAAGAGGCGGGGTGTGGGTGGAGCTGAGGAGCCTGGCTATATGAAACCACGCCCACCTAGCTCGATGTGAACGAGTTAGCTCAGGCTTGTGAGGTAATGCAATATGCTACTGACAGTACCAAGTCTGCGACTGCACAGGGCCTCGCGCTAAAGTGACAGTTGATGATGTAAAGCCAATTAAAAGTTACTGTTTTTGCCCTTTGAAATATTATAATAGTTAAAAAGACATGGCTACAAGTGAGACTGTGTATCGTGATTCTGTACCATTCGGCTAGTTGAAAATGTATTATGCAGTAACTTAATATTACTCAGAGAGAGTGTGTGTGACAGTGATTTATGTGCATACATGTCAGTCACTCTTTTTTTATAGTCTATGGTCCGTCAGCGCGGCTCATCAAGTTCATAGAGAGCTTATTCAGTCCATTTTAAATTCAGATTTGGCCACCTCTCAAATGGGTTAAACCATAGATATATTGCCTATGAAGTTCAAGTAAATGCGCTAGAAATCCGCGCTCATTCAAGGATGTGCATTTATTGCATGTACGGGACGGAGAAAGCACCGACACCTGCAGGATTTCATCTGACGGTACATAAGCATATTATAATCTATCTGTTCCGTGAGAGCAGAACGAACGAGCCTTTATATCTATTAACGTTTTTAAGTCTGAAAACTCTAAAAAGCAATGAAATTGTCAGTCATCCATTAGTGCATGTTCACAGAGGAAAACAACTGAAATACAGCGCTGGTTGTTCTCTCGAACGATACTCGACGACAACGACGGAATCCAAAGACGTGGGCGAAGTAATGGGTGTATTAAATTGCAGAGATTAAACACTGCAGAGATGGCAAGTTCAGCAGCTAAAATTTGCTGCTAACGGCTAACAGCAGACAAATGGATAGCATTGACATCAGCGGCAATCCACCTGTCACTCAAGTGGCCACGCCCTTAATTATGCAGAACTTCAAGGCTTAGTATAATTTAAATGGATGAGTTATAAAAAAAAAATCACCCCCCTCACAGTTGTCATGAAGGGCAAAATAAGCTATATAGACCAAAACTGCTGTAAAGTTGGGCATTTCAACATGGGGGAGATATAGATTTGACTCACTTCTGCAGCCAGCCTCAAGCGGCCAGTCGATGAATTGCAGTTGAATTCACTTCCGTGTTGGTTTCAAGAGAGAGACAGGGAGTCTTAGTCAAACCCCTTTATCTAAACCTCTCTACTTAACCGACAGTCGTGCACATCCACCAAGTTTGTAGTTTTTTTTTAAACACTTTTTATTTATTTGTAGCTCTGAACTGAATCCTCCTCCAAAGCGCAATGGGTTATGGTAAATATTAGCTTTTAGAGTGTGCACGGATCCACACTACCAGAAATAGTAGACCACCCGGGAACTTTCGTCATACTCTTTTCAACAAAGTATGCTTTAGGACACTTATTCTAATCTCACCTATTTAGGATGGATAGTAGCCTATGCACATTGGGACGCTGGGTAGGAGATCTCAAACTGAAATATTGACCAATCAGCTGTAAACAATGTGACATCTCTGATGCTGTCAACGTTAATGCGTTAATGCATGCGATTAATTTTTTCCAGTTTAATGCGTTAAAAATATTGAACGTAATTAACGCAGCATCCGTTTTTTCTGTCATGCTTTGGCTAGCTTTACATTATTTGATCACGCTCTTATTCCTGCAAATGCTTTTAAATAATTCAAGCGTGACAAGACAAAAGAGAACACACTACCTGTGAACGAACAATAACACACACACATTTATGCCAAACTGTCCGTTTTGTCGCGTATCCTCATAAGAGCAGTCTTAAATTAGTTAAATAACGTCTTAAATGAACGTAAACAGTTGTGAGAAAATGAGTTTCAATAACAATGTAAATATTATTTTATTTCTACAACTTTCTTAAAAGTGCATTCATAAACGATTCTTTGCAACAGCAAATAATTTCCAACTTCATGCAGGCCTAATTGAGGCTACTTTTAAAATCACTGAACATCAGTAGGCCTAACCACAAGTCAACAAAACATGCTTAACATGTGCAATCGGCGCCAGAGCTACCGCCGACGACACCTGATGGCTGAAATTGGCACGGTGTGTCGGGCTTTAAGCGCACATTTGAAGGAGATGCACATCATCTTGAACAAAATCAGCAGTGGTGGAAAGAGTCCTGAAAAAACATACTCAAGTAAAAGTACCATTACATTCCAAAAAAAGTAGTGTGAGTAGAGTAAAAAGTACTTGTCCAAAAAAAGTAAAAAAGTAGCTTATTTAAAAGTACTCATGAGTAGTGAGTACTGAGCTGCGGATTCTACCCCCTTATTATAAACAGTGCACTACAATTTATATATATATAAAAAAAATGTACTTTGTTATGTACTATATTATATTTTGTACTTTGTCAGAAAGATTGAAGAATATCTATCATCCATCTTTTTAAAATGCATCAAATCAGTACACTCATCACCATTTAAATCATATTATTTGAAAATAAAATAAAAAGCATTTAAAATTAGGCGAAAGGCCACTGAGCCTGAGCATGCTATAGTTGCATATAAAAAATCAATATTCATAACTGTGCAAAGAATTCAAAAACCTTTAGAAACTCATATGATAGTTCAGCGTCACACACCATGAGATGGGTTAAATAGAGAGATTAAAAATGAGTGTTTTGATAAATGAGAATCACTAATATTATCAGATTACCTCACCTAATGCACTGAAAAAGGCTAAGATAGTAGGCTAACACTAATTACACTGTAATTCCATGCTATTAAATATGTTATAATTTAAACGTAAATGTACATTACATCCATGAAATGTACCCTAAATTAGAGAATGAGTTATGGTGATCAGTGTTTGCTTTAGTTGGGCTCTTGACCCCTAAATCATTACATTTAGATTTTGTTTGGCTGTTGTATCTGAGTTGTAACTCTCAGATGAACAAGGAGAAAAGTTGATCAGGTGGTGTTGGTTATGTTTTGACATAATCATAATTTGACCTGAATCACTGAACTCACTTAGAGTCTAATCTCTGACTTAAATGTATATTGTTGAAAACAGCATCCAGAAGAATCTCCGAAGACAGACAAATCTCCAGAAGAATCTCCGAATTCCTTAATGCCAGGTAAAGACAATATTTTACATCATTTAAGTATTGAGTATTTAAGCATTTAAGAAACAATAACAAATCAGTCTTGCTTTATGTACAACAGGATCTTAAATATATTGAACAAATCATACTTTATTTCTATGCCGTGAATCATGTCATTTTGACATATTTTAAGCAGAGACTAAGCAGAGACTGTGCAGAGCTGAAATTAACATGGAACTGAACCACATAATTCATTAACTCCAAAATCATTGATTTAACAACTCAGAAACAAACAGCATTGCCTTCTTTCATTTTTACCTTTAAGCAGTTTAATTTAATTTCTGTCAGACGTCTACAAAACTTCTTATTGAGAATTAACAGAAGTTTAGATGTTTTATTGTTTGTTTGAAGTCACCATTACAGTGATCAGTATTTGGGCTCTTGACCCCTGACTTTATAACATTATTTTTTTTATGGCTTTTGTAACTGTGTCTTCATAAAGCACATTTGTTATAGCAAGAAAAAACAAGAGAAAATATGATCAGGAGATGCTGGCTTTATATTCTAATGATAACATAATTATAATAATAGTTTTGAAATAAGTCTGACTCACTGATCTCATGCAGTTTAATTCCATATAGAATGTGTGTTACATTATGAATACATATAATAGCAAACAGTTATGAATGATTTGAGTGATGCCCAATAAAAAGCATTACATCATAACTTAGACATAAAAAAATCAGCATATGAATCTCAACAATGGTGACAACAAAATTAAATATTCAGATAAACAGATCAACTACCCAAAACAGGCTACTAAAAAATGCATGTTTGTGTAGACAGTGTAGTTCTAACAGTGTAGATTGTAAGCAGACAGTCTACTAATACTCTAAAAAGAGTTAGTTGACATATAGTTACAAAAGTACTTATAGTTAGTCTAAAGTGGACCATCAAAATAAGGTGTTACCCAAATAAGCCTGATTAACACGGATACAACAGCCAGAGAAAAGTCAGGTCAAGTGCCCAAATAAAGCAAACACTGAACACCCTCATTTTATGTTCAGGGTGCAAACCTGATGAAAAATCAATGTTAAGTTTCAACCTTGATTCGCTGTTGATCTAATGTTGGTCTGCTATCAGGGCATTCTCCTTAAAAGGTTATTTCAGGCGCTTCATACATATTGCTTGTTTAAAGCAGGTGTTCATCACTAATACTCAATCATCACTTAATTAATCACTTAATTTTCTCATTAACTTTTACACTGCTTCAGTGTTTCATTAACACTCCATAGAGTGGGACCTTGAGATTAAGTAACTTGCAAATAAGGAACATAAAGCAATTAATCCTAAGTGTTTAAAAATAAATAAACAGGCTTGTTCGACTTCATACAGCACTGCTGTTTGATATTTATTCAAACACCTTCAGTTCCACTAATTCTCACAAATCATCATTTTTATAAACTGAAAATCTGGAATATTTAATATAAAAAACAACAATAACTATGCACAATAAGTTATTAAACCCTGCAACGAGACAAACACAAACCTCAAGAATCAGCGCGTGAATCTCAACAACGGCGACATGCTTCATGCCGCAATGCATTCTGGGTGCATCATACAAAACTCAGTGGCTCCCAGAATGCAGAGTACAGGAGTACAATCTAGATTAGGTAGAATGTAATGGCTCGTTTACACTGAGCGGTCGGGTACAGTACGCAATTTCCGTTTTCCACTGTCAAAAGTTGTGAATGGTACCAAAATGCCGAACTGTACCGTACCACTTTTTAGGTACCCTTCCGTTGGGGTACCTAGCACAGTGGTACGGTACTAAAGGGTGGAGCTAGACTCACTGCAGAACATTGATTGGTTGACAGAGTATCGTCACTTGCGAGTGCTACAAGAGGAATGACAAGTTAAAGCAACACTATGTATTTTTTCAACCTTCATAATATATTTCCAAGACCCTTGTGATGGTACATCGACTTACAATAGGTTGAATGACACGTCTGCCATAGCCTGACAGGGTCTGTATCGCTTTTACTGGCAATACATAACTTCGGGGTTCGTGTAGTAACCTGAGCACAAAAAGAACTACAAAATTCGACTGCTTTACGGCATACGTCACTTCCCCTACCACTTCCTCAAATTTGGATGTTAGAGGCCAACCAGCGTTTGTTTTCCGGCTTTCGTGCGTATGTTTTTGTCATGGCCAAAGCAGCAATGGACAAAAAAAAAAAAGAGTCAGAAGTAAGCCTATGTCTAAACGGCGTGTACAAGTTTGGTAGGGGCTACATTCTTGCAAGTAAATAATACATGATTAGACGGACAAAATCATATTTTAGGCTAAGTAGCCTAATGACTGCAGGCTGATAGTCATGTTTGTTTATTTATTTTTCTGGTGAAAGTGTCTTGCCTCAGGCTATAATGCAAATCGATTTTTCAACTTTGCAGATTCATCTATGGTACACTGTAAATACAAACAGTAATATGTACTAAATAAAATTGAGTTCACAGCACTCAAATATTATCGAAACTTGAATGACTGAAACAGAACTCAAACTGAATGAATTATAGAACATTTCTATAATTAAGTGATTAATTAAGTGATGATTGAGCATTAGTGATGAGCACCTGCTGTTAACAAGCAGAATCACTGAAGGAAAGAGAAACACAAGAACTACAACTGACTTCAGACACAGCAAAATCAACTGGAGATAAAAGAAGACATTAAATATCTCAAGATCTCAGCAGAGGAGGATTAAACAACTCCACAAACAGCATTACAAGCTTCACTTATTATTAACCACTTTATTACTGCCATTCGTCTACAGAAGTTCTTATTAGAATTAACAAAGGTTTAGAAGTTGATGATTTGTTTCATTTAAGGTCACCATGATGGAGATCAGCGTTTGCTTTAGTTGAGCTCTTGACCCTTGACTTTTGCACTTAAGATTTTCTTTGGCTGATATAATTGAGTGACTTGATTCACTGGTTTCATTCAGAATCTGATCTCTGATTAAAAGGCCAACATATTAGTTTTACTCAAAACTGTGATTCTACAGCAGGGTTCACCAATCTCGGCCCTGGAGGGCCGCTGTCCTGCAGAGTTTAGCTCCAACCCCAATTAAACACACCTGAACCAGCTAATCAAGGTCTCACTAGACATACTAGAAACTTTCAAACAGGTGTGTTGGAGCTGGTTGGAGCTAAACTCTGCAGGGACAGCGGCCCTCCAGGACCGAGATTGGTGAACCCTGTTCTACAGCATAAGAGCTATCCAGGTTGTGACTGTCAGATAATTTGAAGGATTTTACAACTAGTTGTGCACAAAAAGTTTCACAGAAAAGGTATTACATTACTAAGACTCACACAGACATCAAGAATCAGCATATGAATCTCAACAATGGTGACCTTTAAAAAATGATTCATCCTGCAATGCATGCTGGGTACTAGCATAATACAAAACTTATCCATGGTTCCCAGCATGCATTGCGGCATAAATAATTTTTTAATGGTCACCATTGTTGAGATTCATATGCTGATTCTTGATTACTGTGTAAGTCAGCCTGACGCCATTGAGATTTTTAAAAACTGATTGTCACAACAATGGGCCTTACAGCAGAATCAGTTCTATTATAATGAATAATACAAATAATACATCACCTGTCTAATCAGAGATTAGGCTCTGGAAAAGATCAGAGAATCATGTCACTAAATGATGATTTTTATCATCTAAACACAACCACATGCTCATATTTTCTTTTAGTGTATGTGCCATAACAAATGTGTTTTATAAACACTCAGTTACAGCAGCCAGAGGAAAAACTGGTGTTATAAAGTCAAGGGTCAAGAGCCCAACTAAAGCAAACACGGATCACTATCATGGTGTCTTTAAATGAAACTCAATAAATCATTATCATCTAACCCTCTGTTCATTCTCAATAACAACTTCTGTAGACGCATGACAAAAGTCAAACTGTTTAGTAATAAATGAAGCTGGAAATGCTGTTTATGTAGTGGTTTAATCCTCCTCTGCTGAGATCTTTAGAGATTTAAACATCTTTTATCTTGAGTTGATTTCATCTAAGGCTGTGTCTGAAGTCAGTTGTAGTTATTTTGTTTCTCTTTCCTTTATTGATTCTGCTGGTTAACAGCAGGTGTTAATCACTAATGCTCAATAATCACTTCATTAATCACTTAATTTCTTGACTGCAATGTATATCTACTTTTAGTAAACTCAACTGAAATAATTGCAGAATACTCATAACTATTGGTTTTTAAAATTAAAAGAATTAAGGCAAATGAAATGGTCCCTTAAACTATAGACTTCAATGACTCCTGCATGTTTTAACACATGTTGAAAGAACAAACACAAAACATTTTTCCATATTTCATTTCTGGAAGCCGGGCTAAATGAGCAAGCACTGTTACTGCATTCAGATATCAAATACAGACATTAGAGAATACATGAAAAGAACATTTCAGTAATCACACTGGTAACTTCTACAACAAAGCAAAATCTCATAAGCTTAGAAAAGTCATTCAACTCATTTGATATTTAGAAGGAAAAATATTGATTAATACCTTGATTATAATCACTCATTAGATATACATTTAAGCAGCAGTGGATTCCCCCTTCGACTGCATATGCACTGTAGAAATACAGTAAGACATTGTGACATTTCCAGGAGTGCGGTAAGATACAAGAAAAGTCCTACTATACCCCGGAATATACTGTAATTTCCCACTAAAATGTTTTACACTGTGGCGTCAAAAGGGTAATTTACCAGCCCGATCTCATCCCAAAGCGACATATACTGACGCTTTTGACATTTCGTCTACATCCAATGCACATGGCACCCTTTAGCGTCAATATGAGATGCAGATAGATATGGGCCAGAAGGCGCCTCCTAGCAGTCTAACCCTAACCCTACCCCAGACCTAAACCTACCCATAACCGAACAAAGCTCTGTGCGTCTCATATTGACACTAAAGGGTGCCATGTGCATTGGATGAAGACGTAATGTCAAAAACGTCAGTATATGACGCCCTAGGATGAGAATGCGTTGTAATTTACTGCTAATGTGACAACTTATTATACCAGAACTCATTTATCCTCTAAACAGTGATTCATTGATCATTTTCCAGAAAGGGTCATTTGTGGGAAAGCCCCTTTCAGAAATGAAATTCCCTCTCTGCCTCTCGAGTGGCTCTAGTGAATCTGAGTGTGTTTTGCCACACTGTTAGACCTTACCAGGGTTTTTTTTACAGTAAAATGCTGGCAACACTGTTGCCAGTAATTTACTGTTAATTGTACAGTTCTTTACTGTAATCTACAGTATGTTACTGTAAAAATGCACTAAAACACCAGTTAACTAATTTCACTTGCAGAAACCGACTGCCTTAAATTTACCAACTGTCATTTAAATGTATTAACTAAAATGTATAATGCATTAACAACGTGAGCAAAGTATTACTGTGAACTTATTTCATTTTAAACCACAAGAAAACTTTTGTAAATAAAGAGATTTCCACTGGACCAACAGTCACTGCCTGTTAAATAAAGCAACATGCAGCATATCATCAATGTTTATAGATCTTCTGCTGGACTGAAGCACAGGCTCTACTCTTCAGCACAATGGTGACCCAAAAAACAAGATTTTACAGTAAACTACTGGCAACAGTGTTTCCAGTATAAACCTGTTTTATAACTTGCAGTTTATTACTGTTTGTATATTATATATATTTATTACACTTTGTGGGTGTGTCTTTTCATCTTACACTGTTAACCCTTTCAACCCCACAGGACAATCCACACTACAAAGAGTAAAAGTAGCATTGATGCAGTGTTGCAGAGAGATAATTAAGTGAATATGTGAGTGATTGTTGAGCATTAGTGATGAACACCTGCTGTTAACAAGCAGAATCACTGAAGAAAAGAGGAACACACAAACAGAAAATAGAGAAACACAAGACCTACAACTGACTTCCAGCCATTACACATTATTACACTTATTATTAACCAGTATGACTTTATTTATGTCATACATCTACAGAAGTTGTTATTGAGATGTTTAATTGAAAATGTTTGGTTTGAAGATACCATTATAGAGATCAGTGCTTGCTTTAGTTGGGATGCTGATGCTAAAACATTAATGGTTTTTTTTGCTGCTTGAGCTGTTTTTGTGCAAGTCACACTTGTGCACACACACAATTTATGAATGATTGAGGTTATAATGATCATGATGACAAAAGCATCATATTGCCTGTTCGTTCACTAAGAAATTCATTCTCACTCATTCAGAGTTTAATCCTCAATCAAAAGTGTTACATTACCATCACTGTGTAAACCACAGCAAAAAAATACAATGACTCATTTTTTTTAAACACATCATGTAAAAACCAAAAACAGAGCTACACTGTATTTAAGAAACACAGAAATATCACAATTTAGCACATGAATCTCAACAATGGTGGCATTTTTTTATTTTTTTATTTATGCAGCAGTGCATGCTGGGAGTTTTATATTATTCTGGAACCCAGCATGCATTGCGACATGAAACTTTTGATTGTCACCATTGTTGAGATTCATGTGCTGATTGTTGATGTCTGTGTGTGTCTGAGTCAAGCAGGAGTTATTTTTTTTTAATGCACTATATGATTATGATATTCTTCAGAAGACCTAATTACAGAAATATTGATTCCATGTTGTAGATTCACAGATATATGCTAAATATGAAACACCCATAAATTCAAAGAATATATACAGGAAAGATCTGAAAATCAGGCATGTCCAGGATGGTTGTGACATCATCACAAAAGCCAAAAACACCTGATCATCTTCCTCTTGACTTTTTCTTGATACAACAAATATGTTTTATAAACTCATAGCAGCCAAAGAAAGATGAATGGTAAGAAGTCAAGGGACAAGAGACCAACTAAAGCAAATACTGATCTCCATTATGGTGACAACAAACTTTATTATTAACTATATCTCTGTTAATTCTCAACTAGAACTTTTGTACATGTATGAAAGAAATAATCGTAAACTGGTTTGTAAACTGTTTTCACACTCAGTGTTGCTGGAAGTCAGTTGTAGTTCTTGTGTTTCTCTTTTTTCTGTTCTTGTTTCTCTGTCCTTCAGTGATTTTGCTTATCAGGTGTTCATCAGTGTCTCAATTCACTCTCTTCTTTTCATTCACTCTGTCAAGTGGACTATATTAGTGAACTAATGTAGAGAATAGTGAATGAGGGTATAGGATGTGATTGGGAAAACAGCCTCTGAGTGTCGATTTTGAACGCTGTTAATTCACAGTATATTCCTGTAGGCTAGTTTTGTTTACTACAGTATATTACTGTTTTAATGGAAAATGGTATGATATTGTCAGAATTTGGCCTTTTTTTACAGCAAGGGATACCAGTGCAGTTAAAGCCGACCCCCTCTTTTCTCCAATTAAGCCTGCATGCTTTCATCAAGTTTCTTCACTTTATCCAAGTAAGTGTATTTCATGAGGATGACTTTTCAGCTTCTAATACTTTACATGTAGTTATTACAGAACTCTGCAATAGAGTAACAGTATTGTAATTATAACAGTGATAGGAGAGATCAGATGTAACATTATTTTTGTCATTAAATCTTTGGCTGATTCTGATAATCTGTCATGCAAATTTCAGATCCAAATGCTTCCAAGAAGTCAACGACACTGAAATTGATCGGTGGTAATGAAGGAGAGTTCTTTTCATTTACTGGTGAGAAAAATGGTGCCAGTTTGGAGAGGATACGCGTATGGGTGGGGCCATCACAGGTGAAGGCTGTCAGCGTCTGGCTTTCAGATGGTCGGGATAAAACCTTTGGATCACCAGAGGGAGAGCCCATGGAGCACATCTTCCAGCCTGGCGAGACAATCACCTCACTGTCCCTGTGGGGCAACGGTAATGGGACACGTCTCGGAGCCATCAAATTCAAGACCAACAAACATAAAGAATTTTTTGTGAAAATGACAAGCTGGGGTTTAAAAACTGAATACCGCATCAATGTCGGCTCTGGGTTTTGTTTGGGCGTTAAAGTAAGGTCCAGATCGGACATTCACTGCTTGGGATTTGTGTTTCTCAATAACATTCAATCCGTAGCTCTTACCAATGTCAGCTATCCCACTATTAATCAGGTGATTCCACAGGTGGCTTTGGAAGAAATCAAATCCACCACATACAGAAATGATAGCTCTGTCAGTCAACAACAAACACTAGAAAGTTCTGAGAAAATCATCAGAACATCCTCATGGTCTGTGAGCGAGAACATCGCAGCGACATTCAGTGTGGAGGTGAAGTCTGGGATTCCAGGGATTGGAGAAACTTCTGCAGGATTCAGTACTACCGTCGGAAGAGAAAAAACTTACAGTCGAGAGTACAAGAAGGAAAAAACTGAAACTCTTTCCACCAAGATAGAGGTTCCACCAAGGAAGAAGGTGGATGCAAACATCACTGTTGGCAGATGCTCTTTCGATCTGCCTTACACTGGCACTGTGAGGATGTCCTGCACAAACGGCAAAGTGTTTTCTTTTCCGACCGAGGGTCAGTACAAAGGTGTCACTTACACTGATATTAAAACATATACTAAAGAATCAGATCTTTGATTTCAAGATTCAACACATACTGCATGTTCTCGATAGGATTGCATTTACTGATGTGAAATTCTATAGTTGTCATGATTTTATTCTGCTGTCACAGGTACTCAAATAATGAATGTTTGCCTCTTGTTCTATTGAATTAATTAAAATAAGAACATGATTCTTTAACATTTTGTCACAACTTCATTTACTTGTGTTCTATCAACCTAATCTATTTAAATCTGAAGTTTACTTAATTAATTTGTGTAAAACTACATGAATCATTTCTGTTGATTATTAACTGGGCAGTGGATCTGTAGTTCCCAGCATGCTTTGCAAGAGACTGCATTAGGAGGGTAAATTTAGGGATTAAAGTGTTATTTTATGTGTTTTTCAGTAAATGGAAATATGTTGTTTGCTGATGTTAGTGTTTATTGTTCAGTTATGTTAGAAACTTAGAATTTTGTGGTTACCAACTTTTATTTCACTTTCATTGGAAGTAACTGTAGAGTCAGGTTGGCTAAAATTATCATGTTGGCAATTGTATGTGGGCAGGACAAAAAAAATAAATGTAGTTAACCTGACAAAACTTTATCTAGTAGGAATGACATTTTTTATTATTTAAGTTCATACAACAAGATTACAACAAACCATTTCAAACAAATTAGATTTTGTTGGAAAATGTAAGTAAATTTCGTGGAAAAGTTTTCCTTAATTTAATTAAGTTTGTTTATTTGAGTGTGCCCCTATAGTTCTCATTACCCTGTGTATATATAGCCCTGTTTGTTCAGTTCTTTGTGTGCTGTTGAGTATAGCACACACTGTTTGTTGGTTTGCCTTCTTTGGATTATCTGCTCATTGTATTTTTGTTTTGATGTGGATATTAAAGTTAAAAGCGCTGCATATTTGATCTGTTTTGCCTCTTCTTGCCTGACATAACTTTACATTAATTTTAAAGGGCTGTCAGCTCCATTATTTCATGGACAACGTATATTTAACACTATCTTTTTTATTACAGTACTTCAAATGTTTAATCTGCAATGTAAAAAGTGAACTTGCAGTTGTTGCTTTAAGGAGGTATTTCTACATGATTCTATACCTATAAACTAAGATGTTGTTGTTGTAACCTAATTCAATCAGGTTTATGTAACATAAAACAAGGGAATGCTGTTTTAACATCACTGAGTTACACTGACCTAACATACAATTTCCAATAAAGCTTAGGGTGGACACATTCGACACATGCGCACTATGACTGCACCAGACCTATAGAGGGCAGTATAGTCATGACTCGAGTCCACTACAGGACATCTGCTCTGAAGGACAAAGAAGAAGAAAAGGTTTGTGTTTGGCTGCTTCTTGCTGATAGGCGAAATTTGCTTTGATGAGAAATTGTGATTTAGGGTTTATTATACACATTATGTTGCATCAAAGTGAAAATCACAATTGACAATATAAAACAAAAAATACACTCAAATGTTTTTTTTTTTTTTTGCCTCTTAATTAATTAATTAAAATCAACTTGCGTTGATGTAGAGAATTTGGCTCTTTTTTTTTTTTCTTGTTTGGAGTGTACAGAACTACTGAGCAATGTAGGGATAAAGATAGGAAACACTTTAATTCATTTGATTCAGGTCAGTCCAGATAGACTTTGCAAAACAAAACATGATCTGACATTTATTTTGACTAGATCAGACATGATTTAATAAATCTACAGACACTGTAAAAAAAAGAAAACAAGAAATTGTTCACCCAATTTAACTTTTTGAGTTATGTTTTTTGCCCTGATTCCGTTAAGTTCTATTTACTTAACATTTTAAGTATGTACAACTTGTAAAATATAAAGTTATTTGAACTTATAAAGTTTAGTTGGAATAACTGTGAAAGTAAGGTGTTATTTTATAAAACTTTTTTTTTGTACGTTTTCAGTGCAAAGGTTCACTGTAAAAGTGTTTTTGTTCACTCAACTTAACTTTCAGATTTGTTCATTTCCACTGACTCAGTTAAGTTGTAGTTAGAATATTAAGCATTTTCAGCTTGACAAATCTTTAAAAGGTCAAATAACTAAATTTGTCAAGTTCAAAATACTTAAATTTTCCGAGTAAATGTAAAAAAGATAACTCAAAACGTTAAGTTAAACAAACGAAACAGTGCAGTGCATGGTGTACAGTGTATATTAATAGAAACTAATTTCTTAGACTGAACAGTACAGGTTTTGAAAAAAAGCTTGATAACAAGTTCATGAGAACAACTTATAACATTTTTGGTCTTAGCATCTTGTCTGCAATTCTTGAAGTGGTCTCATCCTTACTGTAAACTGGATATGGTGATGATCAGGTTCAGCTTTTCTTGTGTTTGGGGTTGGTGCTGTTAAAGAGGTTGAGGCCGGTCCTGACCCCGCCGCCTGCTGCCGTCACGCCTGGCTGCTGAAGCACCTTGTCCAAAGTGGTCTTCTTTATGGCAGCTGGAGAAATCTTCTCCTGGTCAGCCAAGAACTGAAGCTCCCTGTCAGAAAAGAGTTGGCTTGAAATGTCCTTTAGGAGACAAAACTGTTTGAACAGCCCATCAAATTAAAATGGGAGTTTTGTGAATACATCTTGTTATCCAGGTCACCGACTAGATCACTAGCATTTAATTTGTATTAATATCTGTTAAGTATTAATAACAAAAGAAAGCAGATTTAAGTTAGTTTTTATTATATTACAAATGTAAATTAGAAAAAGAAATTGGCCAAAGAAAGTTTTGATTGGATGAGGTCGGTTAGTCCCGCCTCCGGGAAGTGATTTCGGAGTAGAGCGTGAAGATGAGAGCAGTAGGGAGTGACAAAGAAGGAAAAAGATGCAGACTTGATGCGTTTGTGTTCATAGCCATAAAAATAGATTATCTAAAAATAGATTATTTAAGTGAAAAATATCCTCAGAAGTCACGCTTTAAGGGTAATAGAAGCTGACGGAAAGAGAGATTGAGACGAATGGGAAAAGTTAGAAGACCAAAACTTTCAGGATTAAAGCAAAAACAAAAGAAAACTTTATTTTATTTTCCTCTTCCGCTATGTATTAAGTGGTTTTGAAGTATGGACAGTTATCATTTGAAATGTAATGTGAAAGAAATGCATCTGAAAGCGTAATCCAATCCATATTTTCATAAAACTGTGTAAATAATGTTTATAATTCAGAATCTGTATATTTGTTGAAGTAGTTATTATTTATGAAGAAATGCGTTTCATGTGATGCTAGCTTTGCACATAGGTTTCAATGTACTACGAGTGAACGTGGTTGAGTAGCATGTAGGTTAAGTGCTTAGGAAATTGAGTGATGAAACGGACAATTTATTTAATTTAAACAGTTTATTGAACAGCTGAATAATGATTATTTTGGCCTTGTTTTTTTTGTCTTTCTTCCATTTCTTGTGTCATCTGAGTCAGTGCCCTATTAAATCCTGGGGCCAGTTGCATAAACCTCTAAGACAGTCTTACAACTTAGACATCAATTTATTTTCTTTAAGACTGTTCATATCTTTTTTAAATCAGTTACATAAAAATGTAGATTAGCCTAATTTGATACCAAAAACTAAGACTGACTGCCCCTGATTAACTCCTAGTGGGTCATACTTGAACTTAAGACACTGTCTTAACATAATGGCTATGTTTATGTTTATGATCTCTCCCTGCCCTGGATGCTCTGTCTGTGGTTTGGACATGGCGAGCCAATCAAAAGAACAATCATTTTGCTAAACTGGTAGGACCAGAGCCGGATGAGGACAATCCAGCGCTCTGGACAAAATAGGAGTATGCCGCCCCTACCTTAAAATTTTGGAGGACCGTTCTTGCTTTGGCTGTTACGAACTCTTACCCATCTCTTATCTTTCTCTATCGTGGAGTAACGTTAATCCAATCTGCGACAGATTTGGTGCTCAATTGAAATTTCGGACAATCCATTCAAACAATCTTTTGTTTACATCTTACATGCACACCTTTTGTTTCAATCGGACTGAATTCATTCCGTTTGATGAATCCTAACGTAGTGTTTACAAGTGATCAGGTTGATGTGCACGTTTATATGTCACAAGCTTCAAATTGAAATAGATTTTTTGACATTTTGCACAAATATTTTCCACTGTTTGCCCATAATAACCATTCTTCTACATTGGTTCTCATTTGTTTTTAAACAGCAGACTTAATATCCGTTTCTGATCACAATTTGGAGTAAATGAGCACATGAACCACCGTTGTGCCGCTGCTTATATTTATCACACAGTAAAAATTCCCAAAACCAGTCGTCTGTGGATGAGAATCTGAAACCAGGACTGGTGGGACGTTGTCCTGCTTCACTTCACAGATGCTGAGTGAAAGGAGGATTTTAATAACGGGACACTCACTTATGAGACACTTTATTAAACAGGAATAACAGCTCGTTCTGCACTTCTTAACGCTATTTCTACGTCACTGCACATGCGCAGTCCTTTCAGTTTCAGTTTTCAATCCGATCAAGTGTTTGCATGTCCTCTCGATCAGATTAGAAAAGGAACACATGGTTTGATGTGGTTTTCAAAACCATGTGAAAGAAAGGGGTGGTTTTCAATCGGATCGAAATTTCATTCGGATCGATTAAGGTGTTTACATTAAGACTTTTAAGTCCGATTGAGCCGTCAACACAATTACTAATGGATTATTTGGCTGCATGTAAACGTAGCCTCGCAGATTCACAAGTTTGAGATGCTCATGCTCGTCGCGTCCTCTGGTGTCTGGCGCCCATACTCACATTGAACTGCGCTTTCTCTTTTTCTTTCTGGATTTTACTTGGATCACTCGTATTGAACTGAAACTGTACTCAAATATTGAGTGACATTGGACACTGAATCTGATTCCTGAACACAGAGTTACTCTGGACACAGATTTTGAACTTTGAAATCTGGTTTTGAATCTTATATACTGATTTTGAAATCTAAATTGAACTGAGGTGATTTGTCAAAAGATTCAATTCATTCCCAATAACAATACACTGATTTTCCTAGTAATTAACAGTTACCTATAAGTCTGAGTTGTTTTCTTTTTTTAGTTTATGTTATATTTTCCCTACACTCCAGCAAGTCGAACCCACTTCTGTAATCTGGTCCTAGACACAAATAGGTCACATTATTACGCCATAAACAGGTTACAATCTGCAGACAACTATATACAGACAAACAGTTGAAAATAATGGACCAACTTTTAGCTTTAACGACTATAAACTAGCATCTATACTAAACATTAAATAAAATGCACTTATGTGTAGATGCATGTTTTTACATTATATTTAAGAAATATACTGCAAGCTGTTGACCCTTTCTATAGCTGAAAATCACTCGTCGGAGATGAGGTTGCAGTACCTGGTTCTAATGCATGACGCCTCCACAGCGTTGATCAGGAGGCTGCGGAAACCGCCACTTTCCAAGACATGCAAAGCGTGGATCGTAGCACCTCCAGGCGAAGCCACGTTGTCTTTTAACTCTCCGGGGTGTTGCTCGGAGTCCAGGAGCATTTTTGCCGCACCCTAGCAAAAAAAAAAAAAAAAAAATCATATTACTGTAAATCTTAGACACAGAAAGATTGATCCTATTATCAATATGAGAAATGTTTGAGAGACTGTCAAGCACTAACAAGCAGAGCCTGAGCTCCCAGTCGCACAGCCAGTCTTCTGGGCAGTCCCATCTTCACCCCTCCGTCAGCAAGAGCGTCAACAGCTAGGAACGCCTAGGATAAAAAGATACATGGATATTCACAGTCAGAGGTGCACACAGAGCTCAACGGTTGGTTTAAACCTCTTGCCGAGTTCACACTGCACGATTTTAGCCCTGATTTTCACTCGCCGACAGGTTTTGTGAGATCGCAGACAAATGCCCGAAATCACAGGCAAATTGGTGCTCGTTCACGCGAGTGACAATCACACAGTGTGAATCATCAAAGACGCGATCTGAGAGAATCGCACAATCCTGTGTGAATGTGTTCTGACTGAAAGCTACATCGGCGATGACCTACAGCCAATCAGAGAGCAAGATACAGGGCAGCGGGGAGTTATGGAGGGAGGAGTTATAGCCCAGAATATCAGCATTTTAATAGATATATTTACAGTTGTATCAAACAGAAACAAAGCACACACATTTGCTTGACCAGCAGCACATTGCAAAATTATTTATTTACGTCCAACTCTCTTTACAGAACACACAATCCTTGCTCCCCTCGTCTTCCCAACCATTTCCTCCTGCATAATCAGTGACCCGACTACTTTGAGAGTCGTGCAGTGTGAACTCGGCATTGTGTTGATGCTTACATAGGCTGGGCCGCTGCCGCTGAGGCCAGTGACGGCATCAATCAGGTCCTCTTCCACCTCGGTGCAGTATCCCACACTGGCCATCAGCTGCTCCAGGAGCTTCCCGTCCTCCACCTCTGCATGGGTGCCTGTGGCGTACACCGTGGCCCCTTCACGCACCACCACTGGGGTATTCGTCATGCAGCGAATCACTTTAGGAGCCGGACGATACTGCAGCAGTTTCTGCAGAACAGGGAGAGTTGGATCGAAACAGGAGCATCAGACACATGCAAAGAATCAAACAAATGCAGCCTTAGTGAGAATAAGAGACTTCCTTCAAAATCTTTCTTTTATTTTAACTAATTATTTGACTGGTAGTGTAAATAAATATGCATTTACCAAAAAAATAAAAAAAAACAAAAAAAAAACTAAATGACAAAATGTTTATTTACTGATTTATTATTTATTTTGTTTAGAATACATTTTCATTTATCATTCACATTTTGTCATATATTTATTATTTTGGTAACACTTTACTTAAAGCCTTTGTGTAAAATGCAATATAAAAGTATCTTAATAAAGCATTAATTATTATGGCTTGTTATGCACCTTATAGGCTTGTATTGTATGATCTCATGAATAATTGTATATACAGTGCAATGCATAAGTGAATACACCCATGCTAAAGTTGACTAAAAAGAGGAATAAAAAATCATATTTTGGAAATTGAACTTAAAGCCTTAATTTAAAAAATTAGGAAAAATCCAACCTTTTAGGACACCAATTTTCTTTGTGAATGAATAATGTATCGTAAATAAATAAATGTTCTTCCTTAAAATTAAAATAGCCCCACATCATCACATAGCATTCACCATACCTAGAGATTGGCATGGGGTACTTTCCATAAGATCATCTCTCAATGCAAATCAAACTAGCTTTTAGGCTAACTGAAATAAAACCATGCCAATCTCTAGGTATGGTGAAGGCTATGTGATGATGTGGGGCTATTTTAATTTTAAGGAAGAACATTTATTTATTTACGATACATTATTCATTCACAAAGAAAATTGGTGTCCTAAAAGGTTGGATTTTTCCTAATTTTTTAAATTAAGGCTTTAAGTTCAATTTCCAAAATATGATTTTTTATTCCTCTTTTTAGTCAACTTTAGCATGGGTGTATTAACTTATGCATTGCACTGTATGTGTTCAATGACTAGAGTATGATAACTGTTTATCATACTCTAGTCATTGAACACATATATACAGTAAAGCATTAAAACACATGACAATCAACCAATTTCAGATGTGAAAATATTATAATGCATTTTAACTTTGGTGTGCCTTTACAATGCATTACACATTTAGGCTTAAGGTAAAGTGTTGCCATTATTTTTCCTAAATGAAATGCTCTGTGTTAAACCATCATCATCATCATCACTACTATGGCTCGTGTCTGACCTTCTCTATGGAGCTGATCGTGACTCCCGCTGCACAAGACACTATGAGATGGCGGTCCTCGATGTCTGGCCCGATCTCATCTAACACGAAGGGAATGATATGTGGCTTGACCGCAAGGAACAGAACATCACTCTTCTTCACAGTCTCTTTATTGCTGATGGTGAAGGATGCTCCCATTTTCTGAAGGACAGAGAAAGTGCCTGTTTAAAGATGCTCAACTCGCTGCTAGTTTCTGTGTCAGAAGCTTGTGAAACACTCACTCTCAGCCCGGCGACGGTCAGCAGGTCTTTGTCCGGAGAGCTCGCTGTTATCCTGTGCGTGGCGATCACACCTGACGGACAGGAGAGGGAAACACAAAAGCTTCCATTAACTATTGAAGAGAGTGTGATTCTATGTTAAAGGGTGTATCTAGTTTATAAGTCGAGGTACTACACGCATAAATAGTCATAATAGCCAAAAGTTATAGTATATTATAAATGTATATATAACCGGTCAAAAGTTTGGACACGTTACTATTTTAATGTTTTTGAAAGAAGTCTGCATTTATTTGATCAAAAATCCAGAACAAATACAATAATATTGTGAAATAGTATTACAATTTGAAATAAGGGTTTTCTATTTTCAAAATATAATTTATTTCTGTGTTGAAAAGCTGAATTTTCAGCATCATTACTCCAGTCTTCAGTGTCCAATGATCCTTCAGAAATCACTCTAATATGATGATTTGATGATCAATGTTGAAAACAGTTGTGCTGCTTAATATTTGTTTGTAACCTACGATACTTTTTTCAGCATCCTTTGATGTATGAACAGTAAAAAAAAAAAAAAAAAACAGCATTTATTCAAAATAGAAATCTTTTCTAACAATATAAATTGTTTACTATCACTTTTGATCAATTTAACGCATCCTTGCTGAATGAAAGTATTAATTTCTTTAAGAAAAAACTTTTGAACGGTAGTGTATATTGTAACAAAGTATTGCATGCACATATAATACACTTTTCATGTTAAAATAAGAGACTACTAATTGTACATTCAGCTTTTTTTTCCTCTATGATATTGCTTGGAAGAATAACTTTTGAAAAATATTTTTTCGGTAGCATTTTATTGGCAGTTTCATCATAAAAAGAGCAAATATGTTGATTTACATGCATTATGTTTCATTACATATTCTGTAAATAAACAACTTTTTGAAGAAAAAAAAAAACGACCAACTACCAAGACTGAGATCAATACGGTGTATTTATATTATTTGATATAATGTGCTTATTTAATGAAATTATGCCTGCTTTACACATTTTAAAATGACTAACGTTGATGGTCATGTTTTAAGAGTATTTACTACAGAAAAGTCTTATTTTGTTCCAGATCAGTGTAGTGTTGTGGCGCCTCTAGCGGCCGTTGTGTGTAAATGCAGTACCTGCCGATGCGAAGCCCTTCACCAGCGCATGCGCCAACTGACCCGCTCCGATGAAACCCACGCTCATTTTGACCTATAAACAACCAGACGATGACCATTCACCAGCAGACACAAACACACAAGTTAACAATCAGTTTACAGACTCTAATATAACGTTAGATCAGCTGAGGTAATATCAGAACAGAGTCTTGCTTACCGTACACTCTTCTACTTCCTAATCGGACTGAACAAGCTTTAACGCAGCACAGACGACGAGATGAATACAGACAACTAAATGTTTAAACAAACGTACCTAAAACACGATCTTTCGAAGAACTAGTAAACACATTTTGTTTGATTTACGTTTGTTTATCGTGTTCACGTTGCCTGTTGACGTTAAACTGTCTGCCATTCCTGACGTGGAGATGTAGAAGGCTGTGGCCAATCACGGTAGAGCACTGCTCGTGCCTCAGCCAATCCCTGTACTGTATGTGTGCACCGTGCGCCCTGATAGGCCAGCTCTGCTGACAGATAATCCGGTTGCGTCGCTTTTTATGAGCACGTGGGCTTATGTCAACAGCAGAGCTGTATCCAAGTTTGCAGTGTTGCATCCGCATTTTGAATGATAAATTCACCAGATTTCTTATTTTAGATTTTTACATGTCATTGATATGTATATGTCAAGACTATTGTCCTGCTCTCAGTCTCACCCGTGTTTAACTACCGGCAGCTTACTTCATTAGAGACTTTAAATTAGAGACTCTGTTTTCATTTGAAGCTAAATATAATCATTACAGACTAACACAAACCCCTCATTCAAAACTCTTTCCATTTATAAACTTTAACCCAAATAAAATGTTCTCTTCTTCAGATTTAGCTATCTTCCCGGGACATAATAAATTAACATTTTCATAAAAGTGTAGGTTAACTTATAACCAAAAAAAAAAAAAAAAAACGTGATAAATCATGAAAATAATTGTTTACATTATTTTCATGATTTATCACAACTTTTTCTTTTTCTTTTATCAAATCAACTTAGATAATTAATGTGGTTCAGATAACACACTATTTTGAGTTTCTGTTGATTAAACCAATCTCCTTGATTGTATTAACTAATTTTTTATTTCAATGAACTAAACATTTTAAGGCAACCAGGTTACTTACTTTTTAAGTTAAACCAACAATATATATATATATATATATATATTTTTTTTTTTTTTTTTTTTACATTGCACCAACATATTTGTACAGAAAATTGTCTTAATTTATATGTATGGTCATTTTTGTGTGCTGGTATTTGGAGGTGGTGAGAAAGAGAAATAAACTGATATAGACACAAAAGAATCCAGTTTAATTACCAACATATTTTGATTTATTTAAATATGTTGTGAATAAGTAACAATATATTGTCACATACTATAAAAAAAGACATAACTTATATTGGAGCCTGAGTAGATTGACTGGATAATGCTATCTGAGCATCATGACAATTAAGGCCAATCATGGAAAAAACTGCATGATATTTAATCTCTGTGGACAATACATAAAGAAGTGATATATTCCCTTTTTCTAATCAGAGGTCTCAGTTATCTCATGCTTAGATATTGCCATACAATAAATCAAATAATAACAATGATATTAATTATAATAACATTTAACAGTATAATTATGTACGTAAATTAGAGGAAAATACACATTAATTTTACTTTTAGTAAGCCATATAATAACCGTACTAATCCACAACAATCTTAGTGTTTAGTAGACATCAAAAACAAAAAACAGTCTTAAAGAGATGGTTCAGCCATAATCTCTCATAATTTCTTCACCCCCACGTCGTTCCAAAACTGTATGACCTTCTTGAGAAACATAAAAGAAGATATTTTAGTTACCGACCTTTTTCAAAATATCTTTTTTTATGTTCCTCAGAAGAAAAGACAAAAAGTCATGCAGCTTTAGAACGACACGAGGGCGAGTAAATGACAGATTTTTAATCTTTGGGTGTCCAAACCTGCTCCTGGGCTGCGTTTAACTCCACTTTTGGACACACACTCGCAAACTTCCCTGATGAGGGAAGTTTATTTGGACAGACCCTCGATCCCTTGATTTTGTCCGAGGGAGTGAGTCTGCTAGTGCTCATTTAATATACCCACAAGTGATCAAGGGCTTAGTGTGTCCCATTTAAACCCATTGCAAGTGGTCACTCGTGCAACATCATCATTGATGTGAACAAGACGGAGGGAATTTAGCAAGGAAAGAGCATCAAAAGTGGACCGGATACATTTGAAAATGGCGTTTTCATTTAAAAATGCTCTCCATCCACACTAGCATTTTCAGGAGTTTTCCCAAAAGTTTCTCATCCACACTGAAACGTCATCTCACTGAGATGATACAGATGGAAAAGTAAATAATAAAGTCATCGCACAATTCTTCTGACAGGATAATTTTATTTAGCAAAATATCTCACTCATTATATGTTTGGTCTAAAACGCGACTGCTCTCATGTTTTGCCGCAGGACAGCAAATGTGAGTGAATTTTCTGTCATCTTTGCAGGACTGTGATATGAAGAGTGTGCAAAGTAACATATTTTAACCAACTGTGTGTGTGACAGTGAACGGCACAACATGAATATCTATTGGTACAGTGTGTGTCACATGACTAAACATGCATCATACCTGCGTTTTCACAGTCCACACTACAACATGAAAACGGCAATCCACTTTGGAGAGCGTTTTCAAAAAGCTTCGTTTTCATTAATAAAAACGCTGTCTCAGTGTGGACGATGGAAATGGAGAGAAAAAGATGCGTTATCAAACGAAAATGTATTAGTGTGGACAAGGCCTTAAACGCAGCCATTGTCCTGCAGAGTTTAGCTCCAACCCTAATCACACCTGGACCAGCTAATGATGGTCTTCAGACTCACTAGAAACATCCAGGCAAGTGTGTTGGAGCTGATTACACAACTCTCCAGGACGTGGGCTTTGGATTGGACACCCTTGCTTTAGGGTTACAGTGACAATAAATTGCAGAGAGGCATTAGCACAGAAGTTATTTCTACATTAGTATGCAACGAATCTACTAAACAAAGTAACTATTCATTAACACAATGAAAGATTCAATCCCAGCAGTTAAAAAGTCCAAACATTTTCATTCTAACCAACAAAAATTGCAAATAAAAAGAGAAATTATACTAGTACACACAGCTGTTGTTTACTGGCATCTCTGTATTTCACTCATCATTCATGAATCCACCGGATTGGAGAAGAGATGGCTTTATGCTGCCGAATGCGAGACAAACCGTATTCTTTGAGAGTACACCAGATCGGTGAAGTACAGCACCAGATTGGCGGAAGTGAACACGGCGATCACCAACTTGCTGTCCCAAGGGCACTTTCCTCTCGGACAGTCTCCCGGTCTCCCCGGGGATCCGTACTTCTTGTCGAAACTAAACACGGGCCAGATCACGGCAGCGCTCAGATACAAAAGCACCGCCAGGAAGGTGTAGACGACCACGAAGCGGTCGAAAGGGAAGCGTAACGAAGACGTCCTCCCAGAGACGGTGAGCGCCACGACGACTACGGTCACGGCGAAGCACAGGCTGTAGACGACCACGCAATACTGGGTCGGGATGTGCCGGTTGTACTCGCTGTCGTTGGCCAGGGCACCGAATATAATGCAGGCGATGAAGGCTTGGACCACTTTAAGCAAGCCGGATACGGTGGCCATATATCCGACCACGTGCCCCGGTTTGGCCCGTGTGATAAACACCTCAGCTCCGTAGGCGAAGCAACAGACGCTTGAGCAAACGGTGACTGCGATTCGATAGTTCCTCACCTCGCATCCCTCCGACGGGCACTCCGACCTGAGGAAGTACACGGGATACACTATGGACGCCGTAACGTACATGAGAGTGGCGAGCATGGCGAAGGCCACGGTGAAGTTGTCCCAGGAGATAGGCATGCACCCGTGAAGCCTGGTCACGTCCAGGGTGAAGACCAGCAGAGTGACGGCGAAGCAGAAGCACCAGACGAACATGCAGAAGGTGCCGTAGGTGGCGCTGAACCCCGCGCTGTGGGCCACCAGGGCCATCGTGGTGCAGCCCAGGAGAAGCTGGAGCATTCGGGCAGCGCCGAGCCCCGACAGCACCGCTGACTTGTTTAGGTAATGACCTCCTTGGGGGTCCATGAGCCGTTTTTAGGAGGATCTAGACGGCCGAAATCCACAAACCTCGCCCTTTGCCTGAGTCTTTATTTAGGCAGCCTTAATGACAAATCTCCCTTACTGCTTCCCAGCCCTGCTTTATAATTACTGTCGAGTGTGTGGGATCGGATTACAGCTGAAATTCTGGATGTCAACGGACAGTACTTTTAGATTTTCAAAAGACCGACGGGCAAAATATAGCAAAGCGACAGTTTGAGCACAAGAGAATTGTCTTTTAAATTCAAATCATTGCTGTTCTTCACTTACAAAGTTCCAAAGTTCCAAAGTTCCAAAGATTCCAATCAATCAAATTCAAACGTTTCCCTTACAGCTGGAGTCTTTACATAGTCACCTTCTTCTCGCAGGTCTTCTCTTGGTGTTTCTCAGCTGATCTATGCAGAAAGTTCCTCGCGAGTCGAATGTCACCTGCGATAGCTGAAGTGTCTCTTCATAATACAGAGGACGAGCAGGGTCCTGTACATATCCCACGTGAGATGGTATCCGTAGGTTCCAAATTTCTTCAAACAACTTTTAGCACTGATTACCTTTAGAACTCTTGCTCTCTCTCTCTCTTGCACTGTTTCCACTCTCACACACACACTGGCACTGGGCTTCGAGTTGAAGTGTGCTAGGGAAAGCGGTTTTAATGAGTGTGTTCTGCCGAGCTCAGGGCCACGGGCTCCACCAGCTCTATAAATAGAGCCCTATATTCCACTGTGGAATGGGGTGGGAATCCAAATGGCTGCGTCAAGCAACAGTGCAGGGAGTCGTCTTTCATATGGTTGAAAACTGTGTGTGTGTGTGTGTGTGTGTGTGTGTGTGTTAGTGAGATACAGTTAGAAGGTATAGGTCCTGGCACATCTGTCTGGCTCAAAGGAAAAGTGCTTTGTAATGGCCCAAGATTGAACAGCTGATGAAAGATTGCTTGTCAGTTTTGTACATAATTAGACTATTCAGATCAAAAATGCAATTTTTAAAAAAGTGCCTACAAAAACATTAGCCAATGCATTCTTTTATAGTATCCTTAGGGGGAATTTAGAATAATTTTACATTAACTACTGCCTACTGTTTTTTTATTTTATTTTATTCGTTTCAAATTAAGAAGTTGCTTTTCATAATTAGATAGTATATTTAGATGCTTGAGGAAAGATGTTGGGGAAAGTTCATTTTAAAAGTAATGCATTACAATACTGTGTTACTCCCTCAAACATTAACTTATTGTGTTACTTATTTACTTGGGCTTGCTTGCTTGTTTTTAAATAACAAAAAAAAAGTTATGTTTAGCAAATGTAAATGCCCTTTCACACCAAAAGTGAAAGAAGCCTCATGCTGAATGAAATGCACATTCACTCCTGTACAATAGAGGGCGCATCTCAAACAAACCTTTCAGCTGTGCTGCCGTTCTGGATCAGAGAAGAAAACGATGCAGGAGAACAAAGTTTAACACTTACTTTTGCAAAAAAATTAAATAAATAATAGTAATTAAACAAATGCGATGTTTATCTAAAGTCATTTTTGCTTATTTGTAAAGTTGAATTGGATCATTGAAAATCAACAGCAAAGACAGTGATTAATAAAGTGAGATTAAATACATAAAGTATATTTGTGTAGTTTAACATATTTAAGTATTGCAGATATGCATAATATTCTAAGTTTGCATTTCACAGTTTTTGGCAACACTTTATTTCGATAGTCCACTTTAATGACTGCTAGTTGACATGTAGTTACTTATACTTAATAGAAGTTTAGAGTATTAGTCTGTCGGCTTAATATCTGCCAACACTTTATTTTGATGCTTCCCAACACACATTGTACTGACTATAAGACACTTTGCAAGTACATCAATTTATTCTACTAACACCTAACCCTACCAGTCGACTAATACTCTGAGAGTTAGTTGACATGTAGTTGCAAATTAATGAATTAGTTGACATGTAGTTGCAAAGTTACTTTTAAAGGTAATAGAATGTCTGATTATGTTATTAATTTTGAGGAATACTGAATCTGTTTGTGATGAGTGAATACCTGCTCACATTATTGTAGTCTAGATCTACAATAACTATCATGTTCACACACAGCGCACATGATGCCTATGCAACTTACCCATGATATATCTCAACATGTAGATAGGAGAGCTCTCAGTCAATACATTGGAGAAAGAAAAAATAACTTGTGTCAATTTGAAAAAGTTACTCAAATATTTTGTGGCAAATGTAAAAGTAATGTGTTACTTTACTAGTTACTTGGGATAAATTATCTGATTACGTAACTTGCATTACTTGTAAAGCGTTAGCCCCAACACTGCTAATATGTACACTTCAGGTAAAATTGTGTACCTTTAAGGCATTAATAGATGCACAGGTGATTAGTTATCAAACCCCTTCTCTTCAAACAATGCTGGGTTGTTTTAACCCAATTTTGGGTCAAATATGGACAAACCCAAAAATTGGGTTAAAAATGTAATTTAAAAATTTAACCCAACGGCTGGGTTATCCATATTTCCATATTATGTCCATATTTGACCCAAAGTTGGGTTGAAACAACCCATCATTTTTTAGAGTGCCACATTTCACCATTCAATCAATCCCTGATAGAACAAGTCCTGTTGCACTCAATATTAAGTTATATTGACAAATTTTGGAAGCAAAATGGGTTCATAACTCACTAACACCATGAGATGGGCATTGGGGCTTTGGGAGTTAAACATGTTAAATGAAAAGGCAATATTAAATGTTTCTTTGGAATAACTGTAATGTTTTCTCTCAGGGACACATACATGCATTCAACACAAGAAAAAAAAACTGAATTATTTACAATTTACAAAGAATCACTTCTCTGTGAAAATATCATTATAAATATGATTTACATAACAAAATAAATATTCAGCTTAGCCATGTAGATTGAGTTTTCTGTTAAAAAATATGTTACAGAACAAAATAGCAATTAGTAATACCTTCACATCTCTGTTGTTTTCTTTTCTCTTGGTTGGTTTATTTTTTATTTTTTCTATAAGACCGCTACATAAAAATTATATTAAAAAGTAATTTTCTATTAAATATTTTAACAGTCTAGAATGTCTTCATTTGACAAAAGTACTCTCAAAGGAGTCAGCTGTTAATAAAACCTATACATAGATACATAGCATCTCTCCCAATTGAGTGAGAATTTGCATTGATAAAAGTGTGATCAACCATCATCTTACTGTCATGTCAGCACAACGGTGGTTTATTACATGAGGGGGAATTGCACTCAGACAGTGTCATTTTGCTTATTTTACCATTAAGAGACTAAGAAAAAGATGTCCCAAGAAAATGAGTGAACTGAGCAAAATCCCCCTTTTAATACAATGTGAACGAGTTAAACTGAAGGTACACCAAAAAGGTTTAGAGACCAACCTGAGTAGCAGGGTCACATTCAGGACATCGCGTGCCTAAAATGTGACTATGAAAAGGAGGATCTGTTTGTGGGAATTTACATTTCATCCAGGATTTGTGAGGATGTATGCAGTTTGTTCCATAGAGAAATAATTCTGGCATCGTTTACTCACACTCATGAATCATTTTCAACAATGTCCAACCTTCTGTTTTACATACAAACACACAAGTGGATTTATACTGCCCAAAAGTCTCCAAAAAGACAACAAAGTGGTCCATATGACTACTTCCCTATTGTCCATACCGTGCTCCGTATCGTATCGTCACGTCATTCACATTTGTGTTCACGTAAAAGGTTTGACGTCACTCATGCCAAAGGCCATTGCTTGCGGTGTTATCTTGGCCACGAATGAGATTTGATAGCTAGGCAAAATGGGAATAAATGCCCATTCATATCAAGGACTATAACTATAACAATAAAGATGTAGTTTCGCTGGTTCCGGAGGAATTTTTTTCATTCATTTTCCCATAGGGATTTCAAAAAAGTCTTGTTTAACAGTTATAAGCCATGAACCAACCAGCTATGAGGTGAATCATAACGTTACAAACTTTGATGTGAAGAAAAACAGTTTTTGAAAATTGGACGAAATGACAAAAGGCACAAGACTGTGAACTTATTGCCTTTAGTGTGGGAAAGAACTATTTTGTGTCTATTTTGATATTTTCGTGTCGCCCCTTCATTGCTGTGCAGTTCTTTACTGTATCGTGGCTGATATGTAGATTGTACACAAAACATTCTCTGTATTTTTGCCCATTTCCCATTCATTTCCCATGGCAGTCATTTTTGACCGTGAACACCACAAGTGCGACTTTTTTTAACAGTCATTTAACTTTTTTGAATCAAGTCACAGTGACTGCTGCAAACATTGCAAGAGTTTTATACTATTCCGATGAAGTAGTGATTTTTTTTTTAAATTGCGAAAAAATAAATAATAATAATAATAATAATAATAATAAGCTCTAAAATGACCGAACAACACCAGAGGGTTAAACACGATTAGTTTAAAACTAAGTTGAAATATCGTGGTCTAATGGCTTAAAAAAAACCATGGATTAACAACCTCTCAGCTCAAAGTAGGGCTGTCTTTAAAGGTTTATAAGCTATCGTTAAAAAATAATTTCCCTATGGAGAAATTGAATGGAGTTTTTACTTCAGAAACCCGACTGTTATCGGTATAGTTATCTTTATAGTTATTGTTCTTGGTTCTGTTGAATGATTTTGGGATATAGTGTATGACTACTATGATACTTTTATTGTGTTCTTATATCCTTTTTGGCTTTTGGCAGTATAGATGACCAAACACTTTGTTGATATTGAGAAACAGAAGCTTGAACATTCTTTGAAAGTTCTCCAGTTGTGTTCGACTGGAGAAGAAAATCATCCATGTTTGGAATTACATTGGAGTGAGTTAAAGATAACATAATTATTATCATTATTATTAAGGGACTGACTATTCCTTTAAATATTATTATAATCAAGTCATATTATATCAGAAAATAACTTAGCCGTACCCCAAGAATGATGTTGGGTTTAGAGTAGGTGATCCAGTGCTTTCCACACACGTGTGTGTCTGTCTGTTCCAAAGTTCCTGTTTATACGATTCTTTATAGTCTTGAGTAGATCCATATATATTTTACATGTACTTCATATAATCTGTGTTACAGATTATAAACTCTATAATCGATAATATCCGTACGCTCTCTCTGAATGGACATATAAAACTCTAATAAACTGTGGCTAAATATATTGGTAACAAAAGGAAATAAGATTTTAAAAAACAACACAGCTGAAGATCCGTAAAACTGGATTACATTCGTGATACTTTTATAACCAAAAGATAAATTAAGAGCAGAGATGCAGGTGTACACTGTCCCGGTTTGCATGGTTTTCATCAGTACTTTAACCCGTACTGTGTTGGGAATGTTTTGAACAGTCAGCAGCCCATGGTTTAACTGAGGTGGATCTGACAAGGGCTCCGGTCCAAATCTCCGCGTTGGGCATCTCCACCATCTCCAAGCTGCTCAGTGAGGGTAATCTGCATTGGTAATGCATACGCTGGAGAAAATCTGGACTTTTAAATGGATCATTAATGAGGGGATCTGGAGATGGAAGCCCATAGAAATTTGGCACAGAGCCCCGACTAAAGGCAAGGCTCAGCCTGAGGTCGAAGCTGAGGTGGGTGAAGGGCTTGGAGGTATCAAACGGACTGATGGAAAGGAGCGAATCCTTTTAGCATTTAGCTGCCACTGCTGAGCATGCCCAGTAGTTTACTCGGGTCCATGCCCTGCTGGTGGGCCATCTTCTGCACGTCGAAGCCCATGTGCATGAGGAACTGGATAACGTTCATCTCCTGTCCCGTCGACTGGTCTCGGATCGTCGGGCACGTCGGGTTGCAGTGAGGCCATGGACAGCTGTCAATCAAGTGCATGGGACAGCCTTTGGGAGGGGATTTGTTGTTTCTGCTGTTGTCTTGTAGACTGCGATCCCAGCAGTGGAGTGCTCTGGGTAAAGACGTGCCCTTGACTTGAACGTCGGTCCAGAAACTACAACAAACACAAGAGGGCAGAACTACTCAATGAGTGTCCCGTTCATTTGACTAGCAGGAAAAATAACACTTCAAATGTGATTCAATGAATTCTCACCCTGCTATTTACCAGCTATATCCAGTTTAAAAAAATAATAAAAAAAATAAAATAAAAAAAAGGCTCCTATTATGCTCATTTACAGGTTCGTAATTTTCTTTAGTGGGCTTGCTAGAATACTTTACATCATTTAATGTCCAATAACAAATTTTCCGATAAATGTTGATTTACATTGTTGCAGCACCTGTTTTCACCTTCTGTCTGAAAAGTTTTAGTTTCAGTTTCTATAAAACCTGCCTTCTGAAAAGCCCAGTCTGCTCTGATTGGCCAGCCGCTTGGAGCATGTGTCGGAAACATAACGGCCATTACCATAATCGGTGAGTATCAGTACTACTGTAACTACGCTAACTATGGCATCGGGTTTGCCGTATCAGTTCAAGCTCAATTGTCCAATGATGACAGTCAAGAAGAACAAGCTGATCAACCTGAACCACATTTGTAAGCACAACTTGTTCAGGACGATTCACAGTGGCAAATCTGTATCTCACACCTCTTATATTTTAGATTTTAGACATTTATAACATCTGACCTCCATTGAACTGCATGATTACACTGCAAAAAATGCTTTTCTTTCTTAGTATTTTTGTCTGTTTCCAGTCCAAATCTAAAAATCCAGATGCATTTACTAAACAAGTAAAATGACTGTCTTTTTTCTGAAAAATAAATAAATAAATAAATAAATAGTATGTGCCAATGTGTTAAGAAAAAATAATCTTAATTAAATTTTCCAGATAATTCAGATAAGAGAAATTCAGAAAAAATTATCTGAAAGAGCACACAAAAGTTTGTGGTTGTACTGCTGAGGAATAGTGATTAAAAATGTATTTTTACCCATGTTTCCTAAGTTCGTCCACCTTAGGAAGCCCGAAAAAAGGCGTTTAGATTCAAAGTGTAAAAAAAACAGCAATTCTTGGACATGATGTCGACAACACCCTACTAACGCAGCTCAACCAGGCCTCGCACCCTTTATATTGCATATGCTTTGGGCGGGATGTTTTATCCTGATCACAGTAGAACATCAGGTAAAGTTTATTAATTGCTCTTTATTTAATTTGAAAAGTGAAAAGTGAAAACTCCTGAACTGACAGCACACCTAAATCTACAAGTAGAGATGCACAAAATCAAAGAGATCACTTACTTTCTTGTTATGAATTCGTGCGAAAGGCAAGCTGGAGCAAACATGGCACTGCAGGGGAAAAGCAGATCATCAGAAACAGCGAGAAAGTGATAACTTTCATTGTGAAGACAGCATGAATGCTCATTCAGTCTCTGAAAGGCCGGTCATACTTACGGGACGTCCTTCAGAGTGTTCCTCAGCTCCGTCCCCAGATTCTGGATATAACGCCACTGGCCCTCTTGAACGGGCTGACCCGTCAGATGAATGTTGTCCACCGTTAGCTGGGCTTCATCAAACAGCCACTGCACTATAAACACAGGACCTGTAATAAAGAAAATCACACTGGGTTAAAAAAAGCAACTAAACTCAATGGTGTCTGTATGGACACACAATGGAACTAGTGGATGGTGCCTGTACTCACGTTTAATGGTAGGATAAACTTTATATCCAAAGAAGCAGTTCCATTCTTTTCCTTCATAAGCCTGTCGGCATCGCTCAGGTACAACACCACCCCAGTATCTGTCGACAAGTTCATGACATTATATTTACGAATATTTGGCGTGATGAACATTTTTAACTTGAATGAACGGCTGTTAAATTGTCTGTTCAGACTATACAAACATTTGCATGCAGTTGTATCCTGTGTTGTTTGATAAAAAGCTCAGCTGTCCGAATGCCTGCTTGAAAACACGTAAATACTATTTGACTTTGTTCGCTGTGAAAAGCGAGTGTCAGAAACTGAAAATTGTGCAGCAATGCCCTTGTGTACTTCTCCATTTCTGCTTTTACCCATAAGCATTTTCATTAAGCCCAATGCCATTTTTCCGCAACTTGCGGAAAGATTGCATTTTTGAATGTGATTGAATTGAATGAGAACAGGACTTTAGTTTGGTCACTTCTCACAAGAAGTTGCGATGGTATAAAGATATTTTTTATTTCATTTCAGAGATTTAGCCACTTTTAGTGATACAATAGTGGTACAAGAAGGTGTGGAACGAGTCGAGTCCTCTTTAAAAATCAAATATAAATACAGCAAATCGTATTTCTGCAAGAACGATGTGACCCACCTCTCTGAAAATGACTTCATTTAGTCACTTGCAACAACCCACCCCAGTTAAAATCAATGTACTCCGATAGCATAAACTCTACAATGCAACCGTTCTTAAGGTTAAAGGTTTGTTTAAATCCCTAAATCTTAAGCATGGGCAATAGCCAGATCAAATTTGTCTGTGTTAAAGGTAGGGTATGGTTTTTGTTACTGGTTGAAACACTCAATGCAGAGTTGTAGACAGACGTTAGTCACAGAGCACCAACAAACAAACAGAAGCCATATTTTATGCTGCGTTTACGCCATAACTACCATAATTAGGAGATGGCAACCCATGACGTGGATCTCGGATTTATGCGTTTTTATGTCAACACTGTCAATGCTGAAATGAATCTGCAGCAGTCAGGTGGCACAAGTAAGAGTTCTGTAAGTCGTTTACGTTCATTATTATTGTAATGTTATGTGCTTTCAGACATGAGCTAATTTAATGCAGTCTCTCGTCTCGTGACGCTTTGCAGCCTCTGCTCTGGCTGTGTAAGTTCATGGGCCCTATTTTAAGGATCTAAGTGCATGGTCTAAAGCGCACGGTGCAAGTGCAGTTTGGGCGTGTCTGAATACACTTTTTCTAGTGTAACGACGGGAAAAATGGTTGCCCAGCGCATGGTCTAAAACGGTCGTCTCTATTCTCTTAATGAGTAATGTGTGTGTTTTGGGTGTAACGTGCAATTAACCAATAAGAGTCTCATCTCCCATTCCCTTTAAAAGCCAGTTGAGCTTGCGCCATGGCGGATTCGCTATTTACATGGAGGAATTTGATAGTGGAAAGACCGAAGCCGTCTCCAGAGCGTAAACCGATCTGCTTATTCGCGAGGTTAAAGCAAGCAAGCAGACCATCTACGGGACAAGCTGGATTCCTCCATATCTTTATGTACACAACAATAATCTTTTACATTGTAATCATGGCATGTTTGTATGCTGACAAGTGCCTGTGTGTAATAAGCAGAGTGTACACGCGTTGTGGACCCGCTCTTTAAATAAAAAATAAAAAAAAAGTGCCATTGACTTTAACCAGGTTTTTGTTGGCCAATCAATTTCAGTTGCCTCAAAATAGCAATGCGCCAACAATGCACCTGAACACACCTCGTTTTCAGACCAAGACGTAAAAATGAAAAATGCGTCGGGCTGAATCTATCAAAAAACACTCACGTCGCGCCTGGCGCTGCATTGTGCCATGTGTATGATAGGGCCCCATGTCTTTTGACATTGGAGACGCTCTGAAGAGACAGTGGGATCTCATGCTTTCAAAGCTAACTTGCTATCGCTAGCATCTCCAAAGTTGCCAACCCTACCTTTAATGACAAGCGTAATATTCTTACTTGATTCCTCTCTTGATGACCTCTGTGGGCGCACAGTTGATGGTGTCCACACAGTCAGTGCAGCGGTATTGTTTGTTGTCCAAGAACCAGCCAGAATCAGCCAGACCCCTGACCTGGATGTTGGTGTGACCCAACTCCTCCAGGAGCTCAGATACTGGGTCCACGTTCAGCAACACCCCAGTGCCGCCCGCGCTGTGCACAAGACACACACACTTAGTCGACATCAGTCGCAGACATTGGAGTCAGAAACTATGGTCTGATTGTGGACTCACCTGCTTCCCGCTAACAGCAGTATCTTGGCATTGTCCAGACCCTTGGTGAGCAGGTCCTTCACCACTTCCTTTATGATCAGTGAACCCATGAACGCATAGTCATCTGTACACAATAAACAACCAGTTAATGGACGGCCAGTGCTAACTAGCTCATAACAGCTATAAAAAAGATCAGGTCTAGTTGTTAGGTGGCCACTACAAGAAAACTATAGCATCCTACTACAGTGATGGTTTAAAGTAGTAATATATTGGCACTGTGATATGCAAACCAAAGGTTTTGGGTCATTAAGATTTACAAATTATGATTGTAAAGCGCTTCGGGTGTACAGTAGTTCATATGAAAGCGCTATATAAGTGCCTCATTCAAGATATTAACATTGAACTTTTATTCAGAATCAGCAAAGATGCATTAAATTGATCAAAAGTGACATTAAAGACATTTATAAATGTTACAAATAGATTTCCATTTCAAATACATGCTGTTCTTTTGAACTTTTCTATTCATCAAAGAATCTTGGTTCCCAGCAAAATATGAACCCATTTTCAGAAATGTTTCTTCAAATGCATCATCATGTTAGAGTGATTTCTGAAGGATCATGTGACACTGAAGACTGGAGTAATGATGTTGAAAATTCAGCTTTGATCACAGGAATAAGTTACATTTTAACATATATTCACAAAGAATATAATCATAATTTAAAACATCTCTTTTCTATTTCTATTATTCCAAACTTTTGAACGGCAGTGTATCCATAAGTCTGGGCCCACTAGTGAAAATCTTATATTTGGAATTCCGGTTATATTTAGTACATCATTTTTCACTATAATTCTCTTGCACTCTTTTTTCCAGGTTAAAGTAAAATAATCTTTTCAATGTGGTTTCACTGGCATTTGGACCACACTATAAAACATAGTACACAATATATAATCATTTTGAATCTTACTTTGATCAGTTTTTGGTGTGGCTCCACTCCATACATCACTCGAGCAGTATGGGATGAACCTGAAAAGTGATAAACACAAAGACTTCAAGTCCAAATTTGTGCCAGCGTAACCATCATGAAAACCACCCCGTTTCATCTCAAGCAAAGAAAAAGAGTATCATTTACACAAGTATTTACAGAGAGATACTCACACCATGTTGGCATTCCACCAGTGTGGGTTTTCCTCTGGAAGTGAAGACAGTATTCCTGTGCCTGAAGTTAAAACAAAGATATATAGAACTATGAGATGATGAAAAATAACAGAAATGAGAATGATCTTTCTATAATTGTTTTGAAATCTAGTTTATGTGTGTGTATTGTGCCAAAAATTTGGCCTGAGTCCCAACAAAGTCCATTTAAGGAAAGTCATTTTTTACTTGGCGGCCATCTTTGAAACACCTCAGCTATTTCAGTCATGCGAGTACACCTCCTAATAAATATCTCTTTGAATGGGGAAACATCACATTTTCCAAAGCTCTTCAACCAACCTTACGATTAAATTTCATATTGAAATCGACAATGAAATCGATTTCAACAAATCTCTCATCAATTTTGTCTTTAAACACTCAAATCATGCAAATCAAAGGCAGCTGCAGTGATGCAATGATGTTACCAACTGGTGATTGGCTCTGTATAGCTAAAGTCTTTTGGTGTGAATACTGATACTATAAGCAATGAAACCACTGTTGACAGACTGTTGGCATTTCTAACCTGTCTTGGTTTGTGGCCACTTGGATGAGCTCATGAGCCTCCTCATGGTCTCGTATCTGCTGTCACAGTTCTCTTTGTTGAAGCAGTACCAGCCTCCTGCACAGAGACGCATGTCACACACATTCAGCATCACATGTACACACGACGGCCGGTGAAGAAATTCTTCTGATGACTGAAAGCATCACACTTACCCTCCAGAAATATTAACCACCTTCTGCTTCCTTTGGACTCCTTCAGGTAGTACCTACAGCAAAGCAGACAACCATTAAACCTATACTTATGTGCAAAGCACTGCCATCAGTTCTTACATACATCAATTCAAATAACAATTCAGTTTAAATAGGTCTGAATTGAACAGTTTCTCGAGATATAAGCAGTTATTGTCAGCATTATATCAACAAAATATGTGTCTAATCCTAAAAAACAGACAATGAATGGATATAAAGCAGAATGAAAGCCTCACAAAGTGTGATTAATTGAATGTGCACGTACTCGAATTGTTGTGTACTTCAGATCTTAAAAAAAAGATAACACTTTATTTTACAGTGTCCTTGTTACATGTTACATGTACTTACCATAGTAATTACAGTAAATTTTGCATATTACATGCAACTAACCCTCAACCTAACCCTAGCCTAACCCTATAGTAAGTACATGTAGTTGCTTAATATTACTTAGTACTTAAATATATACAATAATGAAACAATGAAGTGTACTAAAAGGGACAGTTCACCCAAAAATGTAACCCTGTAAAAAAAAAGTGAACCCTGTAATGTCAAATTATACAAATTTGACCTTAACCCTTTCACGCATAGTGGTCACTACAGTGGACAGCTATTAAAAAAGCATTTTCTTGAATTTGCACGGGTTTTTATGGCAAAGTTGCACATCAATCTCTTCATTGGACCCTGGTGCATCATCCTATAAATTGCAACCAAGTGGCAAGCCTTTGTGTTTCGATTTTTTCCCCCTCCAAACCAAGATGGCCAAGGGTCAGTCAGACATGCCAAGCTGCTCCGGAATATCCACCCATTCCTTCTATCCTAGGAGACTCTTGTAGGTAAAAAAAATATTGCAGCATAAAGCAAAATCTAATGAGTCATATCACAGTAAAATTTTCCAAGTTTTGATTTTAGATTGAGAGAAAACTCTGATTAATCACATGTCCACTGTAGTGGACGTCATGCATGCAATGGCTATATTTCAGCTACAATTCATAATTATAATGTGAAAATTGTTTTTGAAATTTAAAACTTAAAAACTTAATATGCATTGACTTTTTCTACTGTAAATAAATGTATTTGTATTATTAAAATGTAATTTTCATTGACATCGAAAAAAGTCATGTGATTACATAATGTATGACACTTGTAATGCATTACTTTACTTGTTAGATCAAAAAGTAATCTGATTTTATAATGCATGTTATTGTAATGCGTTTTTTTACTAATAACATCAAAAAGTAATCTGATTACGTAATGCATGTTACTTGTAATGCGTTTCCTTTCTCATAACATCAAAAAGTAATCTGATTATGTAATGTGCGTTATTGTAATGCGTTTTTTTTACTCATAACATCAAAAATAATCTGATTACGTAATGCATGTTACTTGTAATGCGTTTCTTTACTCGTTACATCAAAAAGTAATCTGATTAGGTAATGCACATTACTTGTAGTTAATTACTTGTTAGATCAAAAAGTAATCTGATTAGGTAATGCATGTTACTTGTAACACATTACTTTACTTGTAACATCAAAAAAGTAATCTGAATGCGTTATGCATGTTACTTGTAATGCATTTCCTCCAACACTGATCATTTCAGATGAGATTGAAAAAAACGTATCGCTAGGTTTTCTCAGAGGAGGGCTATGATAGAAATGTGCATGTCCATCTTGAACATAATCAGAATTATCAGCTAATAAGGGTAAATCTCCATACTCTGGTACACTGGAGAGAGCATCTGAGTGGTTTCCACAGTTGTACCTTGACAGGCTGTAGAAAATTCTGATGGAATCACGTCCTCATGTTCTGATATCATAGATAGGCGAAGTGCAACTTGTATGAAGTTATATGAAGCCATTGCAATATTTTGCATTTATATTTTTTATATATATTTTATAGTTTTTTGTATACATTATTTGATATAATTGCATTGATTAGTTTGTTAAATTCACATACTTTATCTGTTTGATTATTGTCTTATATTTAATACAGTATATCTTCAGTTTAAACCAACCGCATGCTGTCCACTCAAGTGGACATCTGAAGATCTCTTTGAAAAATTTGTAAAAAAATAAAATAAAAATCAATTCTTGTTTTTCATGCCCTAAGAGCAATAAAAACACATAGGAAAAAAATCCTGACTGAGGTTATCATAATTCATGCATGAAAGGGTTAAAGTACATTTTGATTCATAATGTTTTAATACTCCTTTGTTGTGTTTTAAAGTAGCAGCCTACACTTAATTTGATGTGTTGACTAACATACTAAAGTATGTGCAAAGTACTTGATTTTAATTTAAACTGTAGTGTGTTATGGGATATTACATTTAAAGTTAAAATATTTCATTTATACTAAATCACAACTTCATTCCAAATGTGTATTAATTACAAATATATGTAAACATGACACACAGTTTCAATAGAAATTACATTAAAGTATGTTTTAGTGCACCATAAATACTGGACAGTACATTCAACAGTACAGTTAAACCATATTTCAACAGAATTATGAAATTACGCATAAAGATGTACTTAAGTGGGTCAAACAAAATGTAAAAAGTCAATTTAAAACTATAATAGAACTACGTTGCAATAAATACGCAATTTAGTGTCTGAAAACATTTAGTTCGCACTTAAAATATTGTTTTTTAAAGTATATTATTTCAATAATAAGTAACTTCTTTTTCCACAACGGATGATGGACTGAGAGGTTTTCATGGCTATATCTGTGATGTTCACCGTCTCCACAAGAGGGCGTTCAGATATTGCACAAACTCAAACTTCAGTCTCTCGTTGCTTGTGTGAGAAAAGCTCCGCTTGTTGCTCTGAGGGGCATCAGTCTGCCATAATTAAAGACAGCTTTAATTTGCATCCAATTTATGCCACTGGTGACCACATTTCTGGCATATGGTGTACATTTCTCACTATTACCCACCTCACCACTACTTACACGCTAAAAATTTATGTTTCACTGCATTACAGCTTATAAAGCGAAGGCTGCAAGCGCTCATAAACTTAACGCATTCAGTAAAGGTTTTTATAAATGCTGGAAAATTAGGATAAGCCTGATCCTAAAAGCTTTTCTGCAGTATCTAGGAGTGATTTTGAAACAATCAAGCACAGTGATTATATGATTCCTAACTGGGAACATTAGGATTTTGCAAGAAAACAGATGAGCAGTTTGCCAATATATCCAGCTGTTCAGATCTTATGCTTATAGTTTGCATGCACCATAAATATCGTCAATTACAAATGAAGGCAAATATGAAAATCCATTTCTGTGTTAATATTCTTTAACTCCAAAACAAATGTGCATAAACGTGATATGCATGAAATATGCTTAAACTGCTTCATATAAAGAGTTTTTAAATGTAACAATCATTATAGCAGCAGATTTGCATGAATAAAAGGCATATCAAAGTTTTATATAAAGGATCATAGTGTAAGAGTTTGTTCATAGCAAGAGTCAAAAAGATCATGCATAATGAAGGTTTTCTTCACAAGATGTGCAGGAGAAATAAACAGGTTTACAAGATTTATCCTATATAGATATCGCTGTTGTTATTATAGATTATTCAGCACTGTCAGCATCAGCCAACACATTATATTGTCATGGAAAGAGTTACTTACACGCAAGCTGGGTAATTTTTTTTTTTTTTTTTTTTTTTTTAACATCTGTCCCCACTTTTACTTTTTACAAGAGTGTAGATTTTTAACTTCAGTGCTTAAGATTTATATTTATGACAGCAGAGGCTCAGGTATGTCATGTCATGATGTGTCTGGTGCCTAATCAGTTATTCACATGGTAAATAATGAACATGGCACTGTAAAAAAAAAAAAAAAAGTATGATCAATAAGTTATGACAAAAATGTTTTTTTTACATTGCTTTAACTCATCAAAACAAGTTAAGCAATTTTCATCTTTTTTTTTATAAGGTTTACAAGATTCAATTCACTCATTCTTAAGTCAGTTTAATGTAATTTAAATTGATATGACTTAAACATCCAAGATGATTGTACTTAAATTAAGGCAATAACAGTGTAATCAATTATTGATGTTGTAAATAATGCACAGTCATTTTGTAGTGTCTAAACCCAAGTAATATACTGTCTAAATATCACAAAGCATGACAATCAAGCATATGCTTTTATTAGCTTTCATTAGAATTACACACTATATATATATATATATGTGTGTGTGTGTATGTGTATGTATATATATATATCCTAGTAATTGGGCATTTTAGCCAATTAGCTTGTGTTGTTTTGACCTCAGTGTCTTGAATTGAGTTTATACTAGAGCGGGGTCAACAACAAAACACTCTTGGGTTCAACACTTGGGGGTTGAGGGGGAGGAATGTGAATTGATCATTGAAAAACCAGCAATGATCGGCATTTACTCAAGGGACGACATGCGATGTCATGGTGCTTTTGGGCTTGTTCTGATGTTTGCCGAGACACAGATTTTTCTCTGATTGTAACAAAAGTAAAATAGATATAAATTCTGAATGATCAGCAGTGGCAGGTGCACATGATAATCATCTCACAAGCAGATATTAGACACACTTGACCTATGCATCACATTAGAGTGTACTGTACTCAAGCCCCGCCCACCTGTCACTGTATTACTGCTTATTAGGTGATTCTCTCACTATAGTCTTTCTCAACCTGATCCTGACATGCTCAACTCTGACAACACCTTACATTTATATTATTGGATTAGTATTAGTATTATTGCTTTAAAACCTGATTTTACCAAACAATGAAACTGTCAGGTGTCAGGCCTTTCATGTGTGTCAAAACCTATTAGGAGATGCTTAGACTGTACTGGAGAACACACTCATCGCAGTTCATTTATATCTTAATTTGTTCATTTTATTTGATGCCATAAACCAATGTAATGCATAAAAGTTTTTTTTTTTTTTTTTCTTAAGCGCTTGGAGTTTAAACTCCAACTAAAAATCAGGAAGCAATGACAGAAATTATTGTAACAAGGTGTGAAAAAAGGTTCAAGCAATACCATGATTTTTGGTTCCCCAAATAACATTTCTTTTTTTTTTTTTCATATTGTGAAGAACATTTTAATAATCTAATCTAAAGAACCTTTTGTTCAATGGAAAGGTTCCATGGATGTTAAAGGTTCTTCCTGGAACCATAGAAGCCAATAAAGAACCTTAATTTTAGAAATATAGGTGTAAAAACTGCAGTAGTCAACATTTGAAGTGGATAAAAAAAAAAAAGTTCAAAGTTGTCCTAAGACAAGAACGGGTATTATTCAAAATTAATGTATAACTTTGATGAAAGTTTTGATCACTTCAAATGTTGACTACTGTACAATGATACGCTTATAGTTTAAAATACCATTGTTACTGTAAGTAGACGCATAATAATATGCCTCTTCTGACGATGAAAGGAACTTATACTGTATAAGTTCAGACAGCGATGGCTCAGTCAGTTTTACTGTAAGGTCGCAAGAATAACGCTCGAGATTATATGGTGCGAGTCGGCGCGCGCCTAGATGATGCCGCACGCGCCTGTGATGCCCAAATACTGTCCAATATAAGCAGCCCACTGTCGTGTAACCTAACGTTTGTTATTGCAACCGGCGTGTTTTCTTACCCTGCTGGGGTCCCGTCGTTACAGGTGACTGATGTATTCTCCAGGAAATGTAACTTCATGTCGTAGTCGAGCTTCTGCGCCGAGCACGGGTACAGAGACTGCGCGAGGTTCTTCACCTGAGTCATGAAGTTGTCCATGTTTTCTTCCACGGCTGTGAAATCCAGTGAGAAGCTCTCGGTGGTTTCAGCGCGGTCGCGGGACTGTGCGGAGGGGAGCACGCGTCGTGGCTGCGGGTTTCGACCTCCGCGGAACCTCCGCGCGTCGAGCGCGCCGCACTGGATCAATCCCAGCATCACAGCCCAATGAACGACGCTCATCACCCGCACGCTCCTCTGCGACGCTCTGCACTTCATCACGCGCTCCTCCAAATCCTGAGGTGCTGCAGAAAATCTGCACAAGCAGTTACACCAACAAAAATAAAAAAATAATAATCTAAAGCGCAGTTACACAAAGCCAAAAAAGTGTGGAACAGGTGAGCTTTCTCAGTGCAAAACTTGGAGGTCCTTTAAAGCTTTTCTTCTTTTTCTTTTAAATACTTAATACACCGCTTCCTCCACTGACATGAAACTCCTCTGACTGTTGCGTGCTCTTCTGTTCAATACCTTTGTGTTTAACCCGCTCTGGGTTTTAACCCTGCTCTCTTTCCCGTGAACCAATCGCTGTGGAGGGGCGTGATCCAGTCGCACTCATTTCTGTCCTTTTCATTTATTGAAGAAAAAAAAAAAAAGAAAAAAAAAATTGCTCATAGTTTGGTTCTTTTGATCTGCGATATTTTTCTTGATGTGGTCGTTTTTTATTGCCATTGAAATGCCGTTTTCTTAATCCACGCGAATTTATAGAGTGAGAATAAGACTTTTCTGACACTTGGCTCTTGTGGATTGGAAACAATTCTATATAAATATAGTAAATATATAACAAATAGCGTGAGAATTTACAAGCAGCGGTGGCTACTTTATTATTGGTGTATAGTTTTGTTAGCCTATAATTTATATTTTTACAATGTATTATTTGGTGACTAAATGTAGCTTTAAATACAACATATAAACTAAAAATATGCACTCTAGAAATGCTGGGTTGTTCAACCCATGTTTGGGTCAAATATCGAACTGTTGGTTTACTTTTTTTTTTCTTTTTTTTTTTAAATAGAATTTTAAACCCAAAGGTTGGTTTTGTCCATATTTGACCCAAAAAAATAAACAATATGATCAAATCCAACCATTGGTTTAAATGTTTTAGTTTAATTTTTAAACCAATGGCTTTGTCCATATTTGACCCAAAAAATAAACAAAATGATCAAATCCAACCATTGGTTTTAATGTTTCAGTTAAAATTTTGTCCACATTTGACCAAAACAAATAAACAAAATGATCAAATCCAACCATTGGTTTTAATGTTTCAGTTAAAATTTTGTCCACATTTGACCAAAACAAATAAACAAAATTAGCAAATCCAACCATTGGTTTTAATGTTTTAGTTAAATTTGTAAACCCAACGGTTGTTTTCTCCATAGCAATTATTGACCCAAACATGGGGTTGAAACAACCCAGCCTTTTTTTTTTCTTTTTTTTTTTTAACTTTCATAAGGGGAACAAAACAAAAAGTCTAAGTTGTGCGGGTATTTTTGTCAGTGTACTTTAAGAGATTCCGCGCCTTTTTTATCAACTGGAGTCTGTTGACTAGGGCCTCTGAAGATCAAAGGAGTCAGTCATCACTCCACCCTCACGAAGACCCTTCAGACTTTCCCTCTGCTGTATATTTGGAGTCGGAAGGGAAACCCGCACCGAACGCTCCTTTTTGTGGGCAAATTAAATGTTTCATTATTTTATACTGGTATAATTATGACGGTGTCAATCAAACAAATAACAAACTCACACTTTTCGTTACCACAGCTTTATCCATCCATCTATCTTTGCTTATTTTACCTCGAGACCTTTCTCTCTCCCCCTTTACAATGTCTTCATTAAGTGTCTCACACATCGCGTTAATGTAATGGGGTTCGCTGGATTCCTGCTTCGGCCATTGAGCACGCGGTGGGATAAAAGGGTGTCAAGTGGCTGGTGTTAACGCCACACTTAACTTTACACAAGCCTGTTGTTTCAGACAAGTGCTTTCACTTTTATGCATGCAGTGCGGGGGAACTCGCCCATTGGCGTCGATTCATTCCTTCACTTACCGACAAGTCTTCTTTTGTTCAGATGCTAAACACTTGAAGAATAGTCCAGTCACCCTTCATTCAGACGTGAAGCATTAAACACTCAAGCCCGAAGGTAGGTCCGCCTAACGATGGCTCCAAAAAAAAAAAAAAAAAAAAAAAATCTTATTACAGCTGATAATGAATGTTTGGACATGTGATTGTCAAATGTTATTAGATCTGGTTGTCTACACCTGTGGTTAGGAGGACACCTGTGGGAACTTGAGAAATTGCTTCATACAGCCACTAGTACTGCCACACCAATTAAGTGTCTCTGGTGCTCTTCGGTCACTTTTGATCGATTTCTTTTGTTTTTTATCGGAATGGTTAGGAAATTTGGTAAAGGTTTTGGCTCTTACTAAGTGAAAAAAAAAAAAAAAAAATCATGGACATGATTCGAAGATTTTGAACACAACTTGTTTAGATTAATGGATTTATTTATGAGTAAACCATGTTTTTGAAAATATATATTTCATATAAAAAAAAAAATCACAACAATAAATGTATAATTCTGTAACTTTTATTTAAGTTTAACTTTTTTTTTTTCACTTCAGCAATAATCTGCCAAGTGTGGTCTTTGAAAAGAGATCAAACTTCAGTCTGTAAAGCAAGATTTACGACAGTTTAAGTTGGAAAAAATTTTCAGGTCTATGCTTAAAAAGTGAATAAATGGATCATAAATACAGCGTAAATATAATTTAGTACCATAAAATCCCCTAAAAATACAAAATGTTAATAAAAAAAACATTATCAAACTAAAATAGAGAACATTCGTTTAAATTAAAAATGACCAGCACCAGAGGGTAAAAAAAAAAAGAATATATATATATATATATATATATATGTGTGTGTGTGTGTGTTTAAAAAAAAATTTGCTTTCAGATGCCACAATAATACAATTTTACAATACATTTTCATGTGTATTTTTAAGTGTCCACTTTTTATAACAGAAAATGCTGTCAATTTAATAATAATAAACCAATAGTAGTGGCAGTACATATTAAATCATGCTGTGATTGTCACGTTTTGCTGGCGTATGTCATAAAACCACAAAGAGAAAGAGTGATGCAGGGAAATTTATTTATTTTAGTCAACACAGAGATAAACACAGAACAACGGCTCATTATTGGCTAGTTTCTGCGTCAGCATCATGCTCACATGACCAGCGTCGGCCAATAGCGAGGCAACGTTCTGACGTAGAACCAGGAAGCGCTGCACTGTTTACACTACTGCCTTGTCCAATTACACACTTGACCACTTGTCTACTTGCATGACGTATATTCTCTATTTGGCCCAAGTGTTCAAGTAGGCGTAAAGACTAAAGTGTGTGTAGAACTTTTGATTACTCAATGGGACACACTTATAGTCTTGCAAAAAATGCAAGTGTTTACAGAGCTTTTATTTATCATATTTTCAATACTTTGCATTTTAAAATAAACTTCTACATGTCTGTTCAGTAGTTGCTATGTAACTAACAGAAGACACACATTTAAAACTGCGGTGCTTCTAATTAAGTGATAAAACAGTTGCAAATGTTGAACAAAATAGGTCTACACATACCATATTCATCTTTGCACCAATAAAATGTGCAACACTTTATGTTTTTACTACCAAATTATATGTATCTAATTAATTTAAATTACAGTGGAATGTTTTCCTCGACATCTCACGATTTCGGGCACATGAGTTCCCGAACATAATGCATTTCTAAGACATGTGACTGTCTCGCGCACTTTCTTCCTGTCGCGTGCACTCGCTCTCAAGTGGCCAAGACCACAAGTGTGGGTATTTGGACAAGGCAAACATCAACAGCGCAGGAGAAGGACGTGGAAGAAATTGTTGAATAAAGTCGTTATTTGGGGCGTTTTGCTCACAAAAAGTATTCTTGTCACTTAAAGGTTGAACCGTCAAATGAACTATTTTAACAATGTCTTTACTACATTTCTTGGCCTTGAAGGTTGCATTGATGTTACAATCTATGGAGGGTCAGAAACCTCTCGGATTTCATCAAAACTATCTTCATTTGTGTTCTGGAGATGAATGAAGGTCTTGCGGGTTTGGAACGACATGAGGGTGAGTAATTAATGACAGAATTTTCATTTTTGGGTGAACTAACCCTTTAAAGAGGGTGTGAAATGATTTAAAATCGGACACAAATAAATATTAAAATAAGCTTATTAGCTTAATAAGCTTTATTTTACCGCTTCAGCAACTGTTTTTTTATTTTTATTTTTTCATGGAAGAACCAGGGTTCCCACAGTCTTGGAAAACCTGGATATAGTATATAAGGCAGCCTAATGTTGGATTCAGACTACACTATTCTTTTGTATGTTACAATAATAACTGTGTCAGATTTTGACTCCTAAATTCTTCTTGTGTCGTGGACAAGAAACATGTCTGACTTCACGCTTCTTGACTAATCATCATTTGCCGTGTTTAACGACGTGCGTGATGACATCGAGAAGGCAAATCTTTACACACTGTATGCAAGACTGTAAGTCTATCCCTAATAGCCTCGTTTTTATCTGTGTAAATTCAATATGCCGTCTAAACTGGCTGAGGTCTATTGCATGAAAAGCGAGAGAAGCACAGGCTTTCCACAGAAGAAGTTCAGGTGGGTTTGGAAAGTCAATCATGACACAATTTCCATTTTTGGGTGAACTATCCTCTTAAAAAATTCAGTTGTAGGGAAAGTATGGACAAACGCAGCGGATGTACAGCACACGTCACACGGTTCTTCATGAGCAACAGAAGGAGGTGGTCGTCCTACATGAGGTCACACCAGCAGGACTGATGGTTTTCATTGAGGAACTTCAAACAGATGTTTGTCGAGATTAGAGCATGTGGTGGACTCAGAAGGGTCTGTCCCTGATTGAGTCTAGTCACTTTGACCCATACCTCCCATTTTATTACACATCATCTCTAGAACTGTAGTCATTAAATCACTCACAGATGGATCTTCACTTCTGCTGCACCTTCTCCGGGGGCCCCGTCACACGTGGTGACACGACATCGGGGAGAACGTTACTGTTGTGGGAGTTACTCATCACAGGAATGAGCAAATCTTTGCAGTAACTCATCGCTGTACTTCTGAAGTAAGACGTCTCTCGTGCTGGTCCAAGTGAGTCAATCTAAGAATAACTGAAAGTTACCCAGGAGCTGCGATGCTTCATGTTCCTCTCTAACCCCCTCTCTCTGACCCTGTCAAAGTCAAAGGCTGTCTGTTATCTCCTATCAGTTGCACGTGCCATCCACAGGTTTCACTAAACTCTTGCTTGGCAGGACCATCATGCTTAGCATTCAGGTTAATTATAATCAAACATCACAAAGAGTGTGAGAGAAAGAAAGTGAAGATCCTGTTCATGTTATGTGTGTTCCTGGTCTTTTGCACCATTCACTGATGCACATCATTCCAAATTATAATTTCAAGTTAGCTTTTCCAATAAAATGGGATCATAAGATCATTTACCTTCATTAGTTACTGTTCTGAGCTGTGACATGAATGGCAGCATAGGGGGAAATATGCCCGTTTCTTACAACAATCAGTCAGTGATAGAACATATCTGAGATTTAATGTTGCTTGTGAAAAGAAATACAGTGCCATCAATGGAGAAAGATATTTTCTGACCCTATATTGGTTCACTGTGAGGACTTAAATGTGTGCAAAGATTATACCTGGTCCGACTGCTTATCACTGGGGGAGTGCTCTTAAAGGCACAGCTTTGTACCTTACCTACCCCTTAAAACATTGAAAATTAGTATTATTGCCTTAGAGTAATAATATTTACCCTTAAGGAACTACTAATAATGGTTCTTATGGCACAAAGATGTCCCTTTGAGGGTTCTGCCCAAGTGATAATATGATGTTGTAATGTCTTGTGAACTCAGGCTCTGTTTATACCTCAATGTTAAAGAATAGCAGAGTTCACACCACAACTATAGCGATAACGACACAGAGAAACAACATTATTGTAATCACTTTCAGAACGATTTTATCCAGCTGATGAGCGATAAAAACACTGACAGCCAATCAGAATCCATCCAGCTTGAGCATTTAAAGCAACAGACAAACATGCGCTAAGAATAAACAGAACGATATCGTCCGCTGGTGTGGATCTTTATAGTTATCGTTCTTGGTATGAACGAGCCTTCAGGACTTCAGCAGACAAAATGTAAATCCCGTCTGGCTAGCGCATTTCCCATGATGTTTACTCATTAGGTCAGCTGGTGGTCTTTTGTGGCCATTCAAACGCATGTGTTTTCGTCTACCTCTGGTTGAGGACAAGCTCAAAACTACTAGACCCCGTTTACACCAGTTTAGCGTCGTCCACTTGTGAGCCGATCGACCAATACGCCACTTAATGCCAGATGTAAACAGGGCCTCAGACACGAGCGAGAGCAGGATCCAACTGAAGACAAACATTTATTTAATAACAATAATAACAAAATAAACACAAGAACCAGGAAAAAGAGGAACACAGGCAACGAAACTAAGCACATGACAGCACATCCAGGACAAGACCTGACTCTGAACACTGGAAACACAATGGCTGCGTCCAAAATCGCATTCTCTCTTGAATAGGTACTTCATGACCGCTAGGTGTGTATAAAGTATTCCAGACATATTACAGTATACATCCACCTTGTTGTTATTGTCATGTGACCTACTAGGGTCTTTCACAAACCCTCTCCCATGGCCTCATGGGATATTAAAGTGCCCATCATATACACACATCAGAGTCTCTCCGTAAGTAGGTTATCCAGGTGTCTACTCTTTTATGAGTACTGTGAATTAGGACATACGTCTTTTGTCACATGCTGTTTTTCGCCTACTATATAGTAGGGAAGAATGTAATTTCAGATGCAGCCAATGGCTTGAATGCATAAGGACTAACCAGAGTAACAAGACACAGATGAGAACAATCAGCAAATCATGAAGTTGAACAGGAAACAGGAAGACAACACTACAAACTAAAAGTCCATATATAAAAGCCCTTACTTTAAACACCTGGCACCATTCTGGTATGTAATGCCCAATTTTCACAAACTAATCCATCTCCAATAAAATAAAATAAAAATTCTTCTTCTGCATTTTGTTTTCCAATTGAATATCTTGTTTCATGTGGAAATGTGTCAGATTACAGAAGTAACATGCAACTGGTGTTTCATGTTAACTTCATCGACAGCTTTTCTAACCTAGTTTTATCCATCCTTACTTTGGCTCTACACATTTTGCTCAATTCTCATATCTCCTACGCAGCTAGTTAAAAGAGCCCATCCAAAATCATCAAATTCTTCTCGCTGGAACTGTTAGGTCAAGTTACATCAAAGAGATCAAGAAGGATCAAGCTCTTAAAAGGGACAGGCTCCAGCTCCCATCATCAGAAACAGGTGGAAGTCCTCATTCCTAGAACAAAGCAGAGATCACCATCTATAAAACCTTTGTAATTCACTAAGAAGTTTCTTTAACAGATTTCTTTAAAGTGACACCAAATTTGGGGGGGCGGGTTGAGCTCCAGTATAACGTCTCGGTATGGTTTCAGGGTTAAGCGTGCATGATTGCATCTTAGGGCGTTGTTGGAGTTAGAGTCACACTTGAATCTGACTCTGCATTTGATGGTGTTAATCTACAAAGAGCTTGAGTATGATAATCCATTAAAGCCTGAAGAGTCTGAATCAGTAATGTGGTGTAAGTCTCTAGTGAAAAGTATTTTAGAGCATCAGATGTTGTAATATAAGTATGACATAAAAGCAAACAAACATTATTCAGGTCTTTTTTTGGCATGTTCTACGCTCCATTAATGTGTTCTGTGTGCACTCCATTGAATCAGTAAACAAACTTGACCATAAACATAAGTCATGAGGTGCCATCTAGGAAGTGGGCTTCAGTAGAGCAGGAGACATCTGTCAAACAGGCTCTCCTTTCGTAACCAGAGTGTCTCTATTGGTTGCAGATGATGCCTCATTTCATGAAGGAAGACTAACTACTTCAAGACTGCGCAGCTTTCCATTTGCGTACCCTGGCATGGAGAGATTATGAGAGTAAAGTTGACAGCTTGTATACTAGTTCAAATGGGAGATGGCTAATTTGTATGTATGGATAATATTGGGTAATTTGTTTGTGTGGATGTGGGTATTTTAGAAATGGAATCACACTTGGTTGATCTGTGGATAAACAGGCGGAGGAATCTTTAAAGCAGCAGATCAAATCCTGTTTTTATTTAACCATTTGTCTGTTAGTATTAGTAATGTTTTGCAGAAGTCCCTTATTTTCTGAGATATCCAAGTAAAACCACATCAAATGTGCTCCTGTGATGCTAGCGGAACCAGTCCTGCACTGTATTTTCCAGCAAAAAGTGTTTTGGTTGGCCTGCATGTGCGTGCGTGTGCGTGTGTGTGTGCGTGTGCGTGTGTGTGTGTGTGTGTGTGTGTGTGTGTGTATATATGTCTACGAAATGCTGTGGGCCCCTTCGAAATGACACAGCTGAGCCCCAAAGCGCCACACTTTACCCACTTGTATAGGTGGAAATAAGAAGAGGGTGGAAAGCAAATATTAGCTTCATATTATTTGATTGGCATTGTCCTAAAACGTGTTTATCAACTGAAATCGTCTACTGATCTATGGCTTGCATATACTCTAAAAAACACTGGGCTGGGTAAATATAGGACAGAACACATGCTGAGTTCATTTTACCCAGCAAATTGAGTTGTTTATTTAACCCAGCATAATGGGTTGATTTAACCCAGTATAGTTGATTCATTTTTACTTTTTTTTTATTTATTTTTTTACATACATGGATTAATGTCTATGGATTAACTTAAATCCTCTAAACTTGTTTTAAATACTTGATACAACCACTGGCTTGCATGATAATTCCTTTATTTTCAATCATATTTTTACAGAATAGTTTATTTTATATAATTTTTAATACATATTGCCAACATTTCATATTAGAAGTACAAATTAAACAACTGTAAGTAATTCAAGTGTAATCGACCAGTCTCTGTTGTGCCGTTTCTACCGTACCAGCGCTGGATCTCGTGCCAGAGCTTGTGTCGTGTTCAGTGGGGGAACTTCTAACTTCAGGCCGCTGACTCCTTAACCTGTCCATAAACAATCAGTGTACAATTCTGAGAACATATTTTAACATTATGACTTGACTTACTTGACTTATTCCTGTAGGCTCCTTATGGAGCATCGGGCTGTAACAACACCACGCCAACGCACTCTGTTCTGGGCTGTTTTCTTCAGCTGAGACCATGTCACTCCGGCATCCTTCACTTCGCTCTCGACTGACCTTCTTCACGTCTGTTTGGGCCGTCCCACTTTCCTTTTTCCTTGTGGGTTCCAGTCTAGTGCTTGCCTTGTGACGTTGTCGATTGGTTTGCGAAGTGTGTGACCTATCCACCCCCATTTTCTTTTCTTGATGTCCTTGCCGACTGGGTTCTGGTTGGTTCTGCTCCATAGGTCTGTATTGGAAATCTTCTCAGGCCACCTGATGTTGAGGATGTGGCGCAAACACTTATTGACAAATGTCTGTATCTTGTTGGTGATGGTGTTGGTAACCTGCCATGTTTCGGACCCATAGAGGAGGACTGCTTTCACGTTGGTGTTAAAGATGCGGACTTTGTTGCGCTGGGATAAGGCCTTGGAGTTCCAGATGGGCCGCAGGGTGTTGAACGCTACCCTTGCTTTGCTAATCCGGCTCTTAACATCATCATCTAAGTACACAAAGCGGTCGGTCTCCACCAGACCGCGGTCGGTCTCCACCATTTTAACATTATAGGCCTACTTATTTACATTCTGTATCTTTTCGAATAAAATCATAAGTTTATGTACGGCATCAGGCGTTTCCATCACGCGAAAAGACCAACGTGACACTCGTTTAGGTGAGTCACATCGCGCCACTGTATGTTGCTATGCATAAAATGAAAAAATATACAGCACGAATTTATGGATAAAATGAAATGTAAACAAACCTGTATTTTACCAAAGACCATTTTGACGGAGCTTGACTGCTCTCTCCTGAAGAGGTCACAAAAAGCCTGCGATAAATAACTCAATCCCTGGGTTGTTATGTCTGACCCAAGATCTGGGTAACACAAGAAAACTACCCAAACACTGGGTTGTTACGTCTGACCCAGAAACTGGGTAACACAAAAACTACCCAAATACTGAAAAAATTACCCAGAAGGCTCAACCCAGGATTTGGGTAGAAAAAATATCCCAAGATTTTTTCGAGTGTATAATGTATTTTATTTCACCTAAGAAAATATCTAATTAGAGTTTGCTAATTAAAGCATCACATGAATATTGCCCAATAAGCTAAGCAAAACCTGTTTTGGCCCTGTAAACAGCCACCTAGCAACCTCCCAGAACACCCTAGCAACCACAAACATGAAGAGCACCATATACCTTTACTTTTGAAAATGTTATATAAACATACATATGGGAGAGGTAATTCCTACTAAGTGCAAATAGTAGGCTATTTGATGCTATTTACACTAGTGATAGCAAAAAAAAAAGAGTGTAAACAGTGTTACTTGAATGATATTTATACTTTGTGTGAATGGTGGCTGATACTACGTGCCAGCCTGATCAACGTAATTTCCATTTTAGGGCTATTAAATAATGTTTAGGCTGTTTATTTCCACTTTTTGAATATTGTCTTCATTTTTATTGACAAGAAATACCTCTCCGAGCTGATATGTATATGTGATGGGATAATAGGGAGAAGAACAGGATCAGGAAAAGGCTGATACTATCTGTGGTTGGTTGCGTCAAAAGCGAAATTAAGTGTACTTACTTGAGGCATTCTGTCGTTTGATTTAGATGGAATCACAGTAAATAGCTTTTGCCAACAAAACCATCTATTTGCTCAGTGTAAATAGACACTCCCCAGGTGAAAAGGAAATATTTTTAAATTGTACTTTTTTGGACATAGGCCTACTTCATATTTAAATTATACTATACTGTATTAAATATATTATTTTAAAAAACTTTAATTATATTAAGTGTATTTCAAGATATGCTTAAGATCAATTTTATATTATTTGCAATATATTTTAATATTATTAATTTGTGCTAAAATGGAACCACTTCAAGTACATTTAGTGCAATTTAAGTGTATTTCTTTACAGTTTACTTTCATATTTCTTAGACTACAGTTAGAATATATATAGAAGCTTCATTTTAATGTGCTTCAACAACATTTCAATAGCATTTCAGCGGATTAGAAATGTATTAGCTTTACACTACTAGTTTATTATAAAGCTGTTTTTTTTCAGTATTCAAAATGGTATATGAAAAGTGCAAGAATAATGAAATATAAATGTTAAGACATACACAGACTTTGAAATCAAGAAAACTTTAATATACTATCTTGTGTACACTGCAAAATAAATTCCTAGAGTACATTAAAAAAATTAATAAAAAGTAACATCATAATAAATGAAAGATCAGTGAAATGCTATGGCAGAGCTATTTTTATACATTTTTTGTAGAAAATTTCAGTTATACCTGTATTACTGAAAAGTACACTATAATATTACATCACTAAATGCATTTCTTCTGGGAAAACAAATTTAAAAAGTTACTGAAAAACAATGTGCAGAAGAGAATAATACATTATTTACAAACATAGGCCTACAAATGGCTGAACCAAAGAAACAGAAGAGTTTGAATGTCATATCTTCATCTTCAAGTGGACGATCGCTTCTTTGAGTTCGACTCATTTTCTGCAACTGAGGACTTGTGGTTCAGACACTGTAGTGTTTGAAGACTGCTTTATTACAGGATCTGTGAAAGGGAAGTTAACCAATGAATAACTAACATTTTTGCATCCATGTTTGAATAGCCCTGTGTATTATAATTTGCATAAATATGCATTTGAATTTCGCTGGCTTCTCAGTTTACCTTTAAAAGCTTTGACTACATCCTCATCACGCTAGACATGAGTGTCCACTTTTATCCTATTGTCTGTCGTCACTATACACTCTATGAGTTACACTGAACATTAGATTAGAAGAAACCCAACACAACAGTGAGCAGATTTCAATCAAAAAGTCACTAATATAGTTATTTACAGCAATAAAGCAACCTGTGAGTATAAGAGGGTGTGTTGTATATGGATGTTGATAATTGTGGTTTAGTTTAGCCAAGGGTATTTCCCACTATTGTGGTCAGGCTAACATGCACTCTCTTCATCTCTGTAGCAAAGATTTAAGGAAATTAGAAGTTGTGCAAAATATTGTATGTCAGGACAACTAGGACAAATGACTTGCATCTTCAACAAAAAACAAAACAATTAAATAAACAGATTTGTACATGAATGACTCAAAGGAAGCACAAATTAGACACCTGAAATGTGCTAACATGTTCCTACCAAGACTGACCGAATCACCTTCCATTAGGCCTGATTCAAAAATCTCTGTCAGAGTTGATATGAGATTAAACCACTTACTACTCTCGCCTTCTTTTTCTTAAACCATTTAAGACTTTCGTTCATCTTCGAAAAGAAAAACTGAGATATTTTAATGAAACCTGAGAGATTGATATCCCTCCGATGAACGATTCTCCAAAACCGCTCACGTTTCAAAAAGTTAATCCATATGAATCGTGTGGTTTCCTCACAAGTCCTCTAAAAGAGACACGATCGCTCTATATAATTTAACAGTTTAAATTTAGACTCTAAGCTCATTATTATAAGAACCAATCAGCTCTGGAACCAATCAGGTTTAGTCACGTGTGTTACGTGTGTTGTTTGAATCTAAACAAGTACAAGCTTTTTTAAACATCTTTTGAAAATGTATTGTATAAGTCACATTTCATTCTCCGTGTGAAATTTCAGAGCTTTTGTCTCAATGGTACAAAACACACACTTTGCATGTCTTCATAACTCTACAGCCCATTGTCCTGTGCCAGAGAGATGTCATGGTCGTAAACGCTGCTGGCACACATCTAGGAGCCTGGCACCTGCTTTGATGTTGTGCTCTATATGATGTAGCTCAGTTTGCGCCAACCCGTGCCAGCTCCAACCAGCTCCCTGATGATGTGTCTTTCATCAAGATGACATCATTCCACAGCTTGATTACTTTCCATCCATGTTTCCAGCTCTGGAAATGTACTTTTAGGTTCCTGGAATAAGCATCTCTGCTTTTGTCTCGGTAGAACATGCACATCTGAATGCTTAGCTTTGTTCATCAGCATTCTCATCTTGGTATGGCATCGATTCCTTGAAAAGCCCCTGAAGTATTTCATAAAATTATCTGTTTGCAATCTTAGTATTATGTCCTTTCTTCTCTCTATCCTCATAGGAAAGAAAAATCAATAACGAGAACTCTTGAATGTCTCAATTGGCCTATCGCTAAGCCCCTCCCCTCGAGCACAGATGAGCCAATGGCGGTTGAGTATCAGTTACACGGGGAACTCGGACATCTTTAGGTTTCATCGGTTTGATGGCGTTTATGCTACAAAATTGGTAAAACGATGTGCCTGAGGTACTTGTAACACTGATTCCATGTATCCTGAGAGGATGGGCAATGGAATTTATTTTATTCCATTTCCCAAACCCAAACAAAATGTCTGCTTTGGATTACGCTGTGTATTAAATCCAATGACGTGAGCGCAGTAACCTGGTTCCCTAAGGATTCAACCCCAATCCCATTGAAGGAAAAAACTTTAATTTTCTGGTTGTCATACTCTCATTAAGTTACAATTAAAGTTAGTGAGTTCATGCTAACATACAAACCTAAATATCTAACTGTTCTCACGTCATGTACAGACTGGTCTACAATTCAGTGCCTCTCCATATTAAACTGGTTAAATGTAAATTAATTTAATCTTAATCTTTAATCTGATCCTGGATGTTGTTCATCTAAGAACATTTGTTTGTCTGAGTTCCCAACAGTAACTAAGGTGGGTGGGCCTTACCGATAGGTCAATTGTCTTTCGTATGTAGCAATAAGATTAAAAGGAGAGCAAATGGAGACTTCTACCTATTTTCACAGTTGCCATAACTCATGTATTCATCGGAAAGAAGAATGTCATATACACCTATGATGGCTTCAGGGTGAGTAAATCATGGGCTAATTTTCATTTTTGGGTGAACTATCCCTTTAATGATAATAATCCACAAGATAACCAAACACAGGATTGCCAGGAAACTTAAGACAGGAACATGTTACCACAAAACAGCGACTGACAACTAACCTGAGAAACACAAGGGTATATATATACACAAAGGGAACATAGGTTAACAAGATAACAAGGGGGAGAGGCTAACAGGCAACACCTGGGGAAACCTAATCCACTAGAAAGACTACAAAGAACTACAACACATGGCGCAAGACAGGAACTAACAAAAGTCCTCACACAAGACAGGGGAACACACACTGAGATCATGACACAGATCATATCAAGTGAAAATGGAAAAATACATAGGCTATATACTAATTTTCCTCATTATTGTTGCCCCAGTAAAACAGGGCTGTGTACCCCGTTTTATGTCATGCGTATGTGTAATTAAAACATGAATTATTGACCAATGCACTACTAAAACTGAAAATGTAAGAAGTTGTAAGTGAATAAAACAAAATCCAGCTGTACTAACCCTGCTTCTGCTTCTCTTCTTTCTGGCCAAAATGGGTAGGATAAGTGTTAATCAGAAGGTGGCAGCAAGTATTTTTATGAGTGAGTCATTGAATGATTCACTCAACTGATTCATTCAACAAGGCTGATTCATTCAGGAACAGATCATGACTTTCAACAGTTGGTTCCGCTATGGCTTTGTTTAAAACTATTTTTGTTGTTACTCAGTACTAGTCAGTATGTATAAAAGTAACATCAAACTCTCAGTCATACTGTCGGTCAGCATGTTATGATATGTTCAGATAATCTCTTCCTCTGGCATTCCAAATGAATGAAGACGAGTGGAGAAGATGATCTCGCTTTATCACACGCTCTCTGTTCTCTGCGGCTCCTCCTCCTACAGCAACTATCACAGCATGTCAAGCACAAAATAGGCTGAGGCATGCTTTCTGGGCATTAAATACAGCCCGCAAACCTTAGTAAATCATGCTGCGTGATTTATTTAAATACTCTCCTCCCATAAATTTTGTGTCTGAAAGGGAAACTCCTATAACTGTCCACACCTCCACACCTCTGTCGTGAATGTTAGTTTTAATTTGGTTCTTTTCTGTTCTGTTCCTGTTTGCATGTGTTCCCTTTGCTTATTTGTTTCCATATTTTCTGGTTTGTTACGCACCTGTTTCTGCTCCAGTTTATTATTACCGTGTATTTAAGCCCTTAGTTTCCTTTTTTCAGTGTTCGGCCTCGTTTGAGTTTATGCATATTCATTGTGCGATTATTACAAACACAAACTGTGACGGTGCTAATTTTTTACTGCATGCCTTTAAAATCCTGACAGTAGTTTTTTAATGGCAAAAGTGGGTTTGCGCTGTTATTAAATATGCGTTATGTTCTAGTTCCAAGGAAGAAGAAGGTTCAAGTAGAAACTGTCTTTATTAAATCAGTGCAAACACAGATAGATTCAAAAGGTTTTCAAGCACAGAGTTGCTTTATGGATCATTCTCGATTGATGCTGGAGAACATATTCATTAGATTTTATGTTAGCTGGAGTGCTATCAAGGGACATTCACTCAAATTATTAGGATGATAATAATATAATTTGCAGTAGAACAAATAGAAAATAATCCAAGATTGAAACATTTCCAATAGCTTTTAATATTTACACCTCACTTTATTTATTTAAAATATGACCCTATACTTTATGAATATATAATATATTGGTCATGCAATACATTTAAGGTTTATGTAATATGCTAACTGATATGGAAAAAAAATTAACCCTTTCTGTTTGTCAGAAATGTAATCTGAACATGCTTTGGTGCAAAAGGCTTCTCAGCTATTTTCCCACAGGCGATCTGCACATCAGGCAGGTATAAAACAAGTCAAACTGTAACCAGACATGAAAGCACAGCCTTCTCTCCGTCCTACATCTGAAACCAGATGAAGGATCTTCCTGGCCCTGAAATCATTACACCTTCAAAGGTAATTAACACATGGCTTTTGTTTTGTCCCGATGAGCCCCAGATTGTGAAGATACAGCTGTTCTCAGAAGCGAACGACAGAGACAAAGAACAAGGTGTGCTGAAACCGGCTTTCATGTCAGCAGCAGGAGCTTGACCTTTGCCCCGTCCCTGACCTCGAATCTATACTGTCAACGCATTTCCATGAGCCGAAAGCAAAAATGAACATGTGGAGTGGGGCCACGCCTGCTGGATCGCTAAAATGTTGAATGAGAGAAGCCACCTGGTAAAACTCCACTTTTAAAGACGTTACATTTTCACATGGCATTTTACCGTACAGAAGCAGAACACAGTAACTACACTGACACGGCAAGAGAAAAGTGAGTGAGAAATGTGAGAAGTGAGAAATATCTGAAGATATTTTTGATTGAATCATGATTGAATCAGTCATGGTATTGTCAGTCTAGGGGACCAAATTTTATGAATGAACGTAAATTAATGTACAAGTGAATATCAGGTCAGCATCAGGCTACTTAGATTTTTTTTTTACCACTTTTATCTCATGCTTATGCCTTCATTAAATATTCCATGTAATAAATATAAGCTCATAAACAATGTATGCTTATTAATTACCATAGCAATATAAACAAAATACTAGGGGTGTAACAATATATCGCGTTACAGTATATCGCAATACAAAAATGCAACAATATGTATTGTGGATGGTGACCATATATATTGTGTTTAATTCACCCAAAATTAAAATGAGTGTGTGAGAAAAAAAATCAAGTTTACATAGTTTTAGTGTCAGTACTGCATTAAACTATTATATATAATGTTGAATATAATGTATAATAATGCAATGGGGGAATGTGTGGATCCTTATAATGCCAAATATCTTACCAGTAAAAATGGCCTACATTATTTTAAATATATCTAGTCAGTGACAGAGATCAAGCATATTCATCTAAATAATTCAGTGTTTTCAGCTTCAGAATCATGAATATTGTTATTCTGGTGTCTCTATTGTTCTGTGCTTTGGGTTTCCAGCATCAAGTCCAAGCCTATTCATTTACACACACAATGTAAAACCAAATTTAACATTTTAATCAACAGTAAAAAAAAAATTAAAATTTTTGTATCGCAATAATATTGTATCGTGAGTTCACAATCGTGATATGTATCGAAACGTGACACGAGGGTAAGGTTACACCCCTTCAAAATACTATTATAGTTTTAGATAACTTTACAAATCTCAGCTGGACAGATTTGTTTCTGAGTGTGAACATCTGTATGTTTTTTCTGCGATGCATGGTCAGCGTTTTGTGAACATTCAGAGAAAAAGCCCAGATCATTTAACCTTCTGCACACTACATTATGCACTTTATATGAAATAAGCTTAACACACTGTGACATCTAGTTCTCTTATAATGTGAAACGATCAACATGAACAAACTGTCACAATCACAGATGTGCGTTAAGCTCTTCTGAGGTTGGGATCCTTCATTTCCCCCCTCTCAATTATTTATGAATGCATTTGATTAAATATATTTTACAAACTTACATAATCATTACAACATGTGTTTAAAAGCTTGATTGATCCCTTTAAATCTCCCCGTCATATGTGGACCAGCACCAGTTGGAGTGATCGATGAAGAACTCAATGCACTGCAAACACAACTTTGATAACTTTATTTGAATTATAGAGCTGAACTTGTATCAAACCCAAAATATTCCTTTAAGATCGCTCTGTATTTAGACCTTATTTATGAGCAAAGACAAACGTTTTTATTTTTATTTTCTTAAACCTATGGCCACTGTTCATTATTCCAATTCATTAGCTATGCGTGTCTTTAAGATCTATACGCTTAATAGTAAACCCTGGAAAACTGTACATCACTGTATGGATACAGAAACCACTATTAATCATTCATTATTAATCAAAACAGAATAAAAAGAATCAAACTTTTTTCAAAACTTTGATTTTTATTTTGTTGTGTGATATGGTTAACGTGAAATACGCTTTCTTTCAATCCAGCCCTTTAAATTTATAAAACATGTACATGTCAAATGTATCACAAACACTATGTGTTTGAAATAACTTAAAAATAGTAAATACTGTGATTATTGAATTGATGCAGCATTACAATGATTAAAAATATTAAGATATAAGATTACAAATTTAAATACTTGAGCAATGTTTAAAATAGTATATTTTCAGCATATTTATATATAAATATCAGACACACATTGTATTTCATATGGAAAAGGTAGAAAGTCTGATATCAATATTGATTATAAGTTCATTTCAGGACTTTAGGAGTACATAAAAAATGACCTCAAAGCAATATGAACACAGAAATAAAAGCCCAGTTTTGATTTAATGCGGTCTTTAAATGATATATTTCAATGGTATCAATGAGTTAGCCATCACATATTCACAAAGCATCAGTCTAGAAAACTGTTTGAGATGTTCAACAGTACACATTTAGGAAATAAACAAGTCATTGAACATTTTATTTTCAAATAGTGATAATGCTTGTTCCTTTCAACAGACACATATATTTCCATTGTAACTACATGCTTCATGATATTGAAGTCAAATTGGATCCTCTCGCAAGTGCACCCGACCTGCAAACTGACCAATACAACTGATGGAACGGTGTGCTCGAAAGCGAGCTTAGTGACACACACACACACACACTGAACTCTGGAGCAGGCGCTCGGTTCTCGGGGTCAGTGGCCTGTCTCAGAAGAGTGTTTGATGGTGGCGTTTTATTGTTCCATAAGGTCAAGTTCTTCAAAGCTTTCCGTCAGCTCTCCACGGGGAGCGGGAGCTGCAGCTGTCAACGCGCTCTCTGCTTTTGTTTTTATACGAGAAGAGAAACAGGTCAAAGCCTCTCGCAAAAAACGGGCTTAGGCACAAAGTGAAAGATGTAATACTGTTTTTCTCCCTTTCGTATTCTGTTTGAACTCAAGAAGGACATGAATAGGAAGCTGGTGCAAGTCCCTATAATTTAGGCTTTACCTTTTTTTTCCTGTGTGTGAATCTGGAAACATAATCAATGTTAGTTTGTAAACTCAGATGCAAGAGTCGGACCAACATATTAAACAACGTGGTGCAGGATGTGAAAATGATAACTGCGTCGGGCTGAACCTAGCAAAAAACACTTGCGCCATACGCCTGTATGATAGGGCCCTATAAGTCTTTGAGCTCTTTTATCGTGACTTGTGTTTCATAGGATGCGTTTCAAATCGCAAGTGCAATACTTTACAAGTTGAGCTCATGAGCAAGTTTACTGCATCAGAAAAGTCATATTTATGGAGCCAAACTTAAATGAATCAAAAGTTATTGGTGTTTTACTGCCTCTAGTGATAATTTCATCTGGAAACTGCAGTGAAATGTATGTAGCCTACAGATAAGAGTCAGTCCGATTTCTAATGATCCTGGGTTGCAACATCCTCTTAATATAAAATATCCTTAATAATAAATCCTCATATAAAATAACTCAAAAGATTTCAAACCAATTTGGCCACAGATTGGGAGGCCCATTAGGCAAGAGTCTCTGAACAACCTGCAGCCAAGACCCAGTTCAAGACCCAACATCCACTTCTAAGTAAAGGTCTAGTCAGTGAAAGCTGAAAGAATGTTAAAGAGAAAACATCCTATAAGTCTGGCACACTTAACTGACCACCCTGTAGATCTCATGCAGACTCTCTTGCACTCACCCACACCCTTGCTCAAACACAACATCAATGCAAACTTTTTCCTTGCTGCCAGCAAACTGAAGAAGGCCTTTTTAATGCCGTTGCCAAGCATTTTGAGTTTCAAGTGGCAAAAAACACAAGCTTGAAAAGGTCTGTGGTTCGTGCCTTTGATAGCTGGAATGTACTATTGGACATCAGTGCAAAAAGTTGAAATGCATCAAAGCCTCTGAATTTATTTTCCAATTGCGTGTGCTTACGGAATTAGAGCAACTTTGTTTTTGTACGTGTATCGCACAAAAAAAATCAAGCTGTTTCCAGCAAGTTCCACTATCATAGCCTAATACTAAAGTGAGCCTCACATTAGATTTTAGAATAAACTCATAAGAAAGAAAAATCATAATCATATTTGTTTTGTTTATGCAATCAAGACCTCAAGAATCTTACATGAGTTTCAGATGAGATCTCAACAATGTCTCAAAATGTCTCAAAACTTATTTGAGGAAATTATCTGAGTGATGCTAATGACCAATTTATCCAGTTTTCACCAAGAAAATACTCTATGCAAGTATGTGAATGTAAGTACATATTGCAACACAAGCTCTTCAGTTCGACTACTCTCATGGTGGAGGTCTCTTTTGCAGAGAGCTGTGCAGAGCAGGGCTTGGTTTTCCCAAAAGCATCGCAAACCTAAGTATATCGTAGAGAAAATTGGTAGCAATGGTCTCCGCGGTCAACTTGGGCTCACAATGATTTTGGGAAACGCAGTCCAGATTAGTTCATTTGTTTCATATGTAAAGTCAAGATGTTCATAACAATTAAATAATAACATACCCAGTTTCATGTAAGAGGCATCTGAATGTACTGTAACTATTTCTCACTTGACTTCCAGCAGACCAGCACAAGAGCGCATATCAGGTTTGTTCATCCAGACCTCACACTTTCTTCATGTAAAGTGTGCCCTTAAAGGGACAGTGGAAAAGTGAAAATTCTGTCATAATTTACTCTCCCTCAAGTTGTTCCAAACCTGTATAAGTTTCTTTCTTCTGCTAAACACAAACAAAGATATTTTGAAGAATGTCGGAAACCAAACAGTTTAGGACTCATTGACTTCCATAGTATTTTTTCTCCTACTATGGAAGTCAGTGGGGTCCATCAACTGTTTGGTTACCGACATTCTTCAAAATATCTTCGTTTGTGTTTAGCAGAAGAAAGAAATTGTAAACGATGACAGATTTTTTTTTTATTAGATTAGATTAGAAAACTTTATTAATCCCAGTAAGGGGAAACTCATTTTCCACCATTGCACATTACAAACAACACACATAGACAATTGAACAGTAAAAACAACAACAACAACAACAAAAAAACGAACTGCAGTAGGAATAAAATACCTTCTAGATCGCTCTCTAGAAAAGAAAAGGCATTACAAATCTTCCTCTAAATTAGCTTTTAAGTTCACTAAAGATCTTTGCAAGACAGTAAATGATGACAGATTTTTTTTAAAAATTTGGCGGGTGTGAACTCTCCCTTTAAGGTCTCAATATACTTCAAATGAAATCACAGACAGGACTGATGTGATGTCTTTTCGTAACAATTCAGGCCAAAACGAAGTTCATTTTGAAGTTCCTCAAGTTCATTCCACTGCGATGATGTCATAGGTGGGTGTGGCTCTGGGGCTCCGCCTTCTTTGATGTGGAAATCTTCTCTGGTTCAGTCTGTCGAGGTCAGACGTGAACATGAACAGAAACTGAAGTAGAAACTGAAGTTGTAATTCTAACTGAATGTTCATGTTTAACATAAAGCTGCTTGCTTTAAAGGGATAGTTCGCCCAAAAATGATATTTAAGCCATGATTTACTCACCCTCAAGCCGTTCGAGATGCATATGTCAATCTTTTTTCAGACGAACACATTTTCAGTTATTTTAGAAAATGTCTTAGATCTTTCAGTGGTTATAATGTGAAGCAATGGGGTCCAGCTGATTCAAGTCGCAAAATGTGCATGCATCCTTCACAAAAATAATCCATCCGGCTCCAGGGGGATAAACGAAGGCCTTCTGAGGGTAATCCGTGCAGTTTTGTCGTAAAAATATACATATTTAAAACTTTATAAACAAAAATAACTGGCTTCCGGTGGCGGTCGGCGCGCGTTCATGGAGATGGTTGCTGGCAAATGACGTAGGACGTAACGCAGGAAGCGTCGTGACGTAGAACGAGCGTGACAGCGGAGCCAGAGAGCAGAGCAAAACAAAACTCTACGTTCGCTCTACGTCACGACGTCATTCATCTCCATGAATAAATTTAACGTGACTGGAGTCGGTGCAAACATATCGACATCGCTATGATCAGACTTAACTGCTGTTTTCTCACTGCTGTCTTTTTTTTTGTTGTTGCGTTTACTTTGTAACTGAGATGAAAGCGTGCAGCACATATTTACATATTCATCCAAACGTCGCTCTCGTGGACGGTGTCGTGATGTTCGCTAGTGATATATCGCTGCACAGGTATTTCAAACTTCTTTAAAGACTACTTCTATGCAAACAATGACAAAAACTTTGCCAAAAGTATATTGGGGCTCTTTTATATACTTTAATGAAACATAAATATCTGAATTGAATCAAGTCCCCTGAGCTCTGAAAGAATACGATCTGAGCAGGGAAATGTCAGCTGTGAAGGACAGCAGCTATGGCTCTCTTCTTGTAGTTAGGAATGTTACACTTTGACTCTATGCTTTGAGGCTTTGAGTCATATTGGAGCCATGTGGACTTTTCATGGTATACAATAAAGGAGATGTTTGAAATTCCTTCGGCCGGTCCCGAAGAGTATAGATGCGCCTGTTGAGGTTCATTAGCATCCTCAGATTCCAGCTCTGTCATTCTAGTTATTTTATCGCTTAATCGGATGGAATTGATTAACGCGACACAAACCGAATGATTATTTAACAAAGTCATCACTTAAGTGGGATGTATGTAACTTTCAGCATCACACACACACACACACACACACAATGGAGGAATAAAAGGAGCGCGTTTCCTTTGAGGAGCCTTTCCTTTGACTGTTTTTCTTTTGTTTGCTGATTGGTGCTCGCCGTCCGACACCATCACACGGGAGGAGTAGCAGTGAGGGGCTCTCGGCTCAAACAAACGCTGTCACTTTGATCATTTCCTACTGCTCTTTGATCTTTGCTAAAACACCCCGAATTTATCTGATAATGATGTTTAATTGATTATGCGGAGCCAGGGAGTTCTGGTTTTGTTTTATATTATTTGTCTCTTTCGTCTCTGGCCTCCAAAAGAAGACCGTTGACACGCCATGTCGCCCCTTTCTCTTTCTTCTTTTAAAATAAATAAAGACGTCAAACATCAAAGCAGTTCTTGGTTAATAAAAGAGGACCTCAAATATTTTCCATTATGTTTGACATGGTTTTGGGTTTCGCCATGCAGAACAACAACAACAGGCCGGAATACGGTGACACGCTTTTTTGTGTTGTTGCTTAGTGTCTGTGTTGCAGAGATTGAGCAGACTAAACCCAGGCTCGCTTTGCTTTGATGTCAGTGGGTCTGATTATTCAAAGGTTGTCTCTTCTGAGCACTGACCTCCTTGGGCCAGACAGAACCAGAGCACTCTTTATACACATACATGCATGAACACAAACGTTGCTGGATGCTGCTTTATTTTACTGTGCAAGCCTCTCTCTTGATTGCAACCTTAAAAGAACAACAGCCAGCAATAGGATCTCTGTCCTTTGAAGTCAATTGCGTTCTATGGCCAACAATACCCGTGACCTCTGCCCTCGACGGATAGCCTAACTTTGATGGTGCATTTGAGCAGAGACAACTGTAAAGTGTAACTGAGATTAAATAGATACAGGAAAATGCACACACACACACACACACACACACACACACACACACAGTACGTCACTGAACACCAGCGCTTATGCAGTTGTTGTCCTCCTTCTATGGTCATCTAATGTTCTCCGCACATAGTGTTCTTTGCGTGGTTAGCATAGTTCAACATGTACTTCCAAGTTTGGACAAGACTAAATTTATAATATTAAATATTTTTGATCAAAATTATTGATCTGACCTGAGATTAATGGATGTGCCCTTACAAAACATAAATATATATTTTTTTTTTAAATAGCTAAGCTGCAGCCAACTTTAAAAAATATACTTGAGTATGGCGGCTAGGGCCTGAATCTTTTGTTTTTGGACACTTTTACCTGCATGTAAATTGGAATTAAATCAAAATGTTGTATATAAATGTTTATATACATAAAACTATTATATATATATATATATATATATATATATATATATATATATATATATATATATATATATATATATATATATATATATATATTATAGTTTAAATTTATATTAAATGTAATTAGCCGGACATTTATTGAACCACCTAGGTAGGACTTAAGTACATCTTTATATGTAATTTCCTAATTACGTCTTCTCTTGTCTTTGCATTTGAGTACTGTTGAGTGTACAAACAAGAATTTATGGTAACTATTTTTTTATTATTATTATTTATCTTGAAACCTGTATATTGCGTATTTAACTGTATTTGTAGTTATGAAATTATTAGTAATTATGCAATTATATTTAAAATATATGAAATTTAAATGTAATATTGAATAACACATCACAGTTAAAATCATAAGTATGGTAGCACTTTATTTTTGATAGACATTTGAGACATAGACATACTTTAGACATTCTATGTAACTTTGCGTCTACATGTCAGCTATCCCCAGACAGCAACAGAGTGTCGGCCCAGTTCCGGCCCACATCTGGTACACATGGATTCCACACAGCCCAGATGTGGGCCGGATCTGGGCCGACACTATGTTGCTGTCTATTAGTATAGACTGTCTGCTTAATATCTGCAAACACTTTGATGCTCCCCATTAGACATTCCACTGACTATAAGTAACTCTGCAAGTACATGTCAACTTATTTACTAACCCAAACCCCTTATTCTACTAACCCGAACCCAAACACCTAACCGTTAACTAACAGTGCACTAACAGTCTACCAATAACAGTCTACCTCTCTAATGAGAGTTAGTTGACATGTAGTTGCAAATGTACTCACAGTTAATAGAATATCTAAAGTTGACCATTGAAATAAAATGTAAAGTAAAGAGTAATGAATTGCACTCGGACACATTTTGTAATTCAATGACATGTAAGGTTGCCTATATACTTAAACTAAAAATACATACTAAGAATTTATGCTCGTTCTGTGGTGTAGCATAAATTCTTAGTATGTATTTTTAGTTTAAGTATATAGGCAACCTTACATGTAATTGAATTACAAAATGTGTCCCACAAGCATGGGAACTCCATCAATACTGATTAAAAATCATCCGGATGCACCTAGTGAAGTTTGCTGAGTGAAACCCAGAGTGCGCAGAGCCAATCTTTCCAGTTCTATTACTTAATAGTTTTGATGACTTTACTATTATTATTAATATTACTGCACGCTGGTCTATTTCTATCCCGTCGCGCACATTTTTTAGAGCTGCATGCCTATCCAAGTACAATAACAGGAGTTCCAGCTCGCCTGAGAGTGAGAAATAGCGACTGAGACGACGGAGACAGAAAAACCATATACTACTTTGTTTCACTCAATTAGAAACATTACAGATAAATCAGTCTACACACTCCAGACAAGACCGCTACGGCACTATCTGTCATATTCAGCCAGGAATTAAGTGCAATAAGCAATATTCTTTACCTTAAATGCCTTTATTATGAGGTATCTGTGACCTCGCGCTTTTGAGCCACGCATCAGTCAGATCAGCGGACAGCCGGATTTTTCCTCTCGGTTATAAAGGCATTACAATGATTAATACATCTCGGGCTACTGTGTGTGGATATTGAGAGTGCACAGTGAGAGAACAGACGGCACGCCACTGGTATTTTTGGTCATTATGAAAATTACCGTTGTCATGTCGTGTTAAATGAGAACAAATATACCACACTGTCCAGGGAGAGACAAATGAAGATGTGCAGATTAAAGGTCCAAGGCTGGCACTCCCCTGCTGTCCCAAACTGTAATTATGGTCATTCCTTTCCTCTGTACTTTCAAAAGACTGTAGCATGCTTTTTAATGCAGGGAGAAAGTACAGAAAAAATGTAGACTTGTTGACAAGAGTTTGACTTGTGTGCCCTGAAATAGTAAATAGCCAGGGTTGTAATTTGAAAAATGCTTTTGTCATTCTTTCATTTTCTCTCGACAGCGAGTGGGAACCAAAGAGGCAGAGCCAGATGAACATAACAGCACTGGGGTTTTTTTTCAAGGTAAACTCAAAATTTGGTGTTTGCAGGGATTTGAGTAATCTTGGGGAGACAAGTGCGAACCTTGCAAGACAACACATTACAAAGACAAATGACTTCTATATGAACAAATCATTTTTTGTTGTGTATATGAGACCGTACATTGAGCCACTTCATTGAGAAGCAAAGCTGTAAGATATAACTTGACAGTTGTACACAACTTTAAAAGGAATTCAGAAATGCAGCAAATGTCTTATTGTCTCCATATTTTACTGCACATAACAAGGCAACTTTGTTACATAGAGAACCTAGAACACACTTCTTAATCACAAATTCAAAAAGGTGCGTTCGCATACTGTATTTACCCTGAGCGACCTCAAGGGGGAGTTCTCACAGCACATGGATCTGTTCCTCAAACACATTGCAGAGGACAGGGAAAGATTTTCTCACCTAATTCACGGGTCTCTGATCTCCCATCCTTTCAGTTACCTCCATTTTGCTATTGTGTGATATGCGTCAAACTCTGTGCATCATCCTAAAATCATGCATCAATCAGACTGACTCAGAGTCTTTCGAGAAATCAATCTCACTAACATGTTTGTGCAGCTCCAAGAAGGTCTCTGTAATTCGTTTTGCATGTTTTGCATCCTTGATTAATTTCACAACAATATCTCCTACTAAGGCTACAGCTAAAGCTGCTTAGCAAACTGGATTTCTGAAGAACAAAATGAAGAACAACTCCCAAATATTGAAGTCAGGTATCCTTTGTGCTGGAGATTCCTTTGATGTCATGGAAAAGTGATGAATCTTTGTTGTATTTTATTACCAGTTGATGTTTGAAAGCACTCCTGGACTCTTTGAAGCGAGCGAGGGTCTGTTTCTGCTCTAGAGAGGTGTCATCACATTATTGTTGGCATGTTGCCGCATTCTGATTGGATCTGAGGAGACAAAACACTATGGCTTAGCTTAAGCTGACTTGTTTGTTATCCTAATGAGTGCACATTAGCAAATTAGCAGTTTCTCTCTTAACTATTATGATTGTTAGCATTTCATTCTTGAATCTGGTATCTCTCTAAGCCAACTAAAACAGCTCGATTTTGGTCTTGGATGATTCACTTGATGACTTTTCGCTGAGGTTTGTCCACTATTAGTAGTGCTTGTTAAGCCGAGCATCTCTATTATTGTTGGTCATTTTAAGTGTTAAAGTTTTGAACAAACGCCAAACCCTCGCCATGTTACTCCTTCAATCCACAGACATGAATAACACTATATCATGTGGCTTTTTGAAGTGTGCTATTACTTTCTGAGCAACTGGACTTGCAATTTCGCTTTACATACTATTGGGAGGTATAAGCAAGCTCCCAAAATGCCCAAGAAACTGCAAAACAATACATTAAAAAAACTCAGAGCACCTTATCAATGCCCTATAGATAGCATTGTCGTGGCGACTTTTGTACGAATATTTTCTTTCTTAAAAATAAATAAATAAAAAATAGGTATGGCAGATATCACATATTTTCTTTTCAAAATGATCAGCAACAAAATCTTTATTAAATGGAACTGTTTTTTGTTTGTTTGTTTTTTAGAATTATGAGGACAAAATCGATTTATTAACATCATGATTCTATGGAGAATAGTTTCCGCCACAGAAAAAAAATAAGTAATTGCGTTCTTTATCACACAATTCTGACTTTTTTCTCCGAATTATGTGATATAAACTTGCAATTGCAAGTTATAAAGTCAGAATTGCAAGATATAAAGTCGCAATTGCATGTTACAAATTTAGAATTGCATGATATAAAGTTGAAATTGCAAGATATTAAGTCAGAATTGCGAGATATAAACTAGCAATTGTAAGAAAAAAAGTCAGAATTGCGAGATAAAAAGTCGCAATTATCTTTTAAATTGTTTTATTCTGTTGCAGAAACAAGCTTCCAGGAGTTTCTGTCAAGGTCATGTTGTGTTTACTTTCATTTTCCTTGGTTTCCTTGTGATTGAGTTTCACACCTGTTCCTTGTTCTGTTGATTATCATTTTGTGTGTATTTAAGCCCTAAGCCCTCAGTTCTTTCTGTTCAGTGTTGTCAACATCGATGTTGAATGTGTCGTGTGGAGTTTCCTCAGGTCCATTAAAAGTCTCCTTGTATTCATTCTGCTTCACACGTCTTGAATTGGATTAAAATACACAGGGTTTCGTGACCGTTTTTATTTTGCCATCATTTTGAATATTTAATAGGCCTGATCAGTGATCAATCTATTTCTACATTTCTGCTGAAAGGATGAGAAACCTTATACAACACATTATCTTCATTCTAAATATAAAATAAAATGGTAATACTTTACAATAAGGTCTAATTTGTTAACATTAGTTAATGCATTAGCTAACATTAATTAACAATGAGGAATTCATTTTACACCTAATTTAACGTAAGTTAATAAAAAAAAAATATATTCATGTTAGTTCACACTGCATTAACTAATGGTAACAGATACAACTTTTTATTGTAAAAATGTATAAGTAAATTATGAGATTAACATTAAAATTAATAAATGAGAATTTGTAGATTTGATATTTGGCATTTGTATTGTATGCACTTTAAAGGACTGTAATACTTCAGAATTGATCTGCCCTTCAAAAATCTACTAAAGAGAAAAAGGGAAGCAAGACTTCCCCAGAACTATCCTTCTATAGGCTCCCAATGCTAGTGGTTCATTATATTTTTACATGTTTTTCTGGTCAACCTCCAAACTGTGGTCACCGGTTTTTGTCTAGCAGGTTTGTGAGGCTTTTCCTAATTCCCCAACCACTCAAAAAATGAGGAAGTTCTTCTTTCTTCTCAAAATTGTTCTCTGATTCATGTGTCTTTTAAAAAAGCGTTTACTAAAAATAGCTTCAGAGAATGTTATGATTTTGTTTCTGTCTTGGACTTGTAAACATGTTTACTACCAATATACTGTAGTATTGGTGGAAAAGGAGGCGATTTCCTTCCAGTAAACATTTGGAGTTATAATAAGTTGAAGAGACTACTTCAGTTACTGTTTGATGTGGTTCGTTTTCCGACTGGAATTCATTCTGCCGTTTGAAGCTCTTGTTGGTGATGAAGTGGTAATCTGTCTACATGGAAGATCACCCTTGTATCTAGAGTTCACAGTGTCAGCCGTACGGTTTACAAACTCTTCTGTGACACTAATAATGTTCTCTCGAAAATCCACATTTTACAACTTGCTGGGTAAACTCCAGACTTGTGGCGTTCTCTCCCATGGCTGTGTGCATGTTTGAGGCCCAACCACCATTCTCTACGCAGTGTTGAGGAATGACTTACTAAAGAAGTGCTTCAAGCTATCTTGACTGCATTTTGTTCAGTAAAGTGACAGTAGCTCTTTTGTTTTTTCTCCACTCTCTCTTATATGAAGCAATGAGAATCCGACATTGTAACAGTTTGTAGTTAGTTGTGTTTTAATAGTAGCTTGTAGCATAGCTTAAACTACTATAGCTGGTAGCTTTAATGCCCTCTACACTTTTTTCGGACTTTGGGTTATCCAAGACGAAAGCTAGCCAATTGTGGCGATTTCTGTGGTCGTGGCTGGTCCTACGTCGTACAGTGAGAGAGGTTCAAAGACGGCCGTTGTCGAAGTCTTGAGACCAAAGATAGCCTGCGATCATTTTCTGACAGTGTCAGAGACTTACGACCTACGTCCACTGACTAGCCAATAAAAATGCAACACAAAACATATTGATCAATGTGACATGGTGCTAAAACTTAAAACTACTTAATTCAAGCTCCATTTGCAAAATTGTCCTCTTTTCCCTAGCCATGATCGCATCCATATTCTCCTCTTTCGCTTCCTCCTCTTTTTTCACACTGCACCGACAGACTCCAACAAACTCTTCGTCGGGTTTTGTCGGATCAGCGCTTATACAATTTTAAAACTCAAATCTATATTTTGTGCACAGCTATTTAATTATGTAATCCGGGTATCGCGGACTCGCTCTCGTTTCATACAAACGCAGCTGCCATTTTGTGACAATTGTTTTGTACACTTTAATGGATTATAAGATAACAAACAGGTACGATTTTAAAACCGTTTAATTTCAAATCAATATCTTGTATCCCCATAATTAGTTATGTGGTGAAATACCGTGTCATAAGTGGTATGACTGTATAACGTATCCCTTAAATGTCCATCTAGTTTGAACTTGCCGTGCTAGCAACAGAAGTTTTGCATTTAAAGAGCTAATATTTTTTTTTTTTACATATCATGTCTAATTATTTACTTATGTAGCCGTGTAATAAGCGGGATAATGTACATCCAGCCGGTTGTTATTGCAGAATAAACCCCTTTCAGGCTGATGCAAGGATACATCTGTGCATATTGTCCAGGGACAGCCTTTTTTTTCTGTCCGCTTGGGACTTTTTATGTGGACAACAGCGTATGTACTAGTGATTAAGTGCTCAAAAACAATGGTCCAGTGCATTCACCAAACATGTCCGTCCACGCTCACAGTCAATGGAGCAAGCTTTGAAAGGAACGCTGAACGCAGAAAATAAAGTATAATCTGGTCTTTACTGTTGGGTGGACAATTAAAGCCATACTACCAAGGGAGGCTGTTGTTCTGTCTTTAGTCTCAAATCTATCTTTTGCACCTTTCTTGAGGATGTTACGGATCCACCAACAGCATACAGTGCCCATGGACTGCCCCAAAAACAGCATTAACATAGGCAATGTGCAGGGGAGATTCAACACATGATCGTGGACGATGTGTTTGAAATGTTAAGTTAAGAAAACAATCCGCCTAATGGCTCTGTATTTATGTATTTTCTTTGGGCCTTTGAAGTGAGGGGCCACATTACATGCTCCCATCACACCACTGCGACTGCAACAACACAAGAGCACTTACTCTGACCTCTCACTCTCAGAGCCACTCCATTGATTTTCAAGCAGTGTTGGTTTCATCAAAGCAAAGGAAACAACTTGGGAAGATCATATGCGTCTCTGATGCCACAGGCAGCCTCTCATATTTTAAAGGTCTTCAGGCAGATTGATAGGAATGCAGATATAAATGAAAAAAGACTTTGAAATAATGAAAACGTAATGACTGTTACAATGTTGGGCAAACAGTATCATGTGATAAAAGCTTTGCAAGAGATTATTGTTATTGCCTTTTACTCTTCAGTTAAGAACTGACATGTGCCCTCTTTTCAAAGCATGGTTAAATGCTGCTGCTTTCCAATGCAAACATCGATATTATTGCTCATATTTAGGGTTACAGTGCAGAGAAAAATGCTACAATGGGACGTAATGATGATGTCATGCTTACATGTTCCTCACGGTTTATTTTACGTATTCAATCTGAGGAACCCAAGGTTTGGGTGTTTCTACATCTTAACCCTGTTTTACCTGATAATTACATCCATCTTGGGTGATTCAAGTGATCATTCTCTGCACTGTAAAAAAGAATACATTGATTTTATTGATATCTAATTAATAAAAATGAGGCAACAGATTACAAGCAATATTATTAATTAAATTTAACAAATTAGAATTGAGTAATAATTAATCAAATGAATTCCTTAAAAGGTAACCATTTAAAATGAGTAAAATTTACAAAATATCTTTTATTGCCAACATTGAAGACACCTGGTGTTAACAAGCAGAATCACTGAAGGAGAAAACCATAATTAAAGTCACCATTGTGGAGATCAGTGTGTGTTTTAGTTGGGCGCTTGACCCTTAAATCATTAACTTTAAGTTTTGTTTGGCTGCTGTACATGAGTTATAACAGCCAGATGAACAAAGAGAAAAGGTGATCTGATGGTGTTGGTTGTGTTTTAACATAATCATTATTTCACAATCATTTGACCTGAATCACTGAACTCATAGAGTGCAATTTATGAGTTAGGTTTACTTTATTAATTATAGCAGCACTGGCCTTGTACGGCATAATATTTTTTAACTTTTACAATGTAAGGCAAATAATTTCTAAAAAGTTTCTCTTACATAAAGGGGAGACACACAGACATCAATAATCAGCCTGTGAATCTCAACAATGGTGACATTTATAAAGCATGTTGCAGTGCATTCTGGGTGCCACCAATCAAAACTCATTCATGGCTCCCATCATGCATTGCTGCATGAATAAATAATGAGCTTATGTCCAGAGGTGATCTGTTCGTCACCATTGCTGAGATTCATACGCAAAATCTTGATGTGTGTTTGTGCCTAAAAAAAAAAATATATATATATATTATATTATATATATATTTTTTTTTTTATTTTTATTATTTTTTTTTTATTATTGATTTGATCATTTGGATTTCATTGAAAAGGCTAAAAATATTATACTGCTGTAATTAATAAAGTTAACTTAACTCATAAATTGGACTCTATATGAATTCAGTGATTCAGGTCAAATGATTGTGAAATAATGATTATGTTAAAACACAACCAACACCATCAGATCACCTTTTCTCTTTGTTCATCTGACTGTTATAACTCATGTACAGCAGCCGAACAAAACTTAAAGTTAATGATTTAAGGGTCAAGCGCCCAACTAAAACACACACTGATCTCCACAATGGTGTCTTTAATTATGGTTTTCTCCTTCAGTGATTCTGCTTGTTAACACCAGGTGTCTTCAATGTTGGCAATAAAAGATATTTTGTACATTTTACTTATTTTAAATGGTTAACTTTTAAGGAATTCATTTGATTAATTATTACTCAATTCTAATTTGTTAAATTTAATTAATAATATTGCTTGTAATCTGTTGCCTCATTTTTATTAATTAGATACTAATAAAATCAATGTATTCTTTTTTACAGTGTGTGACTGTTTGTAAATGGTTTTCATTGAGGGCTGGGAGCCATTTCATGTTTTGCTGGTGATACTTGTGTGTTCTTTTGTATATTAACAACATCAGAGATTAAATCATTGTGTAATACTTTATTTTAAGGTGACATAGTTACGTGTTACTACTTGTACTTACTATAGTAATAACAGTAAATTATGTATAATTACAAGTAACTAACCCTAAACCAAACCCTAACTGTAAATGTAAGTACACGTTGTTAATTAATATTACTCAGTACATATTTGAATAAGTACAATGTAACTATGTCGCCTTAAAATAGTGTAACCAATCATGGTTGCACAAAAAAAAATATATATATATATAAAAAAACACTATTACATACTTCGGGTCACTAGCGAGTCGCAACCCTATACACTTTTTTAAAAAATAAATAAATAAGAAAACAGAATTTTTTTTTATATTTTTTTCCCTTGTTATGTTGTTGATTGAGGAATACTAAGAAGGTTGAGGTCTTAAAGGTGTCCTATTGTGCTCTTTCACTTTTTCAACTTAAGTTAGTCTGTCTGTAGTGTTACTGTTTGAGGAATAAAAATATCAGCAAGGTTACAAAGCTCAAATTCCACTCCAAAGGGAGATATTTTATTTGAAAGAATCCACTTCTTATGAAGTTACTCTTTAAATAATCTCCGCCAACGGAATACGTGAAAAAGTTGGCGAGGCCTGGTTGAGCTGCACTAGAGAAGATTAAAAGTGTTGCCGCTGTTTTTTTTCCACCCTAGAAAAGGTTTGTCTTAACTAAGAGAGGTTACATTTTATTTTAAACAATGTTCCTGAAGATTTAAACCTCAACGTTTGTCTGTGCACTGCACATTTTATGGAGAACAGCAGACAGACAGACAGAGCACAATGCAGGCTATACGCACAAAAGCTTCTCCTGAAAGACGGAGCCGTTCCCATTTTGTCGGGACAATCTGCTCTTTATGGATCACAACTTGTGATTATGTCTTATTTTTTGTAATTGTGTTTTCAATTAACAGTTGCAATTGTAAGCTTTATGTAGTTGCTATGATAGCTATGATGTAAACGAAGGGCAAAGCTCTGCCTCCGCTAGCCTGCGAACTAACATTACAGTATTGATGTAGTGTTTACTGTAGCTTTTGTAAGCTCTTTCTTTTTTAAGACTGTCCGTCGCCCCTTAGGAAAATTACCATCGTATTCCCACAAATATGATTAAATGGTGGATAACATCGTATCTATTAGAAAATTACAAAAAAATACCACTCTGAAACGTCCTGTGAAATCCGTGCTTGCAAAGTCCCTGCTTGAAATCCGTTCAGCACAATCCTCTTTTTCGTTAACATTGTCAGGGTCTGAATTGGGCTCGAAATGGTTTGAAATTGATGCCCTCATTAATATTTACATCTGAGTAGAGCTCGCTGTTATGAAGGGGCGTGACATTTTCCGAACACGCGCTAAGCGCTGCCAATCACATCACACTGAGCCAGCTAACCAATCACAGCACATTTCATATTTCGGAAGGAGGGGCTTCATCGAAAATAGACGCGTTCAACCAGGCTGGGTAGAGAGGAACTATAATAATGTAAAATTCATCCATGTCCACCAATGAAAATGGGTTGAGTAGACAAATTCTTGTTTTCACCTATATTTAGAGCTGTCCAGTTTGATCAGAGAATGTACAGGTGTTTAAATCAGGTAAACAGGGTCAAGGTATTGCAGCTTAAGCCTAATCACCAACTCATCAACAAGGCAATAATGTTACGGAGATCACACATATCTACTTCTGTGGACAATAAGGTTTACCAGTTCCTCGAGTCCTTTGGTGTGAACTGTTGGTCACTGCCAAGACCATGAGAAAACACTCTTCATGGTCCCCAGAGGTGGCCAAGATAACTGGTTGAGTCATTAAACTCGGCAGGGAATTTACTTAATGAGGTTGATAGTGTTCATCCTTTGACAGACATGGATGTGTGTGTACCAATTGCCTTCTTTTCAAATCTTAATAAGTAAATAAATCCAATGCCTGAAAATGAGTAGAAAAAAATGGTTAGTGGGCTTCTAGCTTTAGTTGTAATGATGGCTATTTACATACACTTATCATTGTAGTTTGCTGAGCAGCATTTTTCAAAATGAGAAATTGTCTATTTACACCGAAAGGAAGGAAATTATCCATCAGGAAAATAAAAGCAAACTTCATGTACAACTTCAAGTGCAAATGATCATACTTTCAGATGGTTTGTCATCTAGTTGCACAGGACAGAGGAAAAACCGCATCCTATAACTTTTTCACCATATTATACTTTTTCGGTTTTACTAAGAGTGTAAGCCAAACTAATTGTCAAACAACTTTTTTCCAAACCATTTATTTTTTTTATTTTTTTTTGGTTACACTTTATAATAAGTATACAGCAATAAAGTACTTTTAACTAAACTAAAAATTAACAAATTATTAGTTTAATTCATAGTTAAAATATTGTAGTCTCTATTGTTAACAAATACAAATAGTGAGTTCTTAATTTATTGTCCCTGTAATTAACACAATTATTATGGTTCAACTGGCTTAAGGTATTGTTAACCCTACCCATAACTTACAGTCTCCCTAAAATCAGAGGAAAATGATAGATGAATAACACTGATGTAGAAGCACCTTACTTTAAGCCTAAACTTGACATAAACTGTAAACATGTCCCTCAAATCTGATTGGTTGAATTGAATGTTGATCCAGGATCATGTTATACTTGTTGAAATCACAATCAACTTCAATAATCCAATACTTATTTAAATGTCTCAATGTCTTTCAGTAAATTTAGTCTCAGCATTTCTCAATATTGAATTAAAATTTCAACAACCACTTAATTCCATTGAATAGCAATATAATTAGTGATGAAATTACTGGACATGTTCAAGTTCAAGTGCAGGTTATGTGACAAACTAACAACTCCTACTACAGGTGATGATTCAGATCCACTTCCCAGAATGAATGTCAAGGACTTTTTCCACTCCTTGGAAACAGGTGGGAGGTGCTGTGAAAACAACACAATTGTTCTGTTTTGAGGGAAGTTTGTATTCTCCCTGGTTTATGTGTCTATGCTGTGGGGTTGTGGATTATTATGGTTCCTTGTTAGTTTCTGTGTGGTTGTCTGTGTTCTGTGGGCCATCTGTGGGTTGCGTGATTGCGTTTGAGGATGGTTGTTCTGTTAGCGGAGTTAAACAGGCACAGTCACGAGCTCTCCCTGACGCCACGGGCACAAGTGTCTCTGTTTTCACATACACTCACACACACATACAATACCTTGGTAAGAAATTTGACAAACATTTATACAAACACATTGTACACAAATGCTCACACACTTTGAAACGCTTATGACTGCCAGATGGGGGGAAAAGACCCTTACTCCAGTAGAGGCCCCAAATATACTCACAACAAAGTTCTTTTTCGTTCTTCGCTTAAGGGTAAAAATAAGTTCTAAATACCTTTGTAGCAATATAGCTAACGTCCCGGTGCCATCCACGCTGCTGAGAGAGGCATTTAATATATATATATATATATATATATATATATATATATAGAGAGAGAGAGAGAGAGAGAGAGAGATATACATTGTTATTGAAAGGAAAGCGTGCAGCACATAAACACAACAAAATGACAGCGTCGAGAAAACAGAAGTGGCAATGTGGTTATGTTTGCACCAGCTCTGCAATTTGGTGATCTTGACAGACTGAACAGAAGAAATAAATTGGAGAAGATTTCCAATTTTTCGGAAAGTTCACTTGTAAATTCCTGAAACAAACTCCAAACAAACTTCGTTTGACCTGATTTTTTTCCAAAATGATGTCATTCCAATTCATTCTTTGTTTTCGCCTGAAGTATATCAGGGCCTTAAGGTGAAGCTATTGTGGCCTCTTCCACTCAAAATGGAGATACATTTTTTTTCCTCAATAGAAATCACAGAGATGGACTGTGAAAATGCTTGATCTACATCACTATAATGACTTCCCTCACTAGCACCCAGACTGGCAGGATCTGCAGAGGTTGTTTGTGTGAACGATCCCAAAGCTGCCAGAATCTCACATTTGATAAATGCAGGCCCGCCAACACCAGAGCTCTGTTTATTACCTGAATGTGATGATCGTGCTAAAAACCTTTGCACACTGTCCAAAACTGCATTTTTATTTGTAATATGTGGCTATCCAATGCTTTAATTGCTGCCCTTTTATAGTTCTGAATTTATTTTATCCTAGAAGAGCAGACATCTACGTAAAAAAACAAAAAAAAAAACTATATCATTCCCGTTTGCGAAAGCACAAACATTACATTTTAGTGAAAGAGCAAGCGATAAATCAGTGAATTATTACTTTCTAAAATCCATCAGTCACATGAGACTTGCACTTACCATAAACACAAATTACACACTAATATTGCCTCATGCTTAGAAACTGGAACTGAAGTTTTCCGACATCGTCTTAAAAGTCACGTTCTTTTCCCTGATCGAGGAGTGAGCATAATGAAGAATGAGTCTGATGGATGAAGAGCATAATGAGGAACAGAGTGTAAACAGTACAGCATGATGTTAAAATGAGGGGGAAAACGGAAAGAGATCAAACAGCCTGTGTAATTCTACTTTGATGTCTTTGTCCCTTGCTCAATCTTGTAGTGGTTGGGGTTTATTGCAGTATTCCACAATGAGGTCTAGGCTCCACGGTCTGCCAAAGTCCCAGCATGTCTTATTTACGCATCCTGGACGTCCAAAATTAGATTTGATTTACTAGATCAGTACTTTTCAAATGCTCAAATGCTGTTAGTGGAAATAAGAGTCATTCAACATTTCATCACATTCTCACATAAACTCTTTAGCTTGGAAGAAAGAGTAAAGGGCAGTTTGGAGAACGATGGAATGCTACAGTTTTAAAAATATCTGGTGAAAGCATATCTAGATATGTCCAAGACAATGAGTAGCTATGGAATATCCAGGTATAAGTTTATTTGTCTATGCGTGTCACCGTGTGATGTATAGCATTGGTGTGTCTTAAAGAGGTGGCCATTTGCACAGTCTGAACTGAAGTGAGCTGGGCTGTGATGTTTGATGATAGTCTAAATTAAATGTAGGCTTTTAAGACAATGACAACTATGTGTGAGACCGAAACCATGACTTATATTCTTACATGAATTGGCAGGTGGGGAAGAGAAATGAATGGCAGGTCAAGTAAAAAGATTGTGGATGGAGACTTATTAGTAGTATTTTAACCACAAGGTGATCCTGGAGGAGAATCTAAATGAGAGCATTGGGCATCCTTATGGTAAGCCCTAACAGTTATTGTAATCTGATTCACAAAGGAGAGCCTTAGGTCATCTAGAGTAACACACCTCAAGACATCCATCTGCTGAGATTGAGATTTTATAAGTCTGTCTCTTGGGGACTCTTGGGTTACTTGTATTACCATAGTTTTCTGACAAATATGATTAAATGGTGGATAACATTGTATCTATTAGAATTTTTTTTTTTAAATACCACTTTGAAACGTCCTATGAAATCCGTGTTCGCAAAGTCCCTGCTTGAAATCCGTTCAGCACAATCCTCTTTTTCGTTAACATTGTCAGGGTCTGAATCGGGCTCGAAATGGTTTGAAATTGATGCCATCGTTAATTTTTACATCTGAGTAGAGCTCGCTGTTATGAAGGGCCGTGACATCCACAAGACGGAAGAGGAAGGTGAAAACTAAATTTAGAGTTGAGGGTCATGGACTGAGGAGAGAAGTCTTAATGCAGGGGTGTCCAAACCTGCTCCTGGAAGGCCAACCTCCTGCTCCAACACACCTTCCTGGAAGTTTCTGGTGGATCTAGAGACCTTGATTGGTTCAGGTGTGTTTAACTGGGGTCAGAACTACACTCTGCAGGACGGCGGCCCTCCAAGAGCAGAATTAGACACCCCTGTAGTAATGACCAACTTTAAAGCATGAATATCATGCAGTGAAGCCTTAGCTTGATAGGTTAAATTTGATTGGTTTGATTCATTGTGAAGCCAGGACGGATGCACAGAGGAAGAATGTGTTAGTCCCATGGATGCTGGAGGTAGTGGGGAAGGTAGAGAAGAGATGGTTGACTGGAAGAATGGTGTCATTGCTGACTGGATGCCTTAGAATTTGATTCCTGAGAGGTTTGAGTAATGATCAAAACTTATTTCAGAATAAATGGACAATCATATATTCATTCAATTATTTTCAGATTTGCTTAAGGTTATTTTCAGTTTTGTAAACATCTACTCTTTTACCTAGAGTGTGTGTAAACATGCAAACTCAATGCACATACTCTGAGCAATGTGTATGTAACATTGGTACTCAGCGGACACATGGTACATGAGTCCACTAGACAGACAGTTTAGTCTCCATGATGATCAAAGCCAGGAAAAGGGTGGAAACATGAGGGTGCAGAAGGAGACACACTCTTTGACTAAATGTAAACCACAAGTGAGTCAATGGCATTCTTTATAACACACAAGATGAAGGAAAGAAAAAGAAACAAAACAGGATGAAGGACACAAAACATCAAACTTACTGTACAGTTATTTGAAAAAAGGGCTGGGTTGCTCACTCTTCTGTAATTAGGCCTTTCACATTGGTTTTGGTTGAATTAAAAACAACTATTGCAACTTTGGCACAAAACTTTTTTATACGTCTCTTCAGCTTGTGGTGAGGGATGAAAGGAGAATCTCCAGACCAAGTTCTCCTGAAAAGTCCATCCGACATAAAGCAAAGGATGCAGGCAGGGGAGCCTTTTAGGCCTTTGTCTTTTGTGTCTCCTGACTCTTGAATCAATCAGCTACATTCTCTAGTCTTTTTCCCATTATCTATTCTTCATGTCATGTCTCTTTGTTGTCTTTCTTCATCAACAGTTACTTCTCCAAAGAGAACCCAATTGACCTATGGCTAAGCCACGCCCCCTCCACTCACTCGGACAAACAGTCAACATTCGGTAACAGGCGCTGTGGCAGCTGTCACAGTTGGAGACATTTCACAGGAGGCAATTGATGATTTTTGGAGACAGAAAGATTATATATCATCTCAAAGTCACCAAAAGGGCCTTAACTATGCATTGGAGGGTTATATTAATCATTTTATTTTGAGAAGGTCGATGAAAAGCTTCAGCTCCAGACAAAGATTTAACGTTACAGGTCAGTGTGTAAACATTATAGTTTGGTGCTATTTCGCTTCAAACGCTCGCTTTATACCCGCGAATTTGACGCTCTATTCGCGTTTGGTGTGAACGCAGCATAATGAACAGGCTGCGATGTCAAGATTGCAATGCTGGAATGTGTGTGTGCGTGTGTGTCAGAGAGAGAGAGAGAGGCGCGATCGCGATCGAACAGTGGAAACATAAAAACATACTCCATTTTGTTCATACAGGACATCATTACAACTGCAAAGTGTTTAGCCTACTTATATTTGTGTAAAACACAACAATGTGCTTTTGACAAACTGTACTCTTGTCAAACTGCAACGCAGCTAGAAGCTAGGCTAACGTTACTTTAGAGATGTTAAAGATAACGTTCAAATACATTGTTGACTTACCTTAGAACAGATGTAGACATCCTTGTTTAATTTATCCACGTTTAGTTGGTGTTGTGGTCTAAGTTACTGCATAAATTAATCCAGAGCAGACACTTATCTCGGTTGAGATGTGGTTTGGGAAAGGGTAAAAAAATACACACCGTCGCACAGCCTCTCAGGATACCTAGTGTTGGAGTTGAATGTACCCCATGCACACCGTTTGACCATTTTAAACTTAAAAATGACAAGAAAAAAACAGATAAAAACGAATGAAAACTGACTAACTGCAATGCATTTCAATGGACGTGGAATGTCCGAGTGTATTGGGTTAGCTATGCGCACTGTGATTGGCTCATCGCGTTTGGGGGCGTGGCTTAGCCATAGGTCAATTGACTCACCCTAACTCCACATTCTTTAAGGCAATGTTGGGCAAATATATTCTTTTGCTTGTTTGTTCATATGTTAAACTAAATTCAGACTCTCCCTTACCTCAGAGGATCCAGCCTGGACAACTGGGACCTGGAACCCACATGCAAACCATGATGGTGGAAAAGCGCTATCTGTGTCTTTGCCTGTTGTCAAGCAAACAGTTCAGCTCACATTTGTCACTTTAATCTCATCGCATTGTCATTAGTGCCGAAGCTTCTGCTGAGAGAGAATTTGGTATGACAATCATCTTCAAGTATTTCACGGAGTGAAAATCTGTTGACAGTAGTTCAGACCAGGGGACTGCAAGGCATTAGCTGTGGTTCCGTGGTTTCTCCCTCAAAGTAAAGCTCCAGGGCAGCTTTCTGAGTTCAATCACAACTTGTGTGCCACTTCCAAGGGTACGTTTGAAATGACAATGATACACTGACATCAGGACCTGATGTATTTAAAAAAAAAAATGAAGCAGAAATATAATAATGATACAATAGGACAGAACCCACTGATTTTCTAGGAAGACTAGTTGTTCTCTTGGCTAATGGGTCCCCTTTTTTCTGGTCTTTCTTCATCGTCCAGACATCCTGTCTTCCTAATGAAGAATGATCTTCATATCTTCAAAGGGATCTTATGATGTATAATTAATAACAGAAATCAGTAATTTGACAGTATATAAAACACCCAATAGATTAGGAAGCTGTTATAGCCCCCCAGGATAATTTTGGCCACTTTAATTACATTGCAAAAATGTACTCACAACCTGCAAACAAATTATAATAATAGCAATAAAAAAACCTCTCAATTCTCTAAAGCATTATCTAAGTAATCCTTTCTACTCAAATTGGAATTATACAGAATAATTAAGAAAGGGGAGAAGGGGTAAGTACTTTCCATGCACACTTTCCATGCAGACAATGCACACTTGTTGTTCGCATAAGCTACGTTCACACTGTCAGTCCAAATCTGATTATTTGTGTATCCGATTGGAATCTGATCTAAATTACTGACTGTCCACACTGTGTATTGCAACTGTTTAGATCCAATTTGTGTGTCTCATGCCGCTCTTTCATTTTTCTGGAATATCTGCATTGGTTTCTATGGCGATGATGTTGAGTTGGTTGGTATACACCAAAAACAACAACAACATCAGCAACATGGAGGGGTTTGCAATACAGATGTTGTCTTATTTACAACAGGACTATGTGTAGCCTCCACGCTGGACTACTGCATCTTATGAGGCAGCGGCAGGAGGCTGGTATGTGTGGCTTTATTCTGGGCTGTCGTCTCTACCTGTCTCAATTGTATTGTAATTTTCTCCTCGACCGGCACTTTGCAACAACACAATCTTGTTTCTGCAGCAATGTTCACCATGTTTCCTAGAACAACGTCTGACGTTTACGCTATACTTGGCCTGAGAAAGTGACAAACCATGCAAAATCAGGATTACAAACCTTTAACTTTATTTAACTTTAACTTTATTTTCTGCCATAACATGCCTTTTTAAACTTTGCCAGGTCTGTTAACTTCTTGGAACTTAGGATAGGAAACAGGGATGGAAAAAGTTTTACGGCTATTTTTAGCCCAACATTCCACTGTTTGTGCTCTTGTCATTATAAGGATCATTAGACACCAGAATCGCCTCTTTACAGACACGTGCAAGTCTTGTCCACATGAATAATACGAATAATGACCTCCTCTGCATATGGACATGTGCATGAATGCCAGTGCTTGGATGTAAACGTTTGCATTGGACAATACAAAGCATGTAGACATCAAAGCCATGGACAAAATTCCTCATTCCCAAGAGTGTCTCTGTATAGGCCATAGAAGGCTGTCAGTGTCATGTTGCTGCTCTCTATGTGGGTGGTCTTCGTGAGAGCCTGTTTCATCCCTCTGTGAACATTCGTTGTATCCGTTGCACGAAATGAGACACTCCTTGTCATTTATCTGCAGGATTTGAATTTGATGGTGACTTTCACATTGTCCAATATGGGTTTGCATTTAGTGTGAGGGTGTTTTTTTGAAGTAAGTATCTTTTCCAGATGGCTTTTTTAAAATAGTGGATTGTTTCTCAATGCTCAAAATGTTAAGGTTATGTTAACTATGAAATGAGTAGATAGTAATAAAGGATTACATGAACATGCTTCGAGTGTTAGTCAGTCCATATGAAGGGGTTGACAAATGTACAGCAGGTGCACAGCGGCATCCTGAGAACTGCAATCTCTCCTGAGATGAAACCTCCTCTAGAAAAGTTAATTGGCCTTCTTAGTTTGAGCTGCTCAAAGGGAATGAGGATCATTCATGCTCATTTCCGATGCCTGTGACCTCATCAGCGTTTGATATTGGAGAGTTGGATAATCGAGAGAGCTTTGATCTACTTGGCTAAAAATAGAACTAACTTATCTGGTTTGTCCAATGAGGTCCTACTTCTTGCTTTGGGCCGTGTTGATGTGTAAGATAACTAAAGGACAAAGGTGAAAAAGGTGAAGAGAAAGACATTCACAGATGTGGCCAAAAGAGCCATGGGTTTTGTCTCTTATCTTCCACCATTCAGCTGGACTACTAGAATAATTACTTTCATCAAAGTGGATCCCTGACCGTGACACTGTCCCCAGATGCTAACCATGATTTTACACACTAGAACACAGTAAACATCCTTGTTGATCCTGGAACAGCACTACTCATTTCATTCTACAACATAAAATACATCAGTAATACCCAGTGTGCGATTAGCCGGTCTGGTCTTTATATCCCTAACTCTACTATATTATTTGTTATTTACTGCATGCATGGTTTTTCTGAATGTCAGCAAGCACCATTAGTTTATTTCTGAGTGAAAACGTGACATGACAGTTCATAATTTATACCACGTTTCTGCTCAAAACTCACTTTGAGTGTTTGTAAAAACTTCCTACTGCGACCTAATGTGGATTATATAGCTTTGTAACTTTTTGTAGTAAGATAAATGCTGCACCAGTTTGGCATTCTGCATGCATCCTTCCTTGTTATAAAAGTAAGTCAAGTCTCCTTTGTGTTACATGACCCACCCTATAGGAGTCACCAAGGTTAATTAATGGCTTACAAAAAAGTATATTACACAAGGAGACTTTACTCGCACAAATTACCCAAGCAGAAGATGAGCATTTAAACCACATAAAGGCAAGATCAAATCTAACAAACAATCAAACACACAAAATGAACTAAAATGACTTCATTATACAAAACAAATCTCGTTAATTACACAGTTAATCAAAAATAAATGATACGCAAAATAGCTCAACTCTGCTCGAACCCTAAGCATGTAGCGTCTGAGTAATGCAGTAATAAAGAGTGGGGGAACAAACAATATATAAAAATAAATAAATAAATAAACAGGTCTGGCCCAAGGGCCTTTCCCATTTCTTTGGACCCGATTACCAGCTCAAGCTGAGTGTTTATAAAACACTTTTTTTTTCTTTTTTTTTATAGTGATATAATCATCATGTAGTGACATGATTAACTGAGATCATTCTGAGCCCAATCTCTGAATATTTGGGTGATTTGTTAATTTTACATAATTGATTACAGCTGCCCTGTGATGTAACAGCATGAGATTCTAAACAACAAATGTTTAAACTACTTTTAAGTTTTTAAAAACACACACACATTAAGAATACACTCTGCACATCACAAAAAGCTACTTAAAAGTCATAAAAACAGCAAAAAAAATAAAAAAAATTGTAAGAATAAAAGAAATTACTAAAACAATTCAGCTCATTTATTCATGCCGCAATGCGTGCTGGGAGCTATTGATGAGTTTTGATTGCACTGATTCCAGAATGCACTGCATCATGCTTTTTTCAGATTCATACACTGATTCTTGATGTCTAAATAGTAGTAGTTATTTTTATTTTTTTATCAGAACAACTTTTAAAAATCCTTCGGGATTATATTGAGAACGCTGGAATTTATGCTGTAGAATCACAGGGCTGCTGTAATCAAGAAAGTAAATTTTACACAGAGATTAGGCTCTAATGGCACTTTTCCATTACCAGTACCAGCTCGACTCGCCTCGCCTCGACTCAGCTCGGCTCGGCTCGCTTTTCGCTCCGTTTTCCATTGCAGATAGTACCTCCACAATAGTACCTGGTCGTCATAGCGACGCCGCAGGGAACTGCCGTGACTTAATCTTTTACGCGAGACGCGCGAGACACACCCGCTACCCACACACACAGGACAATGGAGGAAATCGAGTGTATGCTGTTTTTGGATGTTTTTGTTTTTGTTTTTGCTGTTTTTTTATTCAGGATACTCCGTCTGGCGCGTGCAATGATGACGCAGTGAATAGTGACGATTCTCTCTGACCAATCAGCAGTCTGCCGTGTTTTCACGTCACATTTTAGTATCGCCTCAGCTCGCTTAGAACCTCGCCGGAGATGGTACGAAAAAAAGTACCTGGAAGCAGGTACAGGTACAACTTTTACACAGTGGAAAACCAAACAGAGCCGAGTCGAGTCGAGCCGAGGCGAGCTGGTACTGTGTAGTGGAAAAGCGCCATAAGTGAGTTCAGTGAATCAGGTAACATTATGTCAAAACATAACCAACATCTGTTTACATTTTCTCTTGTCTTATCTGGCTATTATAACAGCCAACACAAAATATAATGTTGTAAAGTCATGAACCCACCTAAAGCAAACTGATCTCCATAATGGTGACCTAAATGGGTGACTCTTTCCTTCAGTGATTCTGCTTGTATCAGGTGTCTTCACTAATGCTCAGTCATTACGCAAGTAATCACTTAATTATCTCATTAACTTTAACACCACTTTAGTGTTACTTTTAACACTCTTGAGTGTGGACTCAAATAAACTGATGATGAGAGTTAATTTAACACTGGGGTTTTTGCTGTGTACTAGGGGTATGACAAGACACTTATCTCACGAGACGAGACACGAAATTGGCTTCACAAGAACGAGATGAGACAAGATTTTTGCACAATATTTTAAAGAAATCCTCAATGACAAAGTTCATGACCGGAAAAAATAGTCTGCAGGTGCATTTTGAATGTTTTAACTAATAATCTTCTAATGAATATCATTTCAGTTCTATTTTATGAATATGAATTATCATATGCATTGAAAGACAACACTATACAAGCACTGTAAAATATTTTGCCATAAACTCAACTGACTGGCTTTTCTCCTGTATGATTTCACATGATTCTCTTCAGACCTTACTGTACATGAATTATGAGCTTCCAGAACTTCTGATTGAGACTGTGTGTGACCTCCTGATTGAACTCCTTTCCACAAATTGAACAAAGAAATAAAAACAGATAACAAAAATAAATAACAGTTTTCTCTTAGTCTTATTAAGTGCAAACAATAAGTGCAAGTGCGACCATAATCAAAGTAGGCTTACTGTAGCACACAGACTCTTTATAATTGTTGTGAAATTGCTGTTTTATTTTGCACAGGCAGTTATAGGGTTAAGGCGGTGAGTTCGGAAAAAGGCCAGATAGATAGAAACGAGCGAGTGAGTTCTTGCAGTTCCGATTAAAAGCGCATTCGACATTTTAGGCTCTGTTGCGCAACGAATCATCCGCCATCATCACGCAATCAGTGAACTGTGATTCCTGTGTGCGACTGGATAAAAAACAGCAAAACAACAGTGGAGGCATGTAATGTCAATGTAGCGTATTCTATGCTAATTTCACCCTCACGCTCCGTCATGGCGATACCATGAGACAGCTTTTCACTCGATGAGAAATCTCGTCACATTTTAGTCTGTGTAGCCGAAAAAAACAACAACATACAAACGAAAAACAAACCCAAACTCAGTTGACTAATGAACGGTAGTATTTTATGCATAAACTAACAGGGAGAGGTACCGTGGCCAACGCCTCTTTTGGTCAGCAAGGTACCCAACAGATCAAGCAGTGTACGGTTCACACCCACCGTTGCCCTGTGGATGAAATGGGGTTGTGTGGCATTTCTGAATATTAAAGACCTTAAAGAGCTGCTGTATCGGACTACTTTGAAAACTCTGGCCCTGATCTGAATGTATCCTACTAGGAGACCAAACAAATTAAACCAATGCTTTACCAACACATACAATACTGTACTCACTTGCTGCTCCTTTGTGGGAATAGCTTGAGTAAATTTGGAGAAAACGTCTGTTAATAACAACACAATTTCCCTATCATTCGATGCAGGCTCCAAAACGATAAAATCAATTGCCACTACCCTGTGGACGACTGGCCTGAATACTCCCCATAAAGGGCCTAACTTTGGGTTGCATAGCCTTAGCAAGAATGCCCGTTCCACACTCATGACACCACTTCTCTATATCCTTTGCCACACATTGTACCAATTGTAAAGTGCGTTCCACGCCTTCATGTCCATGGTTATCATGAAGACTCAAAAGCATATTCCGCTACAAACACTGAGGCAGAACCATCTGAAAGACCTTTCCTCCGCCTGAAGCATAAATGCACTGATACAACGCTGCATCTTTCTCCTTAAGCCCACTGTCAGGCAAGTTCCTTAGTACCTACCCCAAATTTAGCTTGCTCCTTTGGACTTGAAAATCTACCTTCCTTCCAATAAACCAACAAAGGTCCAATAACTGGATGCTGCTTCTGCAATGGGACAAGATCTACCCCAAAGTAATCTGTAAAAGTAACAATCTCAGACTGAACACATGGGTTATCTCTTCACAGTGCTCCCTCCCCAAGGAACTTCAGATAACTGCGATTCCATATACTGCAGAGACAACGCGTCTGCATTTCCATTTCGATGCATTTCCCAGGATGTTACATCAAAGTCAGATTAAATGCAGCCACCTCTGCTCTGCTACGCCAAGTTTGGCTGGATCCAGATATCGTAATGGATTGTTGTCAGTATACACTGTAAAAGATGCACCTAGCAAGTATTCCATAAACTTTCCAGAGACTGCTCACTTAAGTGCAAGGGACTCCTATAGTTCTACTTGTTCTTTTCAGATGGTCTAAGCCCCCTACTAGCAAAAGCAACTGGTTGTAATTTGCCATCATGCTCTTGTGACAGCACTGCTCCAAGATATGAATGGCTGGTATCTATTACTAAAACTATGGTGCTGCCATCGTTGCAAAACCTGCAATAAATGGCAAATCCAAGAAAAGATCATAGTTCTGCCAAATTATTCGGGGTTCTCCAATCTCGTACTGCTACCACCTTATCTGGATGTGTAGCAACCCCTTCCATCGAAACAACATGACCAAGATACAGGAAAACACCTACTTCAGCCTTTCTAAATGCTGTTGATGAAAACAAAATTAAATCATCCAAGTATAACAAAACATACTGATACCAAGAGTCTCCAAACATATGCTCCATGAGACGCTGAAAAGTGCTAAGAACATTGCACAACCCAAATGGCATCATATTGAATTGAAAGCTGTCTTAGCCCTATCTTTTTTTTAGCAACCTCATCCTGACTATAACTATTGGCTAAGTCAAGTGTCGAAAACCATTTTGCCCCGGTAACACCGTCCAAGGGCTCTTCAAACTGCAGCAATGGAAAAGCATTTTTCCTGGTTTTTGTGTTTAAAATAATTTAAAATGCTCCAAATATAGGGCAATATAAGCCATTATATTATTTTGCATGGCTCTGCACACTGGTGGGTTCTAGTTTTACGGCTGAGTTACATTCTCCTTCACTGGTTGTGCAGGTCTAGGATGTGCACAAAAAGCTGCCATTCAGACAGCATGTGATTGCAAATTCAGTTCTCTTTCGTGGATTATTGTGTTTAAATGGTCAAACATTTGTCAAAATACACGTCCTCTCGAGTATCCATGCAAACACAGTCGATTACGTCTTAAATGAACTTAACAGTTGAGAAAGCAATCAGCTGTGTTCCAATGTATTTGGTATCATGACAACACTACCCACAGGCACAACAAAAGGTTCCTTTAAATAGGAGTCACCAAGATTTATTGATGGCATACACAAAAGTAAATCACACACAAGAGGATGCTTTACTTACACAAATTACCCAAGCAGAAGATGAGCATTTAAACCACATAAAGTCAAGATCAAATCAATCAAAAATCAAACAAACAAAAGAAACCCATATAATTAATTCATTATACAAAACAAACCTAGTGAATCACACAGTTAATCAAAATAAATTACATGCAAAAATAGCTCAACTCTGCTGAAACCCTAAGCATGTCATGGAAAATTTCCAGATTAAAGTGGTCTGTTTTTGTCCTTTCTCATTCTCTATCGCATTAAGTAATACCCCCTATAGATTACATTAGCATTTTCCAAAATGAAAGCCTTTCTCTCCCTACACCACAGCTTTATTCTGAAGAGACTGTTAAGTGGTTGTTTATTTGAGCAACGATGCAATCAGAAGGCTAGTTTCTCCAAACCTCAGTAGTTCCTCTCTCAAGTTGTATCTTTTCCGTTCTCCCCTACCCTTTCCCTTTCACAGTCTCTTTCCCCACCCACCTCTCTTTCTTTGAGCTTGATCATTATCCAAAGCCTCCGTGTGACCATTCCTGACCTGGGTTCTCTTCTGATGTGGTTGACATGATCCTGAAGTTTAAAGTTTAATGAGTAGATTTCCATGATTAGGCCTCTAAAAATAAACTTGTCATCCCCTCACCTAAAGACCCGTTGGGGGCCAACTATAAGTATGTGTATTAGCACATTTATTTAATAGTAAAGTGTGTGTAGTTGTGGAAAAAAACAACATGCTAATAATTTAGGCTGTTAAGTTGTGGTCTGATTCATGAAATTCCACAGTCAGAAACAAAGTAAACAACCTTACACATGTGGCAACAATACTGAGATGTGAATAAGAGACTCAGAACCTGTCCTCACCTTGCCATGCAAATATAGTGATATACACTGTCAAAAAATGCTGTCAGTGGTCCCAGAATGCACTTTATATCATTAGGTGTCCGACATTAAGGCTCCTATTTATCTTTAAGCCACTGCATGCAACACTGTACAGTTGACTGAAGTTTTGTTTTGGGATCTCTTTATGCTGTTTGAAGTTGGTGATGGCTTCATTACACTATTAACTCCTTGAGCAAATGACCATTTGCATGCCGACACTTTATACAACAAGTCTCTGTTTTGTATATGTCTCCTGACTCATATCGCTCCAGGAAACTGTTAACATGGGCTTGGTCCTCTCTAAAAACAACACCTCCTCTTTTCTCCACAGTTCCACAAAGAAGAAGCGCCTTGTTTTTCAAGTGGTGGTTTTCTGAAGCCGCAGCATTTGATGTGGGCTTCCCTTAATCGCACAACACGCTCTCTAAACATGAAATGCATTAATTTTCTCCCAGACATTTTCCTGTCGCTGCTTTTGAACATTGTTGTGCTGTCTTAAAATAGAGCGAGGGACAAGACAATAAGGGAGACTCAAATGAAGTTATTATTTTTGATTGTGTGCATCTACCACTTAGTACTACAAAGGGACAGTGAACCTCTAATCCGAGATGGGACGCAAGCACTTTGTAGTCTTAATATCTTTCTTCCTTTCTGTCCACATCACTGGTTTATGGCTGCTGCGTTAGTATTAAACTAGGGCCTTGGAAAGAAGCCTACCATTAAGACAGAAATGTTGTGCTCTTTGAGGTCTGGACTTTTAATTACAAGCTGGGCCCGGATGGAGGAGCGTCTCTGTCGTCGGACTGAATAGAGGGCTTGCACAACATCGGTTGGCAACCTGGTGCCAGCGTTAGAGCGGGTGGACAACAGACAAGGATGTCTTTAACGAGGACTAGAGTCTTGCCTGAGAGATCAATGCAAATACAAATCTCAAAGATTACCATCTCTATTATACTTGGTAATTTGGGGGTTGCCATTAAAGGATTAGTGTGCTTAAAATTCATATTCTGTCATCATTTACTCACCCTTTGTTGTTCCAAACCGCTATTACGTTCTTTCCTCAGTAGAACACAAAATGAGATGTTTAGCAAAATGTCCAGAGTGATCCTGCATACTCTGAAAGTGGAAAGAAGTTCATACAAGTTGTGCATTATATAAAAAATTATACCTTCCTCTCTAGCTCTCAAACTTTTTTTCCATTGAGCTTGAAATTGTTCAACCAGTCAATTATAGATCATTCTTTTTTCCACTCCTAGCTTGTTTCCTTTCCAGAAACCACTTTGGGAACCCTGTTTTAGATTTTAATTTGTTTTGTTTTGGGGGGAACTCTTTAGCTGTACCCTGGAACCTTTGATGTTGTTGCCTGGGTGCTACTGGACAAAAGAGTCTCCCATCAGCTGGACTTAAGGGCAGGGGGAGCTGGTTAAGAGACAAGAGAGGACACACTGCGAAATAAAGAATCAAAACAATACCTTGGGGGGGCGGAGAACTCCACGTGAGACTAAACTATGTGTCCCATCTTAAATCTGACAAGAGGCTTGCATGATGCCTTTGTTATTTTATGCTCTTTGTTTGCTGCTTGCTTTTGTATGCAAGTGGGAGTGAGTTGTGTTTATGTATGTAGGCGTAATATACACAAATGCATTCCTACACAAAAGCAGGTGATATGAATGCGCAGCAGCTGGCGATTTGAGAGGCGCTGGTCTCCTTTCATGTCTTAGTGCTGTTCTTTGGTACAATGTTTATGACCTCTCCCACAGTAGCAGGGTGCATGCCCCTTTATTGGATGGCTTTATGTTTGTGCCCTGTGCCCCCTGGAAATAGAGCCACTTATGCCACAGCACCGCCTCCCAGACCCATCATGGGGCTCATGCCTAGTGCTCCTCGCACCCCTCCCGCCTGGGGAGATAGATTTAAGAGCTGGCATGACAGTTAATTTAGTGACAACCTCATTACAACCTCAACCTCACAAACCTGGAGCCATTTCCATAGAGATCAGTTTATAGTTGTAGTTACTTGGTGTTGAACGGTAATTAAAGTCATCAGCAAAGTGCAGATATGGCCTCTTAGGGAGGACTTCAAAGAAAGATAAAGATAACAGTTAAACACTCTTTTGAATGTTTAATGTACCCAACAACAGATATAATATTGACAACATCCATAGTAAAACATCTCTGCAAACTACAAAGGTAAGGTTAGAAAAGACTTTAAACTACAGCCAACTCACATTGTCTTCTGAGGTGTGCATTCAGTTGCATTTACATCAAAATGACTAATCATTTGGCACTTTAACAGTACACAAACCTATACCACTTACAGTGCTTTTACAGATTTATGGTGCAATAAAGTTCCTTTAAAAGTGGAAAAGTCTGCTAATGCTGTTAGATTAAAAAAGGGTCTGTGGTTTGCCAGGTAATTTTCCACAGTAATTAGCAGATCAAAGTATGACGTTCCTCTACTCTGCAGTCCTCTCAGAGTATGCTAGTATACATTCTCTGTTTCTCCACATACTGAAGAGTGCACTATCTTGACCACTAGGCAAGGGCTGGAAATACAGGTAGTACACATGTGCAAAGAATAAACAGTCACGAGATGTTAACAGCTGACCGAATTCCAATCAGGATTTTAACCTGCATGGCCACAATAAAACCCAGAGTATACTTAGTTTTTTACGCGTATGCGAAGATCCACATACATCCACTTAAATTAAGATCCACTTAAATTTGCATGACGCAAATTTCGCCACCAGAATAGTACGCACATACTGTCTCTTTGTGCCATCCAATTTTTGTAACCCCACATTAGCATTGAATTTGTTTTGCAATAATCAGTTAGTGGCTACACTGGATTGCGCAGATGTATTTACAGTTGACAAAGAGGAAACAATTCTGCTTACCTCATCTCATAAAGAATAGTTCATCCAAAATTCTCACATTTTTCATTGTCGTAAATACACTGTATTTTCTTTTCAACCATAAATATAAAAAAGGAGATGTTAGGTAGAAGGTTACACTAAGAAAAGTCTGTAAAAATAGGGCCAACATACTATTAATATGAAGAAATTTTCTGTATTGACTTTTCACACATTGATTTCTAATTACACATTGCATACTCGCTGTTGTGTGTGTGCACTTGGATGGATGAAATGCAGAGCACAAATTCTGAGTATGGGACACCATACTTGGCTACACGACACGTCACATCTTGATGAACCATAGGTGATTTGAACATGAATGAAAATGAGATTCCAGAATTATGGGGGGAAGATTATCAATGAAGAATGATGTAAATTTCTGTGCATTCCTTAAAGGAGAACTCTGGTCAATTTTAACATTGAGCTCATTTGTTTGTAAATTTGGAGTGCTGTCAATACAGAGAACAACGACAAAAATTGGTAGATGTGAAAGATATGAATAAAAATGATGTTATTTCAGCCAGCGTACATACCTGTATTTACATCCTGTTTTCGGTCGAAGTCCATAGTAATCGATTGTCGAGTTACCTATGATCACGCGCGTGAACTCGACAATCGATTACTATGGACTTCGACCGAAAACAGGATGTAAATACAGGTATGTGCGCTGGCTGAAATAACATCATTTTTATTCATATCTTTCACATCTAGTGCAGTCAGATTCACCGTGTTCACTCTGAAGGAATCACTCACATTGGCTGTGCACTTGTAATGACACATCAAGGATGTTAAGAGGCTAAAAGCAGGTTTAAAACTTGCCCCATTGAAGTCAACAGGGTGCAAATTTTAAAAAGAGGATAACACGGTGTAGGCAACACCGATTTTTGTCGTTGTTCTCTGTATTGACAGCACTCCAAATATACAAAAAAATGAGCTCAATGTTAAAATTGACCGGAGTTCTCCTTTAAACAAATCAGCTGTATGACCTCAGAAGACATGTTGCATTTTGGGGTGAATTCTTCCTTAAATATGAGAGACACCATAGAACCAAGGCACAACTCTAACTGCAGTATGTTGTCGAGAGATTATATCAAAGTGAGGGGATCGGTGCATACAGAAGCCAATCTTTGTTATACGTTTTTATGATCCATGAGACTTCAAACACTCTGTTTATCTATCTCTTCTTTTGTTACCACATTTTAGGTTTTCCCGTCTATGATCATGTCTTTCGCAGTATATGATCGACTTAAGTAGTTTATTCAGCTGTAGTTGGACAGGTCTTGTTTCCCTGTTAAATATCACGGATGCATAGAAGGGCAGGACTCCTTAGATTGCTTTGTTTTAACATTGTTTTAAGGGGCCTTGACTTCCTTTTAATATTATAGCAATATTCCCACAATCAGAAGAGTTCAAGGACGATTATATAAATCTACCAAGTCAGCATGTACTCAAATTCTTAGCCTCAGAATTGATGTATATGTTTTTTTTGTGTGTGTGTCTTGTAGCAACACTACTCCATATGTTTATTCATAAAACTAAAGACTGTAAAAACAAAAACATGCCTTATTGACCATTACCAAGGATTGCAACATATCCAGCCCAATAGGCATTTACAAATCTGCTTCCCTGCTGTTTTTTTTCTTCTAAGAAATAGTAATCAAAGATTATGCTGAACCACATAACAAGGTCTTCTTTATGAGTGTTTTTTTTCTTCAATGTGGTATCAATCACCCTTGAATTTGATATCATGCCCCCTAAAAGTATAAAAATGTATTTTACTTTAGAAATTTAAAACAATCTCTTAACATTTAAAGGACAATAGAGCATGAAATACAGTTTAGATTGTATCTGGGTAATTGTTAGTATTTTAGTGTACTGGACATTCAACAGCAAAACCTGGACTGGCATGAAAGCGCCATGGTTTGATGGAGGGGCTCAGCCTCCACAGCTCAGTGCTCTGAGTTCCTGAGACAGGGTCATAGCTCACTGGACGACAGCGGCACTGGTGTAGGGGGAAAATTTGGCCTTTTCTTTCCGAGCAGTCGGTCATACATACAGGAAATTGTTCTCCCATTGATATTCACTCAGAAGCTTCTTGCCAAACAAAGGTGAAGAAACACTAATTTCCAGGAACAGGAGGGTTCACAAGATACATTACACTCATTTCCAAAGGGAGCCTTCAAACAACCACCATGACATGGTTGAGTAGGGCAACTACTTTTTTTGCTGTAAGGACTTAAATATACTCATCTCCTGTGTATGCTAATGTTCAAGCACTTTGAGTTGGTACCTAGATCACAGCCACTGTTCCACCTCATATTGCCTTTTAGTTTCTGGTAAAGGACAGGCTGAAGTGTTGTGGAGTAACTAACTAAAGGAGTAGTTCACTTCAGAATTAAAATTTCCTGATAATTTTCTCATCCCCATGTCAGATGTTTATGTCTTTCATTCTTCAGTCGAAAAGAATCAATGCATTTTCAATTTCAATGCAGCTTCAAAGGGCTCTATACGATCCCAGCCGAGGAGTCTTATCTAGCCAAACCATCGGCCATTTTCTAAAAAAAAAAAAAAAAAAAAAAAAAAAAATATATATATATATATATACCTTTTTTAACCACAAATGCTCGTCTTGTGCGTGAAGTCATGGACGTGCAAGACGAGCATTTGTGGTTAAAAAGTATATAAATGTTTTTTTTTTCTTTAGAACATGACCGATGGTTTCACTAGATCAGACCCTTATTTGTCGGCTGGGAAAGAAAGACATGAACATCTTGGATGACGTGGGGGTGAGTAAATTACCAGGAAATTTTTTATTCTGACGTGAACTAATCCTTTTAAAGTAATTCACTCTCATTTGTAATGTGTTGCCATCCTGTTCATTTTAGTGAATCGGATGGCCCTGACTTAAGCCCAAAGTTTGGTTTTCACATGAATGCGTACAGCGTGCTTGACATATATTTCATCATCAGCATAGTATTGCACATACAGCTCAACTTTTCTAACCGTGCGAACTCTGTATGTGCCTTAATTAGCTGGTCCACAAGGTGGCAATACTGGCCTGGACCGTTGTTTCACTGGGACGAAATAAACTGTAGAGACAGAACAGCATCATCACACTAGAGGCTATAGATGCCCGTGTTGACAAGAGTTTGTGTTGGAGTTAGAGATACCCGCAACTAGTTAAAAAGAGTAAGAATACATTTTAGAAGTCAAAACTAAAGTATACTTCGGGCTTCAAGCTGATCTACTTTTTAAAATTACGAGTAGTTTGGAACGCTACAGTTTCAGTTAGCTTCGGCAGAGATAGCTGTTGGGTACCTCTCAATTTCTCAGCAGCATTCATGGATGCATGCCTGACTAACATCTGGCTATGCGCTTGACAGCTCCCCAGACAACACCACCCTCCCTCCCCCATTATGCCAATTCATGTCCTGCTCTCTGTCCCAGCATGTTGTGAGATGTTTTTCATAGCCAATAGCTAAAGTCTTTTTGTTTTATGTACAAAAAGGTGAACGCACAGGCGGCTCCTTTGAAGGCTTTGCAAATTTATTGCTGTTTTTCCAGCGGGCCGTTTTTTAAATTACAGCTCATTGAGATTGGATCTGCACTGGTGCTGTTTTTGGAGTGGGTTTAATTTTCATGTCTGGGAAGGAGTAGAACAGTCAGATCAAGGAGGACGCTGAGTATGAGGGAGGACGGGGCCTGTATACAGAGGTTATTGCCGCATTTAACTATTTCCTTTCACATAGACTTGCCTCATCGGGTTATATATCCATATAATTACACTATAGCACCATTATACCTGTGCTAATATAATTATGGGTGGGGAGTTCAATCTACAATCTTTTATCATGGTATGAGTAATCATATTTTACAGTAATTATTATAATATAAGTTATCACTTGAAATTCAAATAAATAAAAAAACAAAAAAACATGTGGTATGACTACTGTTAGATAGTCCAGTTAATAAAACACCTAAATGCACTTTATCTCATAAAGATATATACAGTGCAATGCATAAGTTAATACACCCATGCTAAAGTTGACTAAAAAGAGGAATAAAAAATCATATTTTGGAAATTGAACTTAATGCCTTAATTTAAAAAATTAGGAAAAATCCAACCTTTTAGGACACCAATTTTCTTTGTGAATGAATAATGTATCGTAAATAAATAAATGTTCTTCCTTAAAATACATGGTGCATAAGTGTGTACACCCCTATGTTAAATTCCCATAGAGGCAGGCAGATTTTTATTTTTAAGTATTTTTTTATTATTATTTTTTAGGATACTATGCATCCTGATAAAGTTCCCTTGGCCTTTGGAATTAAAATAGCCCCACATCATCACATAGCCTTCACCATACCTAGAGATTGGCATGATTTTATTTCAGTTAGCCTAAAAGCTAGTTTGATTTGCATTGAGAGATGATCTTATGGAAAGTACCCCATGCCAATCTCTAGGTATGGTGAATGCTATGTGATGATGTGGGGCTATTTTAATTCCAAAGGCCAAGGGAACTTTATCAGGATGCATAGTATCCTAAAAATTAATTTAAAAAAAATACTTAAAAATAAAAATCTGCCTGCCTCTATGGGAATTTAACATAGGGGTGTACACACTTATGCACCATGTATTTTAAGGAAGAACATTTATTTATTTACGATACATTATTCATTCACAAAGAAAATTGGTGTCCTAAAAGGATGGATTTTTCCTAATTTTTTAAATTAAGGCATTAAGTTCAATTTCCAAAATATGATTTTTTATTCCTCTTTTTAGTCAACTTTAGCATGGGTGTATTAACTTATGCATTGCACTGTAACTATTTGAAACTTTACTGATGCAGTCTGGCATCATTGAAAAAACAGATTAGAGTGTGGTCACATGTTAGTTCTAGTTGAAAACAGAAGACTCAAAACAGTAAAACTTAAATTATTAAGGACATATTTGTGACTCTAAATTTTGATTGGAAAAGGTTTAACAATGAATTTTACTTTAAAATACTGTAAATTTTATGGTTTCTTGAAGAAAACTATGAATTGCTATATCATTTACAGTGGAAAAACAGTATAAAGAAAGATATTTCCAGAAGTCCCTGCGTGATTTCACATATGATTGTACTTTTTTTTAATAGTTTTATTTCTTTGATATTTTTGTTAATATGTACAAAGTGATGGCAAGGGTAAGTTAATATGTACAAAATAAGGGTGTTTTGTGTCATGCATTATGTAATTTAGTTTATGTTTATTGCATTATTTTAGTGTTGCGTGCTATCCCGATCGTGTTTTGTCTTCAGGTGTATGACCCTGTGCACATACAAACAGGTATTGTCCATTTTTTATGGATAAGATCATCGTGTCAGAGTGTTTCCACAGAACTGTTGAAACCATTATCTGACTGTTGACTTGAGAGCGAACTGCTATCAGTGTGTACTTGTGGTCATCATTTAATATACTGTATATATATATTGTATAAAGCACTATATAATTAAAGGTGGCTACTGCTATTGACTTGAGAACTACTGCCATGGGATCACCACTATACTTATGAATTGTTTTATCTGTTATACTTTATACTTCTCAGCATAAAGTCTTACTTTTTACAGTGTACAGTATAATAATTGTGCCCCTTAATAAGTTCATTTCCAGTCTGTAAAGCAGTCCTGCCTACTGATCTGCAAATTCATCTTTGCGGTTGGCACATTATTTCTGCCGTCGCGTGGTAAATATCTTCATGTATGGTCATGTGTTAAACTACTCTGTGAACCTGTCAGATGTGCCATGTGAGTAACAGTTCTACCCTCCTACTCCCTCAAACCAACCTATTTCCAACAGCTCTGCTTTATTTCAGCTCTGATGTCAAGACAGGTTGGTAAATCACCCCTGCCGCTCACTCTTTGTTTTATTAGATTTCCTGCCACAGAGACGTAAAAGAGGTTTGAATAGCGTCTCCTTGGTCTCTTGCCATGAACAAAAAAAAGAGGCCTTGCTTTTAAGTACCTACATTTTTCCTTCTTAACTCAACATTTTGATTCTTTTGAGGTTTTATGTCTTTCTATAATAATAAAAATCTTTATATCCATACAATTTAAATTACACAACAGGTGTACGTACTAACCACAATAAGACAAAAAAAATTAGTTACTAATATTAATGTAGAGTATTCACATGCCCAGTATTTCTCAGCTTTTTGTGAAATAAGTTTATGGTCACCATTTGATATAGCTACAAAGCCATTTGGCGGTCTGTTTTCAGCTAAGCAGGCAGATAAACTTGTCGCAAGGAAAATTTCTGCTTCATATAAAACACCTGTGAGAGGTCCAGTAAAAACAGCTAAACCCATCCTCAGTTGGTGTCTCGTGTATATGATCATGGCAGTCTAAACGGAGTACAAAGTTTGCACTGGCCTCCTTTAGGAAGACCAAGGACAGGTCATGTCAATCTAAATGTATAAAGCGCCATAAAAAGTGTATAAAAATGCTATATTCCAAGTCTTTGTGTAATGAACAGATCAAAAAGAAAATTTATTCACTGAAAATCTTCTCCTTCGTTGCAATTCTCAAATCAAATTGTGACGTTTGATGAAGAACCAATGGCATTTGACCCTATCATTTTGTAGTCCATTTCAGAGCTTCAGCAGTGAAAGATGCATAGTAAATCCGATTAACTCTTATGTATTTTGAGTGAATAAAAAACATTTCTGAATCAGTTGGAGAGTTTACTGAGACTTGGGATCAGTACCAGAATCAACAACTCAAATTGTCGATTCCCATCCCTGGTGAATTAAGGCTTAAATTTGTGTTATAGTGAGGCATTGTGGTTTGAGATGACTTGAGAGTGTAAATGGTGACAACTTTCATATCTGGGTGAACTTTTCCTCCAGAATTCCTCATTTACCATAACTGTGATGCATCACCTGTGAAATAATATGAAGGAAACAGTTACAATCCAACACTTTCTCAAACAATGCTGCGGTAACCTTTGCTCTAACGGATGAGGTCTAACTATGGTGTGACACCATACTGTGTTCACCACAAGCTCCCTGCGGGCTCCTAAAGAGATTTCATTCATTAGTTGCTCCTTTTCAAATATCACCAGGCCGTCGCCCTTTCATGATCTGGAGCACATGACATTATGATGCACTAGGTCTACTAAGCTTTGGAGAAGTACATACAGGGCCTCTGCAGTGGTGTTTTCAATCTTTGAAGGGCCTAAAAATAGAGCGCTCTGCTAACCTCCAGTCAAATCACTTCTAATTTGGGTTACCCATCGCCCCAGTCACTCCTAACCTTCTGACGTCACTCAAGTCAATGCAGCTCTTTATTTTTAGAGGCCTTCGCAAAACTAATTGAAAGACGGGCACTTACAGGCTGGTGTTATGTAAGGGGATTACCTTGTTACTGCATGCGCCTCAGGCGTCTATTGGGACTTGCTCAGTGGTTACTAGCAAAGGAAAGGGCAGAGTGCCTCCAGGAATAGCCCAGTCTACAGCCTAATTGTTCATCTCTTGTGCACTTTTTCCCCTCCTCAGCTGCAAGCCAAGGTCGGTGACCCCATCATCCACCTCGCTTGTTCCGGAAGAGTCTTTTCCGCCCCCCATGGCTCCAAGAGCACCAGCCAATAGGTAGAGCACAGCAGAGGTCCGACCTCAGGCCCAGACAAACAGCCAAGCGCCAAAAGCACTTAGCAGTGATCCCAGCAAAATGCCCTACTGTCAGAAGCTGCCAGGTATGTTCTTATTAGCACAAACACAGAGCCAGAGGCTCCCCATTGAAGCCGAGCCAGTCTTTGGAGGAAGGCCCCTCAGAGGCCAGGTCATACAGGCTTGCTTGTTGCCCCAGGTCAGGTCACAAAGGCAAACAGTGAGCTTCTCTCCAGGCATTACTGCTGAACATTTTATGTAGGTCTTTCCAAATTCATGAGATTTTCTCATCTGTCTACACTCTGAATCAGTTCAACTGGCTAATTCTACAACCACTGGAAATTGACTAGTTTCACATTCTCTTTTAAGGGTGCATTCACACCTTTAGTTCGGTTGTCTTGGTTCTTTCGGTCCGAACCAAAACAGAAAATAAAACATTTAGGCTACACCCGAAATCGCATACTTCCCTACTATATAGTAGGCGAAAAACAGTATGTGACAAAAGTAGTATGTCTGAATTCACAGTACTCATAAAAGAGTAGGCAAAACGTGCCCAGATGACCTACTACTTCTGCTGAGACTCTGAAGTGTGTATATGATGGACACTTTACTATCCCATGAGGCCACAGGAGAGGATTTGTGAATGACAATGAAGCGACACAACTGACGCTGGTAGGTCTTGTGACAACATGGTGGATGTAATATGTCCAGATTACATTCATAATACACACATTCATACTATATAGAACACAGGTCGTGAAGTAATTACTTACTCAAAATAAGCACCTACTCAAGAGAGAATGTGATTTCGGATGCAGACTTAGTCCTGGATCGCTTAACACTTTAATTTTTAACATTAAACCTAAAGAACTGCTTTTATGACGTATATTTTGTGATGGAACTTGTCGATCATTCAAAACAATGCCCATATTATTGTACATATTATGGTCAGGGTTCTAAATTAACTTTTTTGATCACCAGCCAATGTGGCTGGTAACTTTCTAAAGTTACCAGCCAATCTGAATATCCACTAGCCAAATTTTTTTCCGGTGAAAATAAGAGAAATTATAAGTGCCACTTAATGTATTTAATTATTTTATTAGAATTTCTGGCATGAAAAACACAAAGTACAATACAACAAAATATACACAGAAAGGCAATACGATCTGTCTTGGCAGTTTTAATCCTTAGGCTCTCCTGATGACTTCGGGAACTCTCATGGTCCTTACTGCCTCTACTTTAAAATTATTAGATCCTAGGCCTACTACGAAATTGTTTTGTTTTTTTCTTTTGCGTACATGACAATACATGACGATATTATTGTGATCAAACACTAGCCATCCCATACACAAAAGAAATGTATTTGAAATATGTTTTCACAATATATTTGAAATATATTTTTGGAATATATGCAAATATTCGAAATTGGCCCAATAAATATATTTTAGTTATATTTCAGAATATATTTCAAAATGATAAATATAAGTGAACAACAATGCAAATATATTTCAATGTATTTGGAATATATGCCACATATATTTTTGACACTTTAAAATATATTTCAATTTTTTTTTTTTCTGTATGGGATTCACGACCCGTCAGCCATTTGGCATTAAATGTTCTTTTCTTAGTTTCTCTGTCGATACCCTCCTCATCCCCTGCCTCGTTCCTCTTCTCGCCCCAGAAGTCTGTCCCAACCACCGCCGCATTTCGTTTAATATTAACCTACTTTACTACCAACTCCGTTCGTCTTATTTCTTGTGTTTTCTGTGTCCGTTCGTTTCCATGGTTTCTCGCGCTGGTTTCACTGCAAACTGCGCGAAACCAATGGGCGTATGAAACGTCATCACGTAGCATTACGGCACAGTGTTCATGGGAAATGTAGGAAGTACTGCCAGGGGGATAAATGACCGAGAACAGAGCGGAACAGAGCCTTATATGTATCATGCCTCATACATCACCGGCCAAACTGGCTAGTAAGTTTTTAACAACACCCGCCAAAATGAATTTTAACCCGCATTTGGCGGGTTGGCGGGTGTTAATTTAGAACCCTGATTATGGTATATGATGGAGCTGACAACTCGTGAAGAACTTATAAAATGTGTAAAGGAGTCTAAACAGGGGCAGGAATCCCTCCGTCACACAGGTATTTCAGGTATGCTTGAGATTCTGTCCTTTTTAGGGTCACATCTTGTGATATTATTTCCTGTGTTTGGTTCATTTAGTTGTCGTTGGTCCATGTTGTGTTCACATTTCTCCAACCGCACCAGAATTTGTTTGGAAGCGGACTGAGACCCATATTTTCAGGGGCCTCCATCCACACCAGGGTTCAGATGGCATTGTTCACACTTATTCAAACGAACCGCACTAACAGAGCAATTGCACCAGTTTGTTTTAATCCAACCAAACCTGCCAAGTGTGAACACACCCTAAATTAAGTTAAACTGAACACATGAGCTGCCAATAAAGATAGCAATTGTTGAATTGCATTTTATCTGATTTTATTTCATGATTTAAACAAGCTGCCTAATAACGTAGAGCTTGGAATAGAAAAGAAACTGGTCTGATGCAAACCCAACTGTTTCAGAATGACATCACCCAGCAACAAAGCACACAGTACAGCTTTTTACAAAGTTAGAGTCCATACTTACACCATATTTAGACATAACATTACAACACATACACAGAGTTCTGCATTCCAAAATTTCTTGAACACTGTTTTCTTGTTTCTTTCTTCAACATATTTTCTTTCCAAACAAGGGGCATAAGACAATAATACGGTCTTATGAGAAGTTCAGTGTTGTAGTCAGTGTTGTAATCGAGACCAGCTTATTGAAGTCTGAGTTTAGGCCGAGACCCGAGTAGGTTGAGTCAAGACAGAGACCTGAAGAGGGTCTGAATGATTCAGACAGTGTAAATAAGCTTTCCTTTGGCGTGAATGAAGCCTGGTTTCACATCAGTGTCACATGAACCACCACATCGCACACACACTGCGCACGGAGATACGACAGCACAGAGCGAATCATATGCACAAGTCGCCGCAGACCACAAAATGTATCCACAGTGTTGTAAAACTTGAGACTGAACACTGAGTCCAGGTCAAGACTGAGACCAAATGCACAAGTGTTCATGAAAATATGATCTTTGACTCTACACAGACTCAAAACTGAGTCCCGTCTCCAAAACGTAGTAACAATACGCGTAGTAACAATACATAGTATGGGTCAAAATTATCAATTTTTCTTTTATGCCAAAAATCATGAGGATATTAAGTAAAGATCATTTTCCATGAAGATATTTTGTAAATTTCCTTACGTAAATATAAAAAAACATTTATTTTTGTGAGTAAATGCAGCATAATCGCCAATAGAAATGGACAACTTTAAAGGAGATTTTCTCAATGTTTCGATTTTTTGCACCTTCAGATTCCAGATTTACAATAGTTGTATCTCGGCCAAATATTGTTCTATCATAACAAACCATACATCATTGAAAAATTGACCCATGTGACTGGTTTTGTGGTCCAGGGTCACATATCATTTCAGTCTGTTCCTCAAACAAAACTATGGTATGGCTTCAGAAAACTGGGAGAAATTATTTTTTCAGTGGCAGCAAAGGCTATTTTCATGGCATCAAATTAGTTTAAAATGAAAGCAAATAAAAATTAACTAAATTTAGATGAGCTGAGGATGGACCATATTATACTTCAGTAGCAATTCACTGTAACAGCATGGTCTTCAGAACTTCTGTAATAATCTAGATTCAACAAATTTAAAACAAAGGGCAATAACGGATTCATGCATCGGTTGTAAACATGCTTAATGTTTTACTCAACTACAACTTAATTTACAGTAATGCAGTTACAATAGAAGTAAGTTCTTGCTTTAAGGAGTTTTTTTAGTAGTCAACAACACCACAAATGCTGTCAAGTACAGCTTAACTTGAACCTGCATCCCTCAATCTATTCCAGTAGATAATGTCTTTGCCAGAAGTGACAAACCGATCAAGATGTACTCTGTGCTATGTTTTTAATGAGATTTACGAATCCAAGGGAAACTTTTGGGTGAAATCCCATGGAGCTACTGTAGAAGATTGATCTCCTGACTAGTCAGAACGCCACGCCGCTGTAACTCCTGCATCCATAACATCATATCTAATTCACTGCTCACAAACCACAGACCTGAATACTGACTTATGTGTAGACCCATCCAAGCTCTACTGCCGAATTGGAGACGGATCAGTCTCTGTCTCGCTCAGCGCTCCAGAGCTTCTCCAAAGAGTCTGGAATGGCTGTTGACACTCCCAGTCTTTAATGTAGGATCAAGAAAAGTCATTACTCTTTTCAACCCACCCCTCCATTCTTGTCTTAACTACTTTCAAATGTTTAATAACGCTGCCTTTAGGGGTAATTTGTTCCACTAAGATGCACAAAGAGTTGCAATGATCATACAGTATATGCCACTAAAATGGACAGGCTGCAACTTCGTTCTCTCAATAGACACATACCATAAAGATATAGAAAGTGATCAATTTAAATGAATTTGGTGCCTTCATAACATTAAGCAATCATCATTACCATGACTACATGAAATGGCCGCAGATGAGTGGTACTGAACAAAAATCTGTAACGGAATCAGAAATTTGTTTTTAATCCTGCATAATTAACAGTCTTTTAGAATAATCAGTTGTTTGAAATGACTCCCAGTGACTCATATAAGTAAGCAAAGCTGTTCTTGAAAGACAGAACCACCCAAGGTAATTAAACTAAGATGTTTTTGCTATTAAATGGAGCTTTTTTTTCCACAAATGGTAAATAAGCCATATACGCATGATCCACTGATGGATCTCTTTAATGATTTCCAGCGTACGTATTTTTCATCCTAAGTAAAAAGCTGTTTCTTTCTCTGACACGTTTGGACAAACCTTCAAAAAAGTTAAATTCTTCTATGTTCACGGGAATAATGAATGCAAGATAGATCAAATAAGGGCAATTATGCTCTTAGTGAGAAATCATTCCAATTCAAAAATTATGTTTTAAAAAAATGAATTATGGTAGGCCTAACATTTATCATTTACCTACTACTAAAGATTAATTACCAAGTTTGAAGTGAACCGTAAAGATGATTTTAGAGAGCATTTATGTTCATTAATATTTTGTAACAGTCTATGTTCATTAAGCACTATAGTATGTTTGGATTCCCACATTTTGACGCAATTTCTAAACTATAACATCGGTTAAAACATAAAACGGTTGGTTCCAGTCCTTGATTCTGATTGGTCACTATGACCGCTTCACTCAGCGGTTTTATGCATCACAACCAGGCGCGGATTTATGGGTGGGCCTGGGTAGGCACGTGCCCACCCAGATTTACCGGTGGCCCAACCAATCAGATTAATAAAAACTATTTACATTTTTAATTTTAATAATAATAATAATAATAATGAATTAATAAATAATATCATTTTCATTAATATCATTTAAATCAATATCATAATATTCATTTATGTACAGTAGCTACGAAAAATAGCTACAAAAAAAATATTATGTCGGCATATCACGTGTCAGTCCAGTGATGCTATCACGCAACACTGCTCTCTGTGCGCGTACTGACTTTCGTTGTGATAGTCTACATGCGAGTCGCGTGACAGACAGATGACCTTCAGGTTAAAAACAGCCGGGAGGGCTGAGTGACATGAGTACAAGGCATAGGCCTATTTAAATTCACTACCGAAGTACCGATCTGCTATAGTTGACATATTTATCAGGCGTGTACATAGGCGTAATTTGCGGGTGGGACATGTCCCCACCACTTTTTAAAACATCTCGAGGCACGAATGTGCCAATCATTAAAACATCTCCAGTTAACTGGCAGAGTTTTCATTTCATTCGTTTTTTTAAAGAGACGATCTAGCGCTGAAATGTGTTTTTTAAATCAAGTGATCAAAGTGCTTGTTGCCGCTGCGATCAGTGGCGCGGATACAGCGTTTTCTTGTGTGGCTCGCGCACACCGCACTGTCTTCACTAGGACGCGTGCTTCAATCCGTTGCGGATACTCTCTATTCGTTCTGGTGAAATCACAAAACATAATGCACACAAACATGTCCCTGCTTGATATACAACCACTGATGAACATAATCGGTTTTGATAAGAAAAAAAAACTATACGAGAAAAAAAAAAAAAAAAACGGATTAGAACCCAGAACCTATGACACGGTTAGCGAAAGTTCTACCACTGGACCATTAAGGTACACATTGTTCAAGTAGACGGATCTATGTATTTATTCACACGAAAATTCTCGGCACTGACAACATATATTAGGCTACATCTCATTAAACCCCATGTAGCCTACTATTTAAATCGATTGCTGGACATCGTAATGTTATTGTACATATATCTGATTTAGCAAAGTTACGCCACTGGGCGTGTAGGCCTATATAAGCTTAAAAAACCGAGGCCCCTCCGTATATTCACCAGGCCCACCTACATTCTGTATCCGCCACTGATCACAACACCCCTAGCAACGTAAACATGTTCTCATTGATATTGTTCATTGAAGCTTATAGACCTAGGCCTTTAGACCTTATGCGCCAGAGAAACAAGGGCGCCACTATCTTTAGAATATTGTCTTTGAACTTCCATTTTTGCGGTCGCTCTGTATATTCCTATGGCATTGCTGTCCAGGAGTAGCTTTTGAAGTGGATTTACTTAATGTAAAGTTAACATGAGGATTGTAATGTTTAAAGTGGATGTCTTAATGTCAGTAGACCAGGAAGATTTTAAAACGAGCCGTTCATTCATAAATACGCAAGATCGCTGTGAAAATACAGACCGGAAGTCAAAAGACAACGAGCTCAGCGCTGAAAAGGGGCGGGGCTACATACGGTCTATTACTACAGAATTGTGAGAGATCAAGTAAGTGAGTGTACCTGCATTTACAGTAGATTTGGCATTTTCCTTCAGGTCAGTCCTATATTTGTAATAAAAATCCGTTTGAATGTCCGCTGTGATATCTATCATTTTTACAGTTAAGGGGTTTTCCCGTGCCCTGACATTTGTCAGTTGCGTCTTGCTTTTCCGTCTTCACAAGTTTCGATCCTTTCAATATAAAAGTCTTCTCTTCTGACTGACTCATAGACAGTATTTGCTGCCATCTAATGGATAAATAATGTAATTTCTGTTACTGTTCACGGTCAGGGACTCTTTTTTTTTTCAGCAGAAGGAAGTAAGGCTTTAAATAATTTTACTTCATGAAAGTTAAATTGATACATATTTTTTGGCTTTAATATTTGTATTGTGTGGTAACCGTTTTATAAAATCAATAAAGTACTCGAGCCTACTGCTGTATTCACGATAACTGTTACATACATAGCTGAACGTAACTAGAAAAAAAGTATATTGACTAAACAAATTAATTTTCCACACCTGTAAACCACAATTATAAAATATCCCAGCATTTTCAGGCTTTCCATTAATGTAGAAACCTCAATTTAAGCAAATAGGCTTGTATCCAGCATAAAAGCAGTATTTTCTTGCTGTTGCCCTTAACTAGGATCTAACCAAATCCAACATGTTGATCTTTCCTTGTGCTCTGCTTACCCAACAACAAACCCATGCAAAGCAAACCCCTTAACCAACATCATTCACTACTGGAAACTCTCTGGCGGCAGGTTAGCACAATTATCAGAGCAAAATGATGAAAGACCGGGAGCCCCCTTGAGCAACCCGACGTCTTGTTTATTTACCCTCAAAATTACACCCCTCTCTCTTCCTGTGTCATGTTCCTCGGTCCCAATTTGTTTTGTTATGCTTCCACTAAAACTGAACAACTATGCGTGTGGTCGCCATAATTTTAACAGGCTGACACTCTCTCTCCACACACACACACACACACACATTCCGCCCTGTTGCCCTCTCACCCCCGTGACACCTTTAACCGCAGCACTTTGCAGGACAGCGAGGGGAAGAAGGGGAACTTCAAAGTGGCCGGAGGGGGTGCTTCTTTTTCCTGCCACTTGTCATCATCTAAGGGTCTTTGCAGCCTCCCTTATTACTTTAATCAATTCCAACTGCTTGGAGAGGCTTTGATGGGGGCCGGAGCAGAGCATGCTGGGAGCACCTGCCGCTGAGCAGAGCACAGGTGGCCCACAGAGACTCCAGACCATAATAAAAGCGCTGTTACCCAGTGATTTATGCACATAAATAAACCACTAAACAATACCAACGTTTGACAGATTGAGCACAGGATCACCAGTAAAATTACAATTTTATTAGTCATACATTTAATACATGCACACAGTCAAAATAAAGTTTGCTACATTTTGTAAATGTGCAAAAGTGAAGTCCAGGATGTTGGCGTTTCAGCAGAACTAGGTTGCATCGCCCTCTGCTGGCATCTCTAGAAGTCAAGAAGCTGCAAAGGGAAAGGAATTGTAAGAAATTCTGATAGTTTTGCTAGTATGCAACACACAAAACAACGCAGTCTGACACATTGAGAGTATTTTAAGGTTTAGTAAAAGCACAGAAACACGGCTAACCGTACAGAACTGTAACGGTTTTCAAAATCCAATATTAAGAAAGTCAGCTTTTAGAAAAACAACTGTTTTGTGATAATTTTTAATTTTGTGAGTCCATTGTTTGTTCAATAATTCAATATTGATGTAAATATATAGCACCAGTTTTGGAAACATAAAAAAAAAAATGTTTTTAAAAGAAAAAATGTTTTAAATCAAAACTCCAGTGAAAAAGTAATAATGAAATATTACAATTAAAAAAAAAAAATTATGTGAATATATGTTAAAAATGTAATGTATTCCTGTGATCAAAGCTGAATTTTCAGCATCATTATTCCAGTCGTCAGTGTCACATGATCCTTGAGAAAACATTGTTCTATTTAATAAATAAATAAATAAATATATATAATACTATATATATATATATATATATATATATATATATATATATATATATATATATGCTGTTCATTGAACTTTCTATTCAAAAAATCCTGATAATAAAAAAAATCCTTTGATAATACTCACAAATGTTTCTTGAGCATCAAATCATCATATTAGAGTGATTTCTGAAGGATCATGTGACACTGAAGACTGGAGTAATGATGCTGGAAATTCAGCTTTGAACACAGGAATAAATTACATTTTACAATATATTCCAATAGAAAACAAAACTCACCAATTGTGGCAGAATCTTCTCAAAGTGCTCAATGTCGACGGTGTCACAGTCTTCACTGCTGGCCTGTTTAACAGCTCTGCGCGTCGCCTCTGTGGCAGACAGACCATCCTCACATCAGTACTGAGAGAAACTGCACTACTGTATCAGACCAGGACAGGTAAAGTCTGTCTTACCTTCAACAAACACTTTCAGCATCTCCGTCACGAGGACGACAGCATCACTGCTGACTGCACAAGAAAAACGTCATGACTGAACACTGATACGAGTAACTGGAATGTTTCTGTCTTTATCCGACTCCTCCTCACACATGTGCAAAGCTACAAAACTGCACCAAAAACTAGTTCAGGAGAAGTGAACTGGAACGGGAACCGGCTGCAAGTGATCATGTTGCGTTTGGTGTTCAAATGTGAGGGGAGATTTCACAAATACATCAGACCGAAACGACCAGAGAGGGAAAAAAACTAAACTGTACTCAGAACACTTGACCTGAGAACTGAGAGTTTGTTCATTTAAAAGCCTGATTCCAACACAGAATAAAATAATAATAATAATAATAATAATAAAGGTAATTGCGAATTTATCTCTCACAATCCACAGGAAAAAAGTCAGAATTGCAAGTTATAAACTCACAATTCGGTCTTGCAGAGAAGTTATTTTTTTATTTATCTGATGTGAGAGGATCAATTAGTCACAAATTATGTACTAAATTAAAAAAAAATTTACCTCAAAACAAAATTTGCCACTTCTTTATACCTCGATTAATACATCTGAGATGATTTGATAGATGCCAGATCTTATAATCGTGATCACTGATCTATGGATAATTTGCTTCTTCAAACAAATTTGCTGATTTGCTTAAAATATCTGGATTAAGTTGTCTGAGATTACTGCGCGATCTTGTGTTTATTGGAAAGGCCAGATAGAGATACTCGAAACCACGATCAGCGATTGGCTAGCGGCTAGACTCTTTCATTGTCAATACAAGATCTTCACCAAAAACTCATGCACCTCTTGATGGAAATAAATGTTGTGATTTTACATTTACATTTAGCAGACACCTATATCCAAAGCAACTTACAAATGAGGAATGCAGCAAACGAGTCATCATGAAGAGGCAAACGACGCAAGAAGTGCTCAAAATACAAAGTTTCAGACAAGCATAAGAGAAGCACATGCCAGACAAGGGAGGGATTTCATTTAAGAGGTGCATCAAAGATCTTGTATTGACAATGCAAGAGTCAAGAATTTCTGGACCTTTATAATGAAACAGCCAAACGACCAAAACAACTCAAAAGTTATAATAGAGATAGGCTAAATGAAATGCACTGTTAGTAACATGATTCACAATTATTTCACGATTTCTAGTATTTCTCCAGGCTTTACATTTTTAATTCAATGTTGCATTTAGCAATTCATTTAATTTTACATGTGAAGCAACATTATAGGCTAATATTATTTGCAAATGTATTTTTAAATGATATATTATTGTTCCTGGTTCAATAGTGTACTCTTGTAAGAAAGTAGCAGTGGCTGGGACAGACTAAATTAAGCATCACCACATTTGAATCTTAAATGTTTCCAAACCCCTTTGGTCGAAACCTTGTGACTTTGAGTGTGTGAGTGTATAAATAACAAATAGGGGAAATGAAACTAGACAGATGTCTAAAAACACTTAAACTTGTGATTAACAATGAAGTAATCAAGAAAACAGAGTTTGCTTCTACCTAGTAACAGAAGGGTTTGCATATGAAGAACCAATCAAATTGTAGGGAAATTATTAGGGATGCACGATATATCGGCCACCATATCGGTGTCGGCCGATATGTGTTCATTTTTACTGTTATCGTTATCGGCCTGATAAGAATTTTTGGCTGATATATTAAAGCTGTATTAATTCCTGTATTAATTCCTTCAGCTGAGACACTTCTGATGTGCACTGTTCAACATGATGGATTTGAATCGCTTGAGTGGAATCACTTAAAAAAGGAAAATACGGTTCAGTGCAACATGTGCAGCGCAAGTCTGTCATATCAGCTTACATAAAATTATAATGAGAACATCATTATAATTGTGTGCTTGGGACGTGATTTTAATGGTGAGACTTTTGTTTTTGTAATCAGGCTCTCAAAAATGATATAAAAATTTGGGTTTATATTTATCTGCCAATATATCGGTTATCGGCTTTCAAATATAAAGAATTATCGGTATCGGCCAAAATGTTCATATCGGTGCATCCCTAGAAATTATTTAATGTATCACATCATTCTCGCCATGCTCCTATTTAATAAAAACTATTGTATTCTTTTTTCTGGTGGGATTCTCTCTGATCCTCCGGCCGTGATTAAAGCATATTTGTAGGCTTGTCTGAAGTATGTTTAGTTATTGCTGCGCAGCAAGTTAGGGTTAGCCGACGTCGATGAGGAGACGCACTAGAGTATAAATATTATTGAACGGGGACGTCGATTGTAGACGAGACCCAGATAGACTTAAATCAGGTGCGAAAGAAGAAAAATAAATCTACCACAAAGCACTTTGAGTTTATGGACCTGTTGCTATGACAGCAACTCCGCGATGAGCTTCGAACAACCAAACAATCCTGGATCATGTCAAATTATCAACAGTAAAATCCAGAATCCCAAGTACGAAGAGCACATGTACGTCTGCAAGACGTCTGTTAAAGATCACTTCATCTGGAAAGCATCAGCGTCTTTAAGATGTCAGTTTTACTGTATTCTAAATCATAAACATCTTAGACATTTTCTAAACATCTATTTGACATTTGACAGGAAACGTCTTAGAGATGTATTGCAGATGAGGAAAAAAAATATGTTGTCACGATGTAAACACACATCAAATATACGTCTCAGATGTACGTGTGCTATCAGATGTTTAGCTGGGAATACTAAAGGTTTGGTTTTTGTTTCATTTTCGTATTATGTATAAGTAGCACTCCCGGCCACAAAGAAAAATGAAGAACAAAATGATGATGCGTTTTGACATTATGACAGGTGGCCTAATCAAAATACGACGAGAAAGAAATATTTATATATTGTTTTAATTTGCCATGCAGGAACGTTTTAAATGCATAACAGTTTCCATAACCAACAGCTTCTCTCATTTTACCACATTGACAGGTGAACCCTGCGTGTGTCTGACTGTTTCTCACCTTTGGTTTTGTCCTCCTTAAAAGAGCGTGTCAACAGTTTGGCAACAGTCTCCTAAAACAGAGGGATAGATAGGAATCAATGCAACGCCGTGGCATCATGAAAAACGCTCATGACCTGAATGTGTTCGACTTGCTATGGCATTATGAGATGCATGTTAAAGACCCGAAGACGTAAAGAGTTAAACGTGTTGAAATATACCTTTTTAAACGCGATTTCATTTCCCGCGTTTGCCATTCTTTCCCGCTCGAGGAATGTCACTGGTGAATCGGCTTCTTCCTCGTTTGCTGGATGGTGTGTTGGACATGAGGCTGTTGCCCTCTAGCGCACGAACACAGGAGGAAATCACACGTGGCCTTCAAACGTTTATGGATACACATATTTAATGGGGAAAATGATAATTACCAGACATTTTAGAGCTCCTTGGTTGAAATATCAGCTTAATTAAAATCAAATGCCATTCAACTTTGCTGCTGCATTTGTAAGCCTAATGAATCTTGACACTGTCATCCTGGGAATGGCCATGATTTGTTTAATAAGAAATGAAAAGCTACACACTCCATCAATTAGGGTTAGAAGAACTGTTGTCAACAAACAGTTTTCACCCGTTTTTTATTTATTTTACTTGTGTGGTTCAAAATTGACACAGGCTATGGAAATGCTTTGCCTGTTTATGTTTTGACAGGAATGTCATGAGTGTTTAAGATGGAGCAGATTTTTCTAATTCAATCTGCATGTCTTATTCAACAGAGGTAAAAAAAAAAAAAAAAAAAAAAAAAGAAGATTGTTGCATTATAAAATGGTCAGAATTTTACTGCTGCTACTATAGTATTATAGAGGTCCTGAGAAACCCTATTGTGTTTGAAGCTACCGATTTGCTGCTTCTTCCTTAATTTTCTGCCCTAAAAGTGTATGGGCGTCAGAGACCATAATCGTAGAGACCCTAAAATTGGCAGGATGGTTTTGTGAACTGTACACAGTTACTCAGTGAACTCACCCATCCGACACTAGGTGGCGCTATAATATGACAATTTGCATTTGATTCCTAACTCTGTAACCCTAAGGGCAATAGAAGCAAAATAATTTTTCCCCAGAACAAGCAATGCAAAATACCCGTGTCATTTCCACCTATAATTTGTTTTTCTGCCATTCTGAACCTAGAAACGCACTTAGGCCTGTGTCTTTGTTTTCATTTTTGTTTTTAGGGGAAACTTGCAAGTGCAAATACTTTATATGAAAACATCTTTGTTTCCATGAGCAAATGATAACTGGGCTAAGCAAGGTGATGGACATTTTAACAAGCTCTTCAAGACTTATTTATGTGGGCATAAAAAAAATAATAATAATAAAAAAAAAAAAAACTTTAAAGGATACTTTAACAATAGAAACCAAAACAAAATGCAGATTTTTATTTTATTTTATTGAAAGACTGAGCTAAGATTAACATTCCCATTTCAAGTAATTTTAATCTTCACAAATTCAGAGGAAATTGCCATAAAAAAGACTTTTCACAGAAGCACATATATATATATATATATATATATATATATATATATATATATATATATATATATATATATATTTTTTTTTTTTTATTTTTATTTTATTTTTATTTTTTTTTTATTTATTTATATATATATATATATATATATATATATATATATATATATATATATATATATATATATATATAATTATAACACTGTTCTAAATTATTATAGTTCCCATTATTATCACATTCAAACTCTACTTAAAATCTCACTCCGTTGTAAAAGCTGAAAATAACCCTCAGTATAATAGGTATGTATGTATGTATACCATCTTTCTCAACAAAAAGACACCAAGAATTGTTCTGAGGATAAATTTATTCAGCATCTCAGGCATACATAAAAAAAGTGATCCTTCACAGTACAGGGCATTTCATAGACATTGAATGCAATAATGAATGTATAAAATTAAAAAAATGTACATTGAATTACAGCAACATTTAGTTCACATTTCTTCCAGTAAAAGGATAGGATGAGGTTTAGTGCAAATCATATTCCTTATATTCCACTTCTAGTTCACACACAGGTTTGGCTGAAAGGATCGGTGTTGAGTATCAAACCGGTTCTGGACAAACAGATAAATAAGTAACTTTATCCTTGGCTAGTCAATTTCACAAATAAGTACAAAGACACAGCAAGTATCGCATTGAATTAAATGAGAAACTTTAAAGTAAAGACTGAAATAGTATTTTCTTGTTTTATTTACAACTTTTGACTAATACTTGGAAATAACAACAATCCTTCAGTTTTCTCCTTTCATCTCAAGGGCAGTTGTCCGGCTGGTGCAGAAACATGTGCTATGAAATCTGCTGATGGCTATTCAGAGATGTAGAATTCTGCTGCCAGGTTGATTTGAGCCAATCACCTGAACATAAAATGCCATGTGACCAGGGGCGTGGCTAGCAGGGGGGAAGGGTAACTGTGTAAAGAGGCCCATAACAATCTCTCCTGAAGGCCCCCGCAATTTCCACCAATTTTCTCCCCCATACCATAATTTCTTCTGAGGGTTCCCAATGCAATAAACTGTACAGGGGACCCAGTTAACACTGTGATGCCACTGCATGGGACTACTGATACATGACAACACTGATTGACTGATCGCACCACAAGAATAAACGCGAACAGTCCCAAACCCCACACTTTTACAGCTCATATGTGACCCTGGACCACAAAACCAGTCACATGTCGCACTGGTATATCTGTGGCAATAGCCAACAATACATTGTATGGGTCAAAATGATCGATTTTTCTTTTATGCCAAAAAATAAGTAAAGATCATGATCCATGAAGATATTTTATAAATTTCCTACCGTAAATATATAAAACATTTATTTTTGTGAGTGAATGCAGCACAACCGTGAACATAAATGGCCAACTTTAAAGGAGATTTTCTCAATGTTTCGATTTTTTTGCACCCTCAGATTCCAGATTCTCAAATAGTTGTATCTCAACAATATCTAACAAACCATACATCAATGGAAAGCTTATTTATTCAGCTTTCAGATGATCTATACATCTCAATTTCATAAAATTGACCCATGTGACTGGTTTTGTGGTCCAGGGTCACATATGACTGGCTCAAAAAAAGTGTGCTCATGAGCAATGATGGCGGGCAGCGGGCAGCTGCCATTGAGATGAATGGATGTTATTGGATTGGGATGCTGGTGTCCCTACATGCTTAGCTAGCTTAATTAGCAGGCTTCCCTTTATCAACCAGATTAATCAGAAATACCATTTTTGGCTGGTGACAGATATGGTTATGCTGGTCCACCTCAAACCAACATACAAGCCAATCTGGACCAGAATGGAGGTCTAAGCAAGTAGTCTAGGCCTCCTTGCGACAAACAGTATTTTGACTCACTTTAGGCGTAACAATTTTGTTGATCCATATCGGAAAACCTCCAAGTGTGTGTGGCTCATCCGCTTTGGCTGCTTCAGCTTCCTCTGAAGACGAATATCTCACAAAGCCCACACCCTTCGGCCATCCTGACGACTTGTCAATCGTGATCTGTTCATTGAGACAAAGAAAAAAAAAAAGTCTACAAATTAGTAGAGCTGAAAACACATTTAAACATTACAATAAAGATCATCTAAGATACAAGATAATGAAGAGAAGGGTGGCAAAGTATGCTACACTCTAAAAAATGCTGGGTTAAAAACAACCCAATTTTGTGCCGTTTTGGCAACCCAGCACTGGGTCAAAAACGGACAAGGTCCGGCACTACTGTAGTGAAGTGCACGATGCAGGAGATTCTGTGAAATATACTGAATTTAATAATATTAAGGAGAACACAACCATTAAACAGAGATGATACCGGACACAGAACTACAGTACACAGTAAAACACGTTGGGTTATTTATTTAACCCAACCGTTGGGTCACACATATAGGGTCAATATGTTGGGTTATTTTCCAAAAATATTGGGTCATTTTTTAAATCGTTGGGTAATTTCTAGAAATAAACTAGGAAACTGTGGAGAAAATCAAGCTTTTAATGTTGTTTATTTGTCTATGTGGTGTTTTTAATATGCTTTAAGACAAACCATGTGTAAATTCATAAGTCGACACCATTGCTGAGTATTTTCTCCTTAAAACTGCAGTGAACCAAAGACAGTCTCAAAAACACGCTTTGAAATCGCTGGTGTTTCTGACGTCACAAACTACCTTGTAACCAATCAGATCAACGTGTGATCGTCAACGAGTGGATCTCTGAGCTGAGTGAGTGAGTGGAGGCGGGGCTCATTTGCATATTCAAAGAACCACGCATACTAAATGAAGCAAGGGTGTTGAGTTACATACAAGCTATTTTAAGGCATGAAGATGTGATTAAAGGAAGAATTTTTTTTTTTTAATGTGTCATTTTGGGGATCAAAGATGATTTTTCAGACGGGGGGGGGGCCCTTGTCTGAAGTTTAAAATCATTGGTTACCCGTAAGCCAATCACATAACGTTTGGTTATGGCGTGTGTTATGCGCATGCTCAGCCGCATCTAACTTCCACTGTAAACACATGTATGATGCGAAAACAAAACCATCTAGCGAAATACCGGAGTAAACATGGCTGTGAACGACTTTTGCAGATTATGTGAAGTAAATCTACGCATCCACGGTACAATCAGTGTCTACGTCACGGCTCTCAGCCCGCCCTCTGTTCGTTGATTGGCCGGCTGTTTTCAGGCCGGAGGAAAACGGAAAGCTCTGACGCGGTCTCAGACTGAGTACAGAAGCGAAATGAAATTGAGCGGAAGTACGAAGTCTGACGTAGTCAGGCTAAGGCAGATCTAGATGCAGGGTAACTTTAATGATATTCATGATGATGGTAACAGTGTTGCCAACTATTTTCCATGCTCAACAAGTCTCTAAATGTCGCTAGATGATGTAATATGCCACTTGTCGGACACACAGCTGGGAACAATGAAGACTAATCATCAACACAAAAATCTACAAAGCACAACAAACACGGTAACAGGGACACACTAAAACATAAAAGTCCAGGGCACATATAATGGAGACAGAAGTTGTTTTAGAGTCTGTGGGGGTGTATGTATACATTTGGCAGTGTAACACATCTGTACCCTGTTCAAGTACTTACATCAGATTCTGTAATTGTCCCGAACTTTTGAAAGTAGGCGTGAAGCTCACTTTTGGTCACGTGTGGATTCAGATCTGTGACAACAATTCCATGGTCCTATGAAGAAAGGTAGACAAGATGACAGATTACATTTACTTTCATCCATCCATTTTACAAACCACTTATGTGTATTACAGCATCTCAAGCAAAATCTTAAACTTACACGTCTTAAGACTGAAAGTCAATGACAGTGGTTATGGAATGGCACTCAGATAATATCCATTTAACCTTAAAGTTTTCATTGATTTGGCTGTCCTAAAATATCACACCTATAGCCTCTGTGTCGACTGCAAAACAAATGTGATTGTGTTCTTTTTTTATATTAGATAATTTTGAGGCTCTTTTTGCCTGTCAATCATTTTGCTTTGGTAGTTTATGTGTTTTGGATTATTCTGTTATGTTTTGTGGATTATTTCTGCCTAGTTTACTACCCTTGAGTTAATATTACAATTATTTTAATAGACATTTTATTTGATATTATTCCTCATAAAGAAAAAATCATTTTTGAGAAAAAAATTCCGAAAAAAAATTAATTTTTAACATTTGGTTAGCTTACCCACTCTCCAGATTTTAGGAATTCCTTATAATCTTCAGGAAGACGGATGTATAAACGCACCGTGGATTCCATTATACGACACTCTTTATCTAAACAGAATGAACACAATACAACGACTGAGGCAACATTTTTGAGCTTATAAACAGATGAAACATAACACAAGCTATTAATTAAAAATAAAAAACAGCAAAATTAACCAATTAATAATGGATGCAGAAAATGTAAAAGTAGTGGGAAAACGCCAAATTACAAGAGGAAAATAAACTCACACTGCACATATACCCTCCTCAGATGCCTGGACGGCTGTTGTAGTTTACAATGGTGTAGTGTTGATACAGATAAAAACCTCACCTTTTATAAGATGGAGTTCAGAGATGTTTAAGAAACGCCTCCCACAGAACTTCACAAGCTCTGGCCAGCACGTGACACAATTCCTCAGAATTTAGTCTTACAGGTTTAGACAAAACTTCCTCTACTGCGTAGCTTTATATTACCACATACCATACATTACAATGTCCTCAAGTACAATGACCTAAGCAGTCTTCGTGAAAATGAAATATACCGACAAATTAGTCAGCTTTCATCACAGAATCGATTAAAAAGAAATGAAAATAACACAGCTATGTTTGTAGGAAAGTTTGACCAATCAGACACACGCATTTCAGAAAGTCGTGTGATAAACAAGAATAGTAGTAAAAATAAAAAAAAAATCAGTAATTCACAAAAAAATTGTCATTTACAGATATGTTGCATTTATTGATTGTCCTTAAACCTCCAAAAGACAGCCGGTAGATAAATAAACTAAATCTAAACATACCAAAATCTACTTAAAATACATCTATTTCATACTAAATACTTCAAATCACAAATATCACTTACTGATATAAAATTATAATTAAACTTTATTTCTTTATTGCACAATGCACATTTCTTAATATTAAGCCTTAAAATGTCTTTTAATATCAGTTATAGTAAGGATAGTATGATCTCTGTATAATATCAGTCTTTAAATGCAAGATATTTTAAGTATACTTGCAAAAGTTTCACTTTAGCACAATCAAAAACACTTGAGTTTGTCTTTAGTTGCACCTCAGCACTCTATATTGTTTTTCACGATAGGGTATTCATAGCCTGTGTCTCTGAAACAGTTCTCCATCATCTAAAATTATCATCACATTATTATTAACACCACACAAAAAAATATAGATATAGATCTGACAAAAACATTTCCACAAGCAAAAATGAACCTTGTGCGTTTCAAAATATTTGTATGTGATTACATGACAGTGGCACTACTAGATATCAGTGTCATTTGCTAACTCCGAAATGCAGTGGTAATTGACTTCCATCTTCTACATAAGCAAACCAGTTTTTCAGGATTTATGTTTGTTGTTGAAGGTAAAGTGTATTCTTCCAAATAAGTTTTCTGTAGAATCCAGCCTTCCAGGGTAATAACAAGTAATCAGCAGGTGACGCGGTCATTGAAACACCTGTTCACAAGAAGGAAATCAGCCACAAGAAAAGCTGTGGAATGTGTCTTCATCTGTCAGACATCCTGAATGCATGAGGAAGAGTCAGATTTAAAGGAAGGACCAAATGTTGACCTCACGGCTGAGCGCGCTCGCCTCATTGAGGGCCTGTAGTTTAGCTATGAGGAACTTCTTATCTTCACCCTCCTAAGAAGACGGAGATGTTAGCAAGAAAACCCGAATTATTAAATCAACATCCTGACAGCAACTCAGAATCAATGCAAACACCACTCACAATTTTCTGTAAAAAAGTTGAAATGCTATTCTCATTGTGTATAGTGCGTCATTTGGGACACAACTGTTGATTATGAATTTAACTGTCATGTTATTCAATATTACATTTAAATTCATTATATTTTAAATATACTAAGTGCCCAAAACATTATATTCAGTTTGCACTTAAGTATATTATTTCCGTTATAAGTACCCTTAAGTAATGTACTTTTCCACAAGGGTCATAACACTCACATGGTCTATCTGTTCTTGTAACCTTCCAATGATCAACTTTTGGCCATCCAAAACTTGCATGTGAATGTATATAATGGTTCTGGAAAGAGATGGAGATGACAAGTTAAAAATGACCCAAATCTGAGATATTCACCCAGGAGACCCATGATGGGCAAGGGAAACTCACAGAAACAGGCCTGCCAAAATGAAGAGGAACAAAGGGTTGTCCACCAAGTGAATATACGCCCAGCTGAGCCATTTCAGACTGGGATTCGAGCGGTCCAGACCCATGATCCACTGCTTGCCTAAGAGGAGCATGTTGTGGAGGCTCCTGAAGGGCCCACAGTGTGAGGAGGGCTTGATCCTGAGAAAACAGAAGCAGCAAACAAAAAGCTTTTTCTTTTTTTTCTTTTTTTTTTAAACAAGCAAAAGTATCTGCCAATTTATTGAAAAAAATAAAACAAAAATAATAATAATAATAATAATAATAATAATAATAATAATATTAATAAAAATAATAAAAAATAAAAAATAAATATAAATAATAATAATAATAATATAAATAATAATAATAATAATAATAATAATATATATATAATATATATGTTTTTTCTGCTCATCAAGCCTGCATTTATTTGATCAAAAATACAGAAAAAAAAAGTAATATTGTGATATATTATTATAATTTAAAATAATTGGTTTTCAATTTATTATACTTTAAATTATCATTTATTTCTGTGATGCAAAGCTGAATTTTCAGGATCATTACTCCAGTCTATCACATGATCCTTTAGAAATCATTCTAATACGATGATTCATTATCAAAGTTGGAAACAGTTCTGCTGCTTAATATTTTTTCATAACCTGTGATACTTTTTTAGGATACTTTGATGAATAAAAAGAAAGAAAAAAAAAGAAAAAAAAAAGAAGCAATTTCTTTCAAAATAGAAATCTTTTTAACAACAATATACACTACTGGTCAGTAATTTGGGGTCAGTAATTTTCTTTCTTTCTTTTTTTGAAATAAATCAATAGTTTTATTCAGCAAGGATTCATCAAATATATTAGGCAGCAGAACTGTTTCCAACACTCATAATGAATCATCATATTAGAATGATTTCTAAAGGATCATGTGATAGACTGGATGTCACATGTGACACTGAAGACTGGAGTAATGATCCTGAAAATTCAGCTTTGCATCACAGGAATAAATTATTTTTTAAAGTATATTCAAATAGAAAACTATTATTTTAAGTTGTAATAATATTTCACAATATTACTGTGTTTTTTTTCTGTATTTTTGATCAAATAAACGCAGCCTTGATAAGCATTAGAGACTTCTTTCAAAAATATAAAAAAATCGTAATGTTTCCAAACTTTTGACCTGTACTGTATATATATTTTGTTGCAGTGAAGAGTGTATGTAATATTCTGAAGAGACAAACCTCCACATCGTATATATGATACACATAAGGGCCCCAATGAAGGAGGGTAAGAACAGGAGGCTGACGAAGACCGTGCTCATCTGAGTGGCCCTCCAGTGTTTCCTGGGCGCTTGGAAGTTCATCATCAAACTTGTCTATAAAGGGGGAGACACATACGCCCTTAATTGACAGAGGATATCATAATAATATCAATAAATCATATTACACAGGTAAAGACACAAGCTCTTTTCTACATTGCAGCAAAGGGAATAGTTTTGTCACCAAAATATGACACTTCTGACATCCTGCCATTGCAACCCTGTATTGTTCCCCGCTGTATTTTCTTTCTTCAATGAAACACAAAATTAAATGTTTATCAGAATGTCAGAGCTACCCTTTTCCATATTTCGAAATTGGATGTTGACATGTTCAAGATTTTCTTTTACAAAAATGTATAACAACTTGTAACTGGGGCAGTGCCCTTAAAGGGACAACTTTGTCAACCTCTAAATAATAGTATATTACCAGAGCCCGTCTACAGAGAGCCTGCCCACTCCCTATTAAGTCCTATTGTACCGAATGTTGGTTGTATTTCCACCAGAGTTCCACTGGGGGCGATCGCCCATGTGTGCAAAATGAATGGGAGTTTATGGGGCTAGACGGCTAAATTTGTCTCTTTCACACGATTGCCGTTGAGAAATCTCAGATTTTATTGTAGGTTTTGCAAGTTCAACATGGGTTATAGGTCGAAAGTTGAATGAACGAGTACTTATGTCCTTTCGATTTCTTACAGATTGAGTTGTTGTTGCCCATAACACACTAGCATTCTGCTAATGAACGCTGATTGGTCAGTGAAGGACTGATTACGACCAGAGATACCGCTTGATGGCCGCTTGACCAGTTCAGAAGCCGGAAGTGGAAGTTCAGTTCAGAGTGGAACTTCTCCCCTTATTAGACATTCTCTGATATTAATGTCATGATCCCGGCCTGTGTTTGCTTAGTGCCTTGTTTGTCGCCATACCCTAGTAAGTTCCCATAGTAACTAATCACTTACACCTGTCCCTCATCAGCCCCTTGCTACCCTGTGTGTGTTTAAACACCAGTGTTTCTCATGTTCCTTGTCTGGTGATGACCTACTTGGATGCATAATGTGTGTTTGTTTTAGTTCCGGTTGTTCCAGTGTATGGATCATCTTGTTCTTTGGCTGGACTCTTGTGTTTTCCGTCTGGATTTACCTCTGTTATTTTGTTTAAATAAACCCTTAAATTGCATTTGTTGTGTTCAGACCTTTATTTTGAAATAGCGATGATCATGAAAGAATAGTAGAAACCTTAGTTTGTTTTCATGCCAAGAGTTCAAAACATAGCATCCATTACATTTTTTTTATTTTTTATTTTAAAGGTCTGAAAATGTTTTAAATATAAAATAAAATAAAAAATAGATTCACCATTTGTGATGTGGCAGAGCTATAACGGACAAACGTGTTCTTTTTATGCGTTTCTTGGTTGAATTATCAAAATCTGCCAAACTTCCAATACTACTTCTGAATAGGATGTCTACTTCATAAATTGTATGAAAAATGATGAATAATGGTTCAGATCACTCAAACCACATATGGAAATGGAGGCACCCTTATATGGGCAGTGATGGAGTCTGGTTGTCACCTAGTGAAAAAGTTTGGTACTGCGCCCAAACAAAATCTTACTGAAAGCTAATTTTTTTTTAGATATCATCCTAAAATATGGAACACAATTTGTTCAGGATTTTTTTTTTTTTTTTTTTTTTTGCAGTTTTAGAGTCCAACATGTTTTGAAAATATATATTTTATATAAAATATGAATAATTAAATGTTTTACAGGACTCTTATTCTGCTGTGCGAAACTGAGGAAGAACTGATGATGGGACACTTTGATCTTCGGCTGACAAATCAGAGGAAAGGCTGCGTTTCATTCCCGCCCACATGTAGAAATCAAATATTCAAGCTGTTTATTAATTTTTCTACCTCAGAACGAAAACGAAAAATCAAGCTGAATTCTTGTTTTTCGTTTTTTTCGGAACGAAAAAGGAACCGTTTCCTAATTTTTCTACTTTCAATATTAAATCAAAAAACGACTGAACGAACGATGCACAGATTCAATTCAGCCTATCATCTCCTTTTGTGTTTCACTAAAGAACAACATGAGGGGTAAGTAAATTGTGACCGAATTGAATTTGGGGGGTGGGGACTACATCTTTACAATTAAAGCAATAAAGTCATTAAACGTAATCTCCTATCCTCAATGAACTGTCATCCAAATGAAGCCTATAAAAATACTAAGAAGATCGTGACCTTTTTGAAGTAGAACAAGAGACACAGTTTCCCAATTTGTACTGCAGGCAACAGGGGTGAAAACAGCACACCAAACCTATAACAAGAGGACACAGAAAAGACTGTTAGTGCGATGCCATCAGAACAAACTAATGTTTCTTCATGAGAAGGTGACAGTACCACACAAGCGTTTGACCATAGATGAGCTCCAGAACATCTCGTGCAATGTCAAACTCCAGTTTCCTCCCCCTAAATGTGAAGTTTCTAATGCACATCCTGAAGGGGCAGAAAGAGTCAACAACCCCCGCCAAACATCACTGCCATTATCTGGGATCACGAGAACTTACCCCCACAGAAACTCTGCTAAGATGATGTGCAGCACTGCAACTATTAGATCCATTAAAACCAAACGATAAAGCTCTTGACCAACATATGTCTCCCAGCACTGCAAGTACACAAATGAAAACAATCATGCTTTATTTCATATTCAACTAATAAGCACATAGATAGAAAAAAATATACCCTACAAACAAATCAACGCATGAACTGTGAGGATTGGCTGCTTGATCAACATTGCTTTGAATAATTTTGTCGAAATAACAACATTACTGGATTTTTAAAAGAGGTCTTCAGGTTTCATGATTTCGGTCACCTTTTGGCCTTTCTCGCCGCCATCGATTTTCGTGAGCCAGTAGTAACACAACACACTAAAAATGCAACCCTTCAGCAACAGGTTCCTGTGAAAGAAGAAACCGAAAGGTTGTTGCTGATATTTGACTCTAATGATAACAACCCGTCTTGAACTTGTGTGAACTGAACAAATATTTGACATCAGTTAGGTTATTAACATATATTCAAATGACAAATAAGCATGTCCAAAATAATGAAAACGAGATTTTATAGAAATCTTGTTTCAAATGCAAGATTCTTGTACATGTAATCTCTGTATTCATGCATTTAAATGATAAAGTATTACATATTTTAGCAACATTGTAAGGTAACAAGTATGTCTTACACATATTATGACTATCATTAAGTTTGATGAACAGAGAACAAAACGGAATTTAAGCACAGATACAAACAAGCTAATTAATCACACACAGCTGAACCAAACAAACTCACAATGACGGTCACCATGGTAACGAAGGAACAAACAAAGGAAAACAGGAACTGAGGAAATACAAACTAAAATTCCACAAACATCAGCATAATTCTGACTTTTGGGGGTTTACCATTTGACATGTGAGAGTTTTTTTTTTTTTTTTTTAACAACGTTTAAAAACAAACATTACTGTTTATGTGGAAAATGCTGTAAGATTCAATTTTAATTTTCCATCTTAATGGCTTGGTCGAATGACTTTCTCGCTAATTAAACAGACAAATGATGCGTCTAATAGGTTTGGAGTACTTTTCACGATAAGAGTCATGCAAGACTGTGCATAAAAATGTCACACTAGAGTGAGCAGCAAATCTAAAAGTGATCTAAAGGCCAAGGCAAATGAAGCATGCTGAAGTTGCTTCCTGCTGCACTGAATCGAAAATGCTCATAGCGGAATTAGACAGGAAGTGCATAAATAGTTAGCGAAAGTATGGTAAGCAAATAATTAATTGCGTCCCTGACCTCAAAATGGACACGTAAATGTGAACACTTGGGGAGTTGTAATCTTCCCCCTTGGATAGCATGTCAAAGAAACCAGGCAGTAGATGACTGATGCAAGACACGACCAAAGGCATGGTCAGCAAATGGACTGGATCATTTTTCTGAACAGACTTGATAAAGACATGCACACACAATATATCAGATAAAGTGTTCAAAAACAACATGCCAGATCATATATGCAGCCCATTCTAAGGAAATGCCATTTCATACTGAAGATTTTAGCTTTAAATGTCACAGCATAACAGGGTTCAGCAGAGAATTCAGAAATGCATTTTAGTGGAAAAATCTGTGAGCATTTCAATGACATTAAGGTTTTCTAAATAACCCATAAGAATGCAACTTGATGAATGGGGACAATTCTGCACATTTACATTTACAATTTAAATAGTATTATTTTATGACTTATTTTTGCATTGCACACTGAACAGAGAACTTTAATTTATCAATTGCCGTATCATACAAATGGTATTTTTTCTGGAGAATGAACACAGAAGTTCTGCAAAAGGCTAAACTAAAACACCCTGAAAACAAGTTACGGATCAGCAAGGCAACAGTCCAAAAAAAAAATCTAAAAAAATAAAACAATAATCTTCAAGACGTGGAGTCCAGATGATATCTGAAGACAACAGTAACCCAGAGAATACCGCTGAAGGACACATAAAGCTGTTTGCAATGTAATGAAGCATCAAAAATAACTGGTGTGTGACCTGAAGAGGAAGTGACTGGTCTTTTCCACCATTATTTGTGTGATTTTTTTAAGCGTTAAGTTTCCTGTTGCCTTCCTGTTGTCTATTCGACACTATGACCAGACCCTTACCATAGGTACGCCCTGCTCAATGTAAGGGTGGAAATAGTAAACAGCCGTCATGCAGGCACCAATGCAAAGTAGGCAAATGGACCATACTAGTAAGTGTACACTCAACCAGCCCAACGTTGAACACAAGTTCCTCTTCTTTTTTCTGCAGCTGAGCTCTGACAGCATTTCCTAAAAACACAAAAATTCAGCAGAGTGACTCAAATCTATGGTAAGAGTCAACTAATTATTATGCATTGTTAAAGCTGAAGTGCGTAAATTATGCACCACTAGTGTCTCCAAACGAAATTGTCCCTGTCTTCCATTGTTTGGACAAACATATTGTCCTGCTTCAGACTTTCCAGCAGTGGTTTTGCTGAAGATGCCAAGTCAGTTGTTTAAAAAAAAAAAAAAAGTGTTGATTGTGCAATGGGCTTGGAGGAAGTATTTTACATTAAAAATGACAGTAGCACTTTATACTGGTCCCGTCATTAATGAATTACTACACCGGAACAAATGAGTAACACATTATTAGCATTCCAGCAACTACTGATTACTAACAAGAAACCCTGATTAACAAATTAAGTAATAGCACTACTGAATGCATAGTTCACTATTATTAATCAAAAACTACATTTTGAATGGGAAACTAAAACCACACATCACTAAAACCAGCATAAGGTTGTTGGTGGTTTTTGAGGTGGTTTCTGGCTGGTTAAAGTGGTTGACCAGCCAGTGGCCGTCTGGCTTGAGAAGGGTTTAGCTGCAGACTGGAGATCTCAAAGCTTTAAAAGGGGGCAGGATCTACAAACTGAGACATAGGGAGACCTTAAACCTAACCCTAAAAGATTAGGGTACACTTCATTCTCCACCTTTCCCTCCGTATAGTGCACTGTTAAGAGCTCAAGTCATTCAGGGTACACTCCATTGAAAACCTCATTGGTTCTTGTAGAGGCTCAAGCGTGCTGCGTAACACGAGAATGATCCTCACTGGTTCTCACACGTCAAGTGAACATGCTTGTGCTTACGTTTATGATATCGGATTTGTGTGATGACGAATGTTTATATGTGAATAAAAGTCTATCATATAAAGCAATCGAGTCTCTTCAGAAATTCATATAGACTAAGCTACTCAATTCATATGGATTCATTTCACAATTTCGTTTTGAACTTTTTGAAGAGTCAATTTATTTTATTTTATTAAAAGATTTAATTAAAAAAATATATTGATCTGTGTTTTCCGGAGATTAAAAAAAGTTTTACGGGTTTGGAACGACGTAAATGATGACAGAATTTTTATTTTTGGGTGAACTGACTCTTTAAGGGTACATATTTACTATTCTAAGGAACTAATATGCATCTAACATTTGCGTATGACGTACTGTAATTTAATTATTAGTGCTGTGGAGGATAAAGTAGTTTTAACATGAATGAAGTCATAGTTCCACAAACCTTCAGCTGAGTGCAGATGTTCACCGCCTGCAGTTTAACAGACCTTTTCCTGCAGACTTTAAAATCCCAAGAGCAGAAAACCTTTAAAGCTAGGTTACCAGTAGCCTTGAATGTGCAGAAACTCTTTTCGAAGGATTTTGACATCCTGGAAGGAAAAAGAAAATCTGATTTAATCAAGCTAATGATGTGAAAATGAATTAAAACAATGACAATAGACAAACCTGTAAACCAGCATTACGCATGTAACAAACATGCCCATTCCAATCGTAAAAATATATGCCAGGGGTATGTTGTAATTGTGAGAACACATTTTAGTTTCAGCTTGGCAATTTCCACTTGTGTAGTTAGTATAGTGGCCATAAAACATCACAGAGTCTTTGAGAAAACCCTGTTGAGGAACAAAGAACGATAGCATTCGGTAAGTAATATAAAGCAGGGCATTTACTTAAATTCACAGGGAATGGGATGTCCTTTCCCCTTGCCCAATGAATCATCTATATCATGGAGAATCCACAAAAACACAATGACCCTAATATAAAGGACTTGCTTTTTAAAATATACATCCTTACCGTGCCAGTAAGCATCCAGAGGTAAGTGTGTTCATCTTTTGAAGATGGAGGTGGAGGTGGAGGTGGATTTGAGATTTGTGGTAGGAGCAGGAAAAGGCCGTTGATGAGGAAGAAGAGGATGTTGTAGAGTAACAGTCTTCTGAGGAAGATGAAATAGGACAGGATCCCGGTGCCAAAGCGAGCACTGATGTTTTTAAGCACTTTCTGCCAGAGCTGTATGGATTTCTTCTGTGAGAGTCCACCTAACCAGCAACCACACAAAACCTATCAAAAAGAAGTGCGGGCAGGGTTTCAATATTAACATCCAGAAATCTCAATTTAAAATTTTTAAAAGTGTCATTTTCAACAGTGATTTATATACAAATTGGGTGCAAATTGCTGTCCCCCTTACATTGTTAAAGCATTGAAGACATAAAAACAGTCTTCTTGAGAGACAACTGAAGAGTGACTTTGCATTGTTGTTAAAATTGATTGATTTGATATTAAATTAATTTGTTAATTAAATTAACAGCTGAACCGAACAAACTCATAATGACGGTCACCATGGTAACAAAAGAGGAGCGGAAAACAAACAACAGGAACTGAGGAAATACAAACTAAAAAATCAGCATAATTCTGACTTTTGGGGGTTTACCATTTGACGTGATGTTTTTTTTAGTTTTTTTTATTACAAAATTTAAAAACAAACATTACTGCTTATGTGGAAAATGCTGTAAGATTCAATTTTATATAGTAAATGGTGCATCTTAATGGCTTGGTAGAATGACTTTCTCGCTTATTAAACAGACAAATAATGTGTTGAGAAACAACTGAAGAGTGACTTTGCCTTGTTAAAATTTATTGATTTGATATTAAATTCATTTGTTATATATTTCAGTTTAGCATGTCCTAGTTAGTTTCCTTAGGGTACTTTTACATGACAACAATGCACTAAAAATGTTTAGTGCATTGTTACTGCACAATATAATCGTCAAAACGATCCCCGTTCACACTGATCCGTGGAAACGACTAAAACACTGTATTAGACTGAACACGTAATACGCATGTGCAAGACATCACCGTTTTCACAAATTAATGTTTTTGTAGTTAACGCAGAGATAGTAACGGCATCGGTCCGAATGCAATGTATTCCCATGCCTCTCTGCTTGCGCAGACATCACACATCATCAGCAAGTGTTTAAGTTCATTTAAACACTATTCATGGAAATTACCAGATGTAATAAATATATAAATAAATATGTATTAAAGTTAATCTGAAAGTTACTGTGCAAAAAGTCACCTTCAGGAAGCAAGCTCGAAAACGATGGCAGCACAGGGCTTTGTTTTCAGAGAGAGGCTGTGCAAGCTCCCAGGAGAAGCACAACGCTCTAAAAAGACACATTTAGATAAGGTTACACAAATACTTGTACAAAGAAATGAACAATTTTTACTATATATTTTCAAAAATTTCCTAAATATATATTTTTAAGAAGCTTTAATGTTATGTAAAAGTCAGTGTACTGTAATGAATTCTGTACCTGATCTCACGCTTCTTAGAGACACTAAGAGGCATCTCACGCAACAGACGTACACTTTCTCCAGCAGGCAAATCTTGTAGTTTATTCAGCAGCTCCTCATCTTGGGTAACTGGGACCAGGACACAGAAACAAAGTCAGTGTCAGTTTACTGAGGTCCACTTTAATGTGAATAAAGTTTAAACATTTGCACATTTTCCTCTCTCTTTCTTGCTGCCATTCAAAGTTCTGTCATGAAACTCTAGATGGCGCCGGCTGGTCGCTCCTCAACTCAATCTGCTTGCAATCACATCATTCTCTATAGGGCACAGCTGATTGGTTACTGCTGTATGAGTAGCCAATGAGCTCGCTGCACATCCTTCAAATACTTGGTCAGCATTTGCTGTAGTAGTGCAGCATGCTTTCAGAAACCCTCCACCTTCCCCAGCTCCACCTGTCTAGATCCACTACTGGTAATTCATGCGTGTTATATTGTACTGTATATTACCATGCCAAACAATGAGAGAGTTGTCATGACAGACCTGCCTTTAAGACTTTTATAAATAAGAGTGACATTAAACTGCAGAAGTTTAGAACGAGTCGTCTTTGCAGTTCACTGTGGAGGAACTTCTGAAAGTTATGGTGTTTCGCACCACATCAAATTATTTTATCTTAAAAGATCAAGGAAAAGTGATTCCTCATGATATGAGCCCTGTTTGATTGAAACGATTGGCATTGTGAGTGTTTTACTGCTGCAAACCATCATCAGCACAGTTCTCCCGCTCTCTAAACACATCCCGGGTTGCAGCGCTGGAAGTGGTGGAGACAGGGTTAGGCGCTCGTCGTCTTCTTCGCGTTTTGGTGGATCGGCTCTGGTTCTGGGAGAGCACAGCCGTCTGATTCCATCCTGAGAAAACACACTGTACACTTAACTATGGAAGCTTGTTTCCGTCACAGAATAAAACATTTAAAAAGATAATTGCAACCTTTTATCTCACAATTGCGAGTTAACATCGCGCAATTTTGACTTTATTTCTCAGAATTGCGCGATATAAAGTCGCAATTGCGTGTAATAAAGTCAGAATTGTGGGAAATACACTTGCAATTCTGACTTTTTTTCTCACAATTGCAACTTTATATCACGCAGTTCTGCTTTTATAACACGCAATTTTGACTTTAGATCAAGACTTTAGACTTTAGACTTTGGATCCATAACAGAGACCAGGACACCGAGAACAGAATGAGAAACACCAAACACACATCCATGTAGGACAAGACCTGACCAAGAACACAGGGGTTTAAATACACAGGGTTAACAAGTTAACAAGTTAACAAGACACACCTGGGGAAGACTAATCATCAATATGAAAAACTACAAAGAACTACAAAACATGGCACAAGACAGGAAATAACAAAAGGTCCACACAAGATCATGACAATATCACTCAATTCTGACTTTATAACTCGCAATTGCGACTTTATATCATGCAATTCTGACTTTATAACACAATTGCAACTTTATATCACGCAATTCTGACTTTATGACTCGCAATTGCGACTTTATATCATGCAGTTCTGACTTTATAACACAATTGCAACTTTATATCACGCAATTCTGACTTTATAATACAATTGCGACTTTATATCACGCAATTCTGACTTTATAACTCGCAATTGCGACGTTATATCGCACAATCCTTTTTTATTTTTCATTCTGTGGCGGAAACAAGCTTCCATTTTTTAACAGTGGAAACGAGTTAATGAACACATTGCTATAAAGTGGAGAAAACTATTCTGTTTTGAACCTCAACGTACAGTAGCTCTGTTACAAGTAACTACAAGTAAATGAATGTATAAAAGGCATTGCATTTGATAGGAAAATAAAAATGGGCATTTATTTTAAAGAAAGGCAGCGCATGCACAAAAGGAATAGCAAATGTGATTCTCTACACCTGTGTTACTCTGCTAGGACACCTGAGTGAACTTCGGGGAAACTGACCGCACACATGCACTAGAAATCACAAGCTGATTAAAAGAAATCGCAAAAGTCCGTTCAGAGGAAATTTCCAGAATCATTCCATGTGCATTTAACTGAGTTGAATGTGAAGTGTACTTAAATTGTAATTTAATATGAATTACATAAAAAGTGCATACAAAGTTATTGACGACGGGCCTTTGAATTTAATAAGTTTATCTAAATCTGCCTATTCTCAAGGGTTTGTTTGCAAATACTATTAAGTATTAAGTTTATTATGTTTTTAAGTAAAACAGCCATGATTTTTGGTTTAATATGAATTAAAGTTCCTTGGGAAACTGTATCGAAACATTCTCTCACTGATAGAGCGACTGGGCATGGAGGACAGGACCCTCTGCGTTGAAGAGGACCAGCTGTTCCTCTGCAGGGTATTTGTGTGTTTGGGCTCATGGTAATGCTGTGCCTCTAGGTCTTCTCGATCCCCGTCAGTCAGATCAACTACAAGACAAAAACAATAAGTTATTACTTCCCTCCGGTCTTTAATTAATGGGATTTACACCAGGCTGTCTGTATGGTGTGTGCCCACATCTCACTGCTCTGTGTGATCTCCCAACAGCTTCCAGCTCAATCAGGTCTTCATCTTCATATCCATTGGGAATCGTCTCCATGATCAGGGATGCAGCCATCCAGGCTGTCTAGAGCTGTGTGCATCAGAGCAGAAACTGTATCATAATCAGAAATCAACTTCCTTATTAAAGGGATAGTTCACAACTAAAAATGAAAATTACCTTATGATTTACTCACCCTCAAGTCATCCTAGGTGTATATGACATTCTTCTTTCAGACGAATACAAACGGAGTTATATTAAAAAAATGTCCTGGCTTTTCGCTTTATAATGGCAGTGAATGGCTGTTTCTGTTTTGAAGTCCATAAAAGTGCATCTATCCATCATAAAAGTGCATCCATCCATGATAAAAGTGCATCTATCCATCATAAAAGTGCATCTATCCATCATAAAAGTGCATCCATCCATGATAAAAGTGCATCTATCATCATAAAAGTGCATCTATCCATCATAAAAGTGCATCTATCCATGATAAAAGTGCACCTATCCATGATAGTCTTCTGAAGTGAAGCGATGTGTTTGTGTAAGAAAAAGATCCATATTTAAAACTTTATCGACTAAAATAACTAGCTTCCGGCAGACTGAAAGAAGAATGTCATATACACCTATGATTAAATCATGGGCAAATTTTCATTTTTGGGTGAACTATCCCTTTAAGGTGTAATATTTGCATGGGATTTATTTCCCAAGAGCCTTTCATACTTAAACCACATGGATAAACAAAAAAACTAAAAGTGTGTAATTAATTTATGTTAAAATCAACATCAAATACACAAGCTATCATAACTGTTACATGTATGGTCTATCTCCCATCTATCATAACTGTTACATGTATGGTCTATCTCCCATGTCTCATAGTGTTTTTGGTTTAGTCATGTGACCAAGTTTTCCCCAGTCTAATTAGTCATCTCCTTCACCTGTGTCTATCTAATTAAGTTCCTTTGGTTTGCTCTGTGTATTTAGACCCTATGTCAGGGTTCACCAATCTCGGTCCTGGAGGGCCGCTGTCCTGCAGAGTTTAGCTCCAACCCCAATTAAACACACCTGAACCAGCTAATCAAGGTCTCACTAGGCATACTAGAAACTTTCAAACAGGTGTGTTGGAGCTGGTTGGAGCTAAACTCTGCAGGACAGCGGCCCTCCAGGACCGAGATTGGTGAACCCTGACCTATGTCCTCCCTCGTCCGTTCTCGTAAAGGCGGGCGTACACGGTGCGAGTTCGGACCAGGATCGGACACTCGGGAGGTCGTGAGATATTGCACACGTTGCGAGTCAGTTTAACTGATAATCGCGTCAAAGCGATTAGTGTATTAAAACTTAAATGTATGTTTTTAAAAAAATAAATAAATTCTGTACTTGCAGACAAGGCTTGACATTAAAGGAATAGTTCACTTAAAAATGTAAATTATGTCATCATTTACTCACCCTCAAGTTGTTTCAAACCTGTATGAGTTTCTTCTTTCTGCTGAACACAAAGGAAGATGTTTTGAAGAAGGTTACCAGACAGTTGATGGACCTTGACTTCCATAGTAGGAAAATGAGTGAGTAAATTATGACAGAATTTACATTTTTAAGTGAACTAATCCTTTAACACCCGCCAAATGCGTGTGGATTTCATCAATGGCGTGTAACGAAGTCACTCCTTCTAGCCACTTGGCGGGTTTCATTTTATATATAATTATAGGCTATACAGTACTGTGCGACAGTCTTAGGCATGTTAATACCCCCCCCCCCCCCCCCCCCCCCCCAAAAAAAATGTTTTCAAGTCAGTTATTTATATCTTTTGCTGTAGTGTGTCAGCAGGAAATAGCAGTTTACATTTCCAAACATTCTTTTTGCCATTAATTGTAATAATCCAGTGAGATTTGTGTATGCACAAGGAATCTAACAGCCAGGATGATCTGATCTCACCATCATCGAGTCCGTCTGTGATTACATGAAGAAACAGAAGAAACTGAGACAGACTAAATCCAGAAGAACTGCGGGAATGTCTCCGAGACGCTTGAAGAAACCTTCCTGCAAAGCTACAGTAGCCTACTGTGAAAAGTACTGGCACTTGTGTTAAAATGCTGTAAAGTGAGAATACTTTCAAAAATAAAATCACAAATTGAATTTATTTATGATTTAACTTCTATTAACTAATTCAAATCAATTTATGGTGTAACGACCCTTTGCGTTTAAAACGGGGGATATTAACATGCCTAAGACTTTTGCACAGTAGGCTACTGTACATTTTTCAATTGTAGACTTTTTTTAAAAGACAATAATAAACTTAAGTAAACAGTCAAAATGTCAGTCTTGGTGAGTTTTCAGGTAAACATAGTCAGTTGTTTTAAGTGAGAAAGAAAACGCATGTGTAACAGAACAATGGATCTGTGTTTTCAGGTAAACATAGTCAGTTGTTTTAAGTGAGAAAGAAAACGCATGTGTAACAGAACAATGGATCTGTGTCAGGTCTTAAAGGGACAGCAGCCTAATAAACCTGCTGCCAAATGATAATATCATATTTAAATGATCTTTATGGCAGTTTTTCCCCGTGGTATTGGTGTCAAAATTGTGGCCAGTGAAAATGCTAAATGTAAAACCACTAGCCACAGTGGCTGTTGTGCAATGAAATTAATACCAGGCCCTGCGAAAAGGGTACCCCTAAAACGTCCATATGAGACGAAGACATTAGCGCACCAGTAGCGCTTCCTAGCGGTACCCTAACGCATACCTAAACCTACCCATAACCCGAATCGTCAAATATGGACGTTTTAGGGGTACCCTTTTCGTCGTATGTTGCCGTTTGGTCAAGACCCGTCAGTACGTGACGTTTTGGGGTGAGACTGTGTTACGCTTGCAGATACAGTAATATAATATTAACAAAAGAAAAGCCCACTTAATTATACATATAGAAACTACACTTTCTTAACACACTTAAGCACTTTTAAATAGTGCACTTTGTAATAATGTCAAATTAAAAGTTTTACTTTAAAGTACAGTACATTTGAACTTTGTCGTGTTTTAAAGTACACTTATTTTGATGTGTTGACTAACAAACTAAAGCACATGTAAAGTGCTAGATTATGTACTATGTACTAAATTGCAACTTCATCATTACAAATGAAGTATATTTTAGTTTAAATCCTAGTCAGTACATTCAGCAGTAACTTTAACCATGTTTCAAAGACAACTGAAGTATAAAGATCTTTATACTGTTGCTTAAGTGGGTCAAAGAGCTCTCTAAAGTTCACATAATTGCATTTAATATCAATTTAAACTACAATACATGTTCATTTAATTGCAATTAACATGCAGTTAAGTGTCTGAAAACATTACATTAGGTTCGCATATTCTAAAGTAAATTATTGAATAAATACCTTTTGCTCTAGAGCTAGTTTTAGTTTGTCCATCAAACCACTTAATCTGCTCATTCAACAACACTCCTCTTAGACAGAACATGCAGTCCTCAGTAAAGCATCAACAGTTATGATACTCACCTTAACAGCTGCTGCTATACAGAGTTTCAAATGCAGTCTCAAGAAAACATACGCTGCAAAAAGTGCATACGTATAAAAATAAATGAGCAGCTCGCAGTTTCACATTCGGGGAGTGAGCAGAAGCACTTCACAGTTGACAGACTGCATCTAGTGACAAACCACAGTCAGCTTAAAGGAGGAAGAAACAAGTGTGGACGATCTTCACAAGCAACACTCTCATGCAAAGAAAACAATACATCCATATATATATATGAATTATCAATATATTAGATGATTTAACGGTATATTTTTAAATATACAGTCAGAATAATATATTGTGTTGATATATTACAATATATTGAATAATATATAAGGAATTGGCACTTTTCATATATTGAAAATATATTTACTAATATATCATAATGTATGTCATTTTATATTCAGTAATTTACTTCATAATATATATGTAGATGTATATGTGATAAGATATGGTACTGCTTGTGTATAAATATACTGCAGATGTATTTCCTCAAAATATATACACACATACATAGAAAAATATATGATGTAATATATTTCTTATATTTTATAATTCTTTATATTATACATGTTTCATAGTTTATACTGTAGCTAACAATAGCACAGACCCATCTATTTGTACTAGCTAGCAAATACTTGACTCAACTAGGCCTAAATCTTAATATATCTATAAATATAGATTCAACTGGTTTGCAATTTCTGAAACGGATAATATTTGCAATTTGTGAACACAGTAAACTAGTAAACATATGGTAAACTAGAGAAACAATCAAAGACTGTGTCAGAGATGCATCAGATGTAATTACAGTAGTGTTATACTGTTATACTGTGTAAACCGTCGTAGAGACTGTCAACTTCCTGTAACTCATCCTGCATCTGAAAAGCTGATTTACAGTAGATTCAGTCACATGGTAGAGGAGAGCGGGGCTAGTTGTAACACCCTTGTTTTAAATACTTCCACACATGCTGACGAAACTTAGTGTATTTACTGGTTGCCATAGAGAAATAAAGATTCTGAAATCTTTGGAAGATATCACTGAACAATTACCAAAAACATTACCAAAAAGTGATTTTGGATATTGTCACCTTTGGGGGGACATTTTTTTTTTTTTTTTTTTTTAACAGCTTATAAATCAGACACATTTGTAAAAATGCAGAAAGTTTTGTGTGATGGTTAAGTTTAGGAGATATAATATACATTTTGGACAGCATAAGATCATTATGTCTAAGTAAAGTCCCCATAAAACATGAAAACACAACACAATGTTTCGATTAAAAAAGTTTCGCTTGTGCTATATTTCTTTAAAACAAATGCTATTTGTTTATATATATATATATATACATACACATCTGTAATTGTGGCTGAAGTGTCCAAACGTCATACCAAAAATGGAAATCACTTCATCATTTACCATTTGCAAACCTTTTTTATTTTACTTTAAGGGACAATAAAGTATATTTTGAAAAATGTCTCAACTCTCTATGTATTTTTTTTTTTTTTTTTTTTTTTTGTCTATACAGTGAAGGTCAGTGGGGTCCAATATTGACTGGGTGTTCTTCAAAATGTCTTCTTTTGAGTTCCACTAAAAAAAAAAAAAAAAAAAAAAACAGGTTTGAAAAATATGAGGGTAAATAAATTATGAATTATATTCATTTTTGGGTGAACTATCCCTTTAAGTTACAACTAAAGATGAATAGCGCCATCTAGGGGACTATATTCACTAATACTTATACATCCAGTGCAGTGTTTTGAAAGATTAATTAAAAAGAGAACAAACTAATAAATAAAAAGTCTTAGGATGTTTAAAGTGAACATTGTAAAGTATGATAAATGTGTCTGTGAATGAGTGACTACAGACTGAGTCCACGTGGTCCTTCAAACAATACTTCTTCAGTTAGATCACAGAGAGCTAGCTGTGTAAACGATAGAGGGCAATCATTGTGTGTGTGTGTGTGTGTGTAGAGTGATGAAACATCAGGCCTACGCCCTAACAAACAGTAGAACTCCTACAGTAGCCTACACTCATTAATATTTAAGCTGTTCATGCCATATGTCAAATAGCTGATATACATACACTCTCAGAAAAAAAGGTATACGAAAGCTGTCACTGGGGGTGTACCTTTTTAAAAGGCATATTGGTACATTAATGGTACATATTATACCTAAAAGGGACAAATTAGTACCTAAAAGGAACAAAAGTGTACCTTTTGAAAAGGTACAACCCCAGTGACAGCTTTCGTACCTTTTTTTCTGAGAGTGTATATGGGTGATTCTTAGACTATGGGCACTTTTATGTTCTTTGGTCATATTTTTTACTGGTAAAACTAGTTACTGGGATGTGGTGGAAATTACTTTTGTTCATTGCAGGTCGGAAAAAAATGTAAAATATTACCAATTTCTCTTGTCCTCTTACAGACCTTAAACCTATAGACAAATTATTTAAACTTATGAGACTGTGTTACGTGACTTTTTAACAAGTTTTTTTTTTTTTTTTTTTTTTAACTTCACAAGGTTAAAAGTGCTATATATATATATATATATATATATATATATATATATATATATATATATATATATATATATATATATATATATACACTACCGGTCAAAAGTTTTAGATCGGTAAGATTTGTAATGTTTTTAAAAGAAGTCTCTTCTGCTCACCAAGGCTGCATTTATTTGATTAAAAATACAAACAAAAACAGTAATATTGTGAAATATTATTAGAATGTAAATCAGCTGTTTTCTATGTGAATATATAGTAAAGTGTAATTTATTCCTGTGATCAAAGCTGTATTTTCAGCATCATTACTCCAGTCTTCAGTGTCACATGATCCTTCAGAAATCATTATAATATGATGATTTGATGCTCAAGAAACATTTATGATTATTATCAATGTTGAAAACAGTTTTTTAAATTTTTATTTCATGATGCTATGATGAATAGAAAGTTCAAAAGAACAGCATTTATCTGAAATCTAAAGCTTTTGTAACATTAAACACTACCGTTCAGAAGTTTGGGGTCAGTAAGAATTTTAATTTAATTTTTGGGGGAAAGAAATAAAATAAATCAATACTTTTATTCATCAAGGATGAGTTAAACTGATCAAAAGTTAAAGACATTTTATAATGTTAGAAAAGATTCTATTTTAAATAAATGCTGTTCTTTTGAACTTTCTATTCATCAAAGAATTTTGAAAAAAAATGTGTACACAACTGTTTTCAACATTGATAATAATAATTTTTGATCATCAGATCATCATATTAGAATGATTTCTGAAGGATCATGTGACACTGAAGACTGGAGTAATGATGCTGAAAATTCAGCTTTGATCACAGGAATAAATTACAGTTTAAAATATATTAAAATAGAAAACAATCATTTTAAATTGTCATAATATTTCACAATAATACTTTTTTTATTATTATTTTTGTTATCAAATAAATGCAGCCATGGTGAGCAGAAGAGACTTCTTTTAAAAACATAAAAAATCTTACCGATCTAAAACTTTTAGGCTAGTGTGGTATATATATATATATATATATATATAGCCTATATCAGTAGATAGATAGATAGATAGATAGATAGATAGATAGATAGATAGATAGATAGATAGATAGATGCGGTTTTAATACTATAATAACTGACTGGCTGCCTGTGGGAAAGTTCGCATTGACGTGACGTGTACTTCCTTGAAGGGCGGTGCGCTGCTTTGCTTTCAGGAAACAAGTGTGAAAGTAATTTTATCATCACGCGGGACAGTTTGCCGAATCTGTCGGCAATAAAGACGGGCTAGAGTCTCAATAAAGCGGGCATGGAGTCGAGTGCTTACGGGGCATCGCTGGCCGGTGGGGCCTTTGATTTGTGGAGCTTTCTAAAGCAACCGCAGACTATCACCAGGCTGTTCAGTTGGGTGAGACCAGAGTCATCGTTAGCTAATCGAGCTAGTGCTCCTGCTGTGTCAAAGTTTGTCATATTACAACTGCTGGCCTCAAACTGTGATGTAGTTTAACAGTGTTCGTTCGCAAAAACAAAATACTAGTGCTGTCATAAGTTGCAAAGCACTGACCATATGGCAGCAGTTTGAGAGTTTGTTGTTGTTGTTTGCCTTGTCATGTGACTCGACAACAACACGGATACAATTATCGAGATGTCATGTCAACATTAGCTCGAGCTCGTTTTAATAGTTAACATACTTTTATACAGCTAGCTTCTTTCTTTCTTTCTTTCTTTCTTTCTTTCTTTCTTTCTTTCTTTCTTTCTTTCTTTCTTTCAAAACAAAACAGTTTATTACACTTATTTATTCATCACAACCAGTGTTACTAAGTAATCTAAACTGTATTTAATTACTTTTCCGTTGAAAAAGTTAAGAAAGGGGTTATCCTTGATATTTCTGTAGTTTAATTCCCGTTACTTCTGATGTCATTGCATTAAAGTACAGCAATTCTAGTGTATTATGGCCTACATATTGTGGATTTATAGTGGATTTAGCATCAATTCAATTTAATTTAATGTTAAAATGTATGTTTTTTATGTAACCTTCTCTCTTAACACGTACTCTGGTCAGTTCAGGAGCAATTTATATTATTTGAAAGAATTAAAAGAGCAGTTTCATGTCTATCCTAAATCCGTATTGTTCAACTGATTGAGAGGTTGATGTGGGATTTAGAAAGTAATTAGTAATAAGCAATGCAATACATAGAGAGAGTATTAAGTACAGTAATCTAATTGCACTTTTGAAGATGTAATTAGTAGCTAGTTATTAATTACTTTTTGGGAGTAAATTGCCCAACACTGATCACAACTATTCTACATTACATATTACAGTGGCCCCCAATAGTATTGCGACATTTTAGCCACACTTTAAAGTGCATGATGAATGTCAGTGCATTTTCATTTTTGTTTTTGTGAATATTAGGGGCTTTCGCACTGGGTATTTATAGGAACTTAGTTATAGGAACTGGCCACCTGGGTGGTTCCCCGCAAACTAATGGTTCCCATAGGAACGTTTTCCTGGTTGCATTCGCAGTGTTCAACTCGCCTGTAATTATTAGTCAGGGACTTTTACCAAACTACCCTAATTATGGTGAATGCACTATTGTACACTAGCCTACCGTTCCCAAGTTTGGGGTCTGTAAGATTTTTTAGTTCTCTTGTGCATTTATTTGATAAAAAATACAGTAAAAACTGTAATATTATTACAATTTAACATAGACATCTGTTTTCTGTCATAGTAAACTATACTGTAATTTATTCCTGTGATCAAAGCTGAATTTCCAGTCTTCATGATGAGAATTAATTTTAATATGTTGATTTGCTGCTCAAGAAACATTTCTTATTATTATCAATGGTGAAACCAGTTTCATATTTTTGTGGAAACCATGATACATTTTATGCAGAATAAGTTGAAAGAACAGCATTTATATGAAATAGATTTTTTTTAACAGTGTAAAACCCTTGACTGTCACTTTTGATCAATTGTTGAATAAAATATTTCACATTTTAAAAGTTAAATCTTTAGGCAGAAAGCTTTAAAACGTGTAGATGCCCAAATGCCAGCATTACTGGCCTACTTCTGCTTTTGCTGTATGGTAAGATACTCTATTGTGTGCTTTACGGTTTGTTTGACTACTTTTTTTTATTTTTTATAACCAAAGTAAACATCTTGTGAGACCGCCACTCCTTCACACACACAGTGTTGTTCTCTGTGAACTTCTGTGATCTCTCAAATGCAGTGTGTTTGGTGTGCCTGAATTGACGTTGTCCTTAATGCCTCTTCTTCTTTCCACCGCAGCTCTTCTCCATAGTGGTGTTCGCTACCATCCTTTCTGAAGGCTACATCAATGAGTCGACTGGAAAAGACACTGAATGCATGTTTGCTGGGAGTGACAGTGCTTGCAGCTTTGGAATTGGTGTCGGGATTTTAGCTTTCCTGGCCTGTGTTATCTTCATTATTCTGGATGCCTTCTTCCACCAGATAAGCAATGCCAAAGAGAGGAAATACATTGTCTTGGTTGATCTTGTTTTCTCTGGTAAGAAGTAGTCCAGGTTTTTCTTTTTAATGATCGGTGTCTAAGAGCCACATATTTGCTTCGATATAAAACCAAGTGAGCTTGAAAGCCCAGTTCACACTGCCAAATAGATGTCGGCGACACGCCAAAGTTAAGAGAAGTTTAACTTGACGAAGACAACAGAGCTTAAGTAATCCCATGTACACTACCAGTCAAAAGTTCTGGATCGGTAAGATTTTTTATGTTTTTAAATGAAGTCTCTTTTGCTCACCAAGGCTGCGTTTATTTGATAAAAAAATAATAATAATAAAAAAAAAACGTTAATATTGTGAAATATTATTACAATTTAAAACAGCTTTTTTCCATGTGAATATATATATATATTATAGTAAAGTGAAATGTATCCCTGTGATCAAAGCTTAATTTTCAGCTTCATTACTCCAGTCCAGAAAACAGTGATTTACATTTTTATTTCAGGATTCTTTGATGAATAGAAAGTTCAAAAGTACAGAATTTATCTTCTATAGAAATATATTGTAACATTAAACACTAAATGATGTTCTTTTGAACTTTCTATTCATGAAAGAATCTTGAGAAAATAAAAATGTATCACAGTTTCCACAAAAATATGAATCATGTTACATATGAACTGTTTTCAACACAGTGCTAATTATAATAAATGTTTTTTGATCATCAAATCATCATATTATAATAGCAATGTTACATATTATGGAGTAATGATGCTGAAAATTCAGATCTGATCACATTTTACAATATATTCCAATAGAAAACAGTTATTTTAAATTGTCATAATATTTAACTATATTACTTTTTTTTGTATTTTTAATCAAATTCAGCCCTGGTGAGCAGAAGTGACTTCTTTTAAAAACATTAAAAAGCGTGCTAATCCAAAACGTTTGACTGGTAGTGAATGTCCAAATAGCCCTTAGATAGATGGCGTAGCGTCACACATTTTTCCTCCAGATTGCTAGCAGCAAAACAACTGATTTAATGTCATAATAGCTGTATTTCTGTTCCTCATGTACGCTTGTTTTTAAAGGGATAGTTACCCAAACATTTAAATTCTGTCATCATGTGGGATCAAACACATGAGAATTTTGTGTGTCGAAACACAAATTAAGATATTTTTAATAAAATCTGAGAGGTTTCTGTCCTTCCATTGAAAATCCACACACTTAAAACTTTGAAGATTCACAAAGATCATAAAGGTGTGCTCAAAACTAATCCATATGAAATTAAGTGGTTTAATGTCTTGTGGAACAGGTTTAATTTCGGGGTTTATTTGAATCATGTCGTTCCAAACCTATCAAGACTTTGTCTTCGAGACACAAATTAAGATATTTTTTAATGAAACCTGAAAGGTTTCTTTCCCTCCATTGAAAGTCTAACTGAACAAAACTTTGAAGTTGTCGGAAAGCGAATCCATATGAATCGAGTGGTTAATTCCAAGTCTTGTGAAAAGATATGAAAATGTGCGTGTTTATTTGACTTTATCACTTGACTTTTTAGGATCAACGCTAAGAGCATACCTTAAATATCTTAGATATCGCATATCTTAAAATAAAGTGTTAAAAATAAAGTATAAAAAATATCTTCATTTGCTGTATGTTTTGAAGATGTCTTTTGTGTTTGGAATGACATGAGGGTGAGTAATTGATTACAGAATTGAATTTTTTTGGTAGAAATGACTAATAAAGTTTCTCTCCGGTTTCTCATCAGCCGTGTGGACATTCCTGTGGTTTGTGTGTTTCTGCAACCTAGCCAACAAGTGGTCTAAAAGTGTGAAAACAGGCGTCCCAGCTGATGCAGCTCGAGCTGTGGTGGCCTTTTCCTTCTTCTCCACGGCCAGCTGGGTGAGCAGAGCACATCTCACTCTATTAAGGCTGCGACACACCAAGCGAACGTTAAAGAACTAGCGGCGACGAAAGCGGAGTGTATTGTCGCCTCTTGTTGGTTGCGTCTCAGCCAAAAAGCTGTCTCTCTCTTGAATCCAACACGGAAGTGACTTAAACTGCAATTCATCGACTGGCCACTAGAGGCAGGCTCCAAAAGAGACTCAATCCCATAGACCCCCCATGTTAAAATGTCCAACTTTACAGCAGAAAAAACTGTTTACAGCCTGGTACAAAAAATTGGTTGTGGCCTAAATAGCTAATTTTGCTATGGGGGTGAATTTTTTTTATAACTCATCCATTTAAATTATATTGAGCCTTAAAGTTGTGCATAATTGGGGCGTGGCCACTTGAGTGACAGGTGGATTGCCGCTAATGCTACTACTAGCTGTTTGCCTGTTAGCGTCACGTCACCTCAGCTAATCCGCCTCTTTAGCGTTACGTCACCTCAGCTAATCTGCCTCTTTAGCGTTACGTCACCTCAGCTAATCTGCCTCTTTAGCGTCACGTCACCTCAGCTAATCCGCCTCTTTAGCGTCACGTCACCTCAGCTAATCCGCCTCTTTAGCGTTACGTCACCTCAGCTAATCCGCCTCTTTAGCGTTACGTCACCTCAGCTAATCCGCCTCTTTAGCGTTAATGCCTCAGCTAATCCGCCTCTTTAGCATTACGTCATCTCAGCTAATCCGCCTCTTTAGCGTTACGTCACCTCAGCTAATCCGCCTCTTTAGCGTTACGTCACCTCAGCTAATCCGCCTCTTTAGCGTTACGTCACCTCAGCTAATCTGCCTCTTTAGCGTTAACGCCTCAGCTAATCCGCCTCTTTAGCGTTACGTCACCTCAGCTAATTCGCCTCTTTAGTGTTACGTCACCTCAGCTAATCCGCCTCTTTGCTAATTTTCGGTTTATCCGGGAGTGATGCGCTGCCAAGATGGCGTCGGCCATTTTTTGCACCAGGCTGTAAACAAGTTTTAACATGGGGGGGGGGTTTATGGTATTGACTCTCTTTTGGAGCCTGTCTCTAGCGGCCAGTCGATGAATTGCAGATTAGAGGCCCTATCATACACCCAACGCAAGTGTTTTTGCTAGTTTCGATGCAGTTTTCATTTTCACGTCCTATAGACAAATAGACTGAGCCACTGACCAACCGGAACCTGGTCTAAAGTCAATGGCGCAGTAGTTTCTTTGTTATTTAAAGAGCGCATTAGTAATGTGCACCTATAAGCGGGTCCACAATGCACGTAAACTCTGCTTATTACACACACAGGGACGTGTAACAGCACACAAACATGCCAAATATTAAAAATAAAATAAAAGGATAACAATATAAAAGAATATTATAGTGTACATAAAGATATGGTGTAATCTGCCTTGTCCCGTAGATGATCTGGGCTCTTTTACCTCGCGCACGAGCAGATCCGTTTCCTCTCTAGAGAAGCGTTCAGTCTTTCCGCTTGCAAATTCCTCCATGTAAATAGCGAATCCGCCATGGCGCGAGCACAACTGGCTTTTAAAGGGAATGGGAGATGAGACTCTGATTGGTTAATTGCACGTTACGCCCAAAAACACACATAACTCATTAAGAGAATGGGGGCGACCCTTTTAGACCATGCACCGGGAGCGCCGACCATTTGTCCTGTTGTTAAACTAGCAAAAGTGGATTCGGATGCGCCCTAAGTGCATTGCCCTTTAGACCATGCTCTTACATCGTTAAAATAGGGCCCTAAGTCACTTCCGGGTTGGATTCAAGAGAGAGACCGGAGAGTCGGCGCTTGTGTGGAACACACACCGCAAAAACTGGGCGGGTTAACCGTGCGCTTGGTGTGTCAGGACCTTTAGACGTCCTGTTGCTGCCCGATGGCCTCATTGTACATTTGATTAACTGAAACAAAATTATCTTTCTTTCTCAAGGGACTGATTACTGTGTTCGCGTTTCAACGGTACCGCCAAGGGTTGGTCGATGTTGGCCTAGGCTACAACGATCCCGTCAGTGACCACACGTCCCCGTACCCCTCCGCCTATGCCGGCGCTCCAGACGGTTACCAGCAGTCCCCGTTCACCCCCGCCTCTGCGGGAGAGAGCGCCTATCAGCCTCCAGCGTACTGAGGGGATTTTAACACGTCTCAAAGGCTCCCCTGTGTGGACGCATTCATACGCTCCACATCGTTTTTTTCCTTTTCCATAAGAGTTTAAATTGTGACCTGGGATTGACACTTGGTGTGCTTTGCAAGTGTGCATTTTCAAGTTTGAAAAAGTTATTTATTTTTTATTTAGTTTGGATGCGAATGCTAAACTTAACCCTGAGTGCAAACATTCTTTGCACTTTTTTTTTGCTCCCCCAAATTTGATTCTGACAAATATATTCTACACCAGCTGCCATTTTTACATCAATGAAACACAGAAGTTGCTTAATACACAATCACACAATCTTTACCATAACTCCTTCAAGGTATGTTTGTTTCCATAACATATTTAAACAACAGAAAGTGAACAGACTCTGTGTGCCAAATGCATTACCACAATGAAGTAATTCCTTAAAAGCACAGCGTTGCCTTACATCACATTTGCTGAAAAGTATGCACTAAATCTATTGCCAAATGGCTTTATTAACTGAGGATGTTGAGGCTGTTAGTCTTACCAAGGCTGGGATAGATAACTGATGAATAGTTATACTGATGTTGGTATGAAATGATAAACTACTGTAAACACGTGCTTTAATTTGTATTTGTGACAGACAATAGGCTTTGTGTGGATGATAAGCCTTATTTTTTGTAAACTTTAAGCACCTGAGTTTTGAAGTGTTAAACAATCATAAAATGTAATATTGTTGATGACTTCTAGCAGTTTACCTTTAAAATGTGCTCTTTATGTCAGGCCAAATTCACTGCAAGATTTCTACCTCTTCCTATTGAAATTGTGCCTTATTAGGAAATTAATATCTAGGAATTGAAACATTGACTATTTCTGCATTGACTGTTTTAGAACGATTTTTTTTTTTATGGTTCTCTTCATTTTCCTAAAATTAACAAAGAAACTTTATCTAAGTTGACCACTAAATTGAACGTTTTTAAATCTCTTTGTGGTTTTTGCTTAAGGTAGTGAAATTTCCTTTATTTTATTTTCACAGTTCTGTCATAGCACATAATTTTGTCTTTCTGTTGATTTTCTCTGCAACTGTTATTGTAACAGCAGTTATTGCAACATTCTCTCACTTTTTTTTTGTTTTGTAAGGAAATGATGCGCAATAAACAGTTGGTTCTGTCTGTTAACAAATATCAAAGACTTGAGTTGTGTCCCAAATAACGCACTTATACACTATGCACCGTGTACTCAACTGTGTATTGTATGAATTTTAAGTTTTATTTAGTCATGGAGTCTGATGCCCCTCCTCATGTTAAATGCATATCTAAATATGTTAATATTTAAAAGTAAATGCACTTTGCCCTTAAGTGGGGCATTTTCCCTCATATTACCCTACTACGTATTGCATGTCTGTAAAATTACTGTTAAAAAACATGAAACTTGCATTAATATTTTTATGTTAAGCCTAAACTAAAATATAAATATAAATCTTTCACAACTAAAATCTAAATATATAGTTAATTAATTATTAAATAAATGGTAGTATGCATTTATGAGAGAGGTCTCAATCTCAGACAAACTACTCTATTAGATATCCAAGGTTGGCATGTTCAAGTTACAGCCCCTGCTGGTAGATGCCTTGAGTTGCATTATTAAAACAATGAATTTAGTGGAGAAATAAAATGCATATTTCTACACAAAATTCATGACAATATTACTGTAGTCGTGTCTTGTAAAGTACATGATTGAGCAGAATAAAGAAAGCCATACACAGTTTGTAATGAGGGTGTAATTTCCTTTTATTACACTCCTGGTACCTTTTAATTGGCACTTTTTCTTATTTTACTGATTACATAATTGAACGTGTGGTTTAAAGCATTGCTATAATGCAAATGTCTCGGTCTAGTTCAAGCTTTTATGCGTAAAATGTACGCAGGTATGAGCGGAAAGAGCTGGTTCTAGCGCGCACCCGATTGCGGAAGTGCACGGGTCGCGCGCACTGCTGAATGGACCCGTGAGGAGTGATATGTAGTTCCCGAGTCGCGATCTAAACTGATCAAGTTCATTCACTGGTTCATTTCAAGCCTTGTCTTCCACTCGACAGTAAGTAGAGTCCGCTTTCAAACACTTTCAGCTCTAGAGGAGGACAACACTGCACTGTGTTCATGCAGAAGCTCGCTTTAAAGACAGACATGGCACTGTAATGTGGGCCAAGCGAACACTGACTTTGTGAAATAACATGCAAATGTATTAAAATAGAGAAATACCTTCACTGTAAATGCCGTTTGAAAGCCATTCCTTTATAGGCAATGTTTTCATATATGAATATGTGAGATAGTTGTAAATGTTGGGAGGTAGATGGACTCTTGTTAAATGTTTTGTTTAACTACTTGCATTTATGCTACTAGAACAGATATTTGACCGAACAGGTAGGTAAATATAATTGTATAATAATAATGCGTTTTATCTTTGTTTAATAAATGTCAGATTGATTCCGGAAGATAAGCACTCCCTGATTGGTCCAGCAGTTTATGTTTACATCACGTGATTAAAAATTTTGGCAGTTAGTTTAACTGCTCTAATCAATTTCTTACTTGGTTGTATTTTTGTAGTATTAAATCCATAAATAGCTACCTGGTTGTATTTTTGTATTGTTAAATCTATAAATAGATAGCTCACCGTACAAATCCTAGTCCTTGACTAGCTTTCATTCTTAAACTTTTATTCTTAAAATTCTTAACTGATAAAACTGTATTTATTTGTGATTATACGACGTTACTACTGAATAATCCAGGGAAAGAACTCTCTTAGTTGGAGAGAATCTATACAAATGATGAAATGATAAATTAAAAATTAAAAATTTCTGAATGTCTGGACTCTCCATTACATCTACACATCTTCTTTTCAGTTTTGGCGCACAACCAGGAAACACTTAAAAATACACGTAAAACAATGTATTTAAAACATTAAATGTGATAGAAATAAATCCAACACATGCCATCTGATGCAGAGTTCATTGGCCGAGTTTACACATTTGCTCTTTAAATAAATCGATTGCTATTTGTGGACAAAGACCAACATGAGAGTCACGGCCAGTCATCAAATAAAGGGAAACTGAATGCAATACAAATAAATATTTTGCAATTTTGTTGAACCCTTATCTTTGTGATCAGATATGCAAAATTCGGTCATTGCCAAGTTTAGAAATGCAAAGAGTGTTTTGAACTTGCCCAGTATTGAACAAGAATTGATGACATTCCTGAGTTAATAATATGTGTATTTTTACTACAGTGAGCCACAAAATTGTATTATCTAAACAAGTATGAAATCATTTAGTTTATGAAGGGACAAGTAATGTTAATGGCAAGTATGCAGAGAAATGTATGTATTTACAAAAAAATAAGCTTCAATAGGTCATTTACAGCATTTGCTTTGTCCATGTACATTAAAAGAAGTAGCCTAGTTTTTTAGACTTTCAGTTGTTAAATATTAACATTTCAGATAAATAATTTGTTAACAGGCTACATTCCTCAGATATAGTTCTTTGTGGTCTGTATTGTTGGGGTGATGCACATTACAAACTTCTAGATAAGACCAGGGCTGCTGCTAACAATTGTTTTAAAGTGAGAATTGTGGCAAACTTCTTAAACTGACTAGCTGGTTTAACATCAGAGCTGTGGTATCCAGCTGTACCTGTTTTCATCCTGTTTGTCTACCGTTCGTTCGCTAAGCCACTCCTTACCTCCACGTCAACATTGTTCATTTCCTACGCTAAGTGTTGCCGTGGCCTCAGTGGATCCTGTCAGAGTTTGACAAGCTGGTGAGTGTCTGGTGCTTTGGGTCCAAAATTGGTTGTGTCTTAGGTAGGACTGTTTTAACACTTGCTTGTAATTTTTGTTATTGGTGCAATTGTCTGTTTTTAAACCTTTAAGCTTAGACAAAAATAGCTTATTGAGAATCTCCCGGATTATATTTGTTGTTTAGAAACTTAAGAAGAGGAGTCATGCAGGAGAGATGGAAATAGCCATCTGTGCATTTCTAACCTTTGCTCCTGTTTGTGTCAAAGAATACAGTGGCTAAGACTGACAGTTAAAGTAAGCAATGGAGAAGAAGCAAGGTTGCTAAACAGGTTTAAGGGGTATTAAAAAAAAAACTTAAAGGGGTGGTTAATGCCCTTTTCACAAGATGTAAAATAAATCTCTGAAGTCCCCAGAGTGTGTGTGTGAAGTTTTAGCTCAAAATACCGCACAGATATTGTAAAGGTCCCGTATTATGCCCCTTTTCACAAGATGTAAAATAAGTCTCTGATGTCCCCAGAGTGTGTATGTGAAGTTTCAGCTCAAAATACCCAACAGATCATTTTTTACAGCATGTTTAAATTGTCATTTTTTGGGGCTCAGAAAAACGTGCTGTTTTAGTGTGTGCCCTTTAAATGCAAATAAGCTGCTGCTGCACGACACAGGGGGCGGAGCTTCATGAGCTCGCTCATTTCATCTCAGGGAATGATGATAAACTCTCAGTAACGGTGTTCATTTCGAGTCGGACAATAATGCCTACAGAGTCAGAGTGCTGTATAGAGATGGAACAGGTATAGTTTAGTAGTTTAATTACGGTTATTATAACGTATTTGTCATCTGCTTGTATGTATCCATTATTTATTAATAGCCTACAAGTCTGCTGTCTGAATGATGATCAAACATATACTGATGAGTTTAATAAAGTTTATTGTACATCACACAAAAGATGAAGCGTCAGTTTTACTTCAGAAAATCACCGTAAGAGCTGAGTAAACACAGTAAATTATAAGAAGTGCGCAAGTACATAAACGAATTTCGGTAGAGTTGAGGGAGCATTTCTGTGGGCGGAGGTTAGTCAAAAAACGGTTCTAGTGACGTCATTAAAGAAGGAAGTAGAGGGATGTAGTCCAAACGGGCCGTTCGATGTAGGCGACTTCTGTTAAATAAAATATGTATTGGGTGGCATGCCCCAATGGAAGAAAATTCTGAAAAATAACCCCTGAAATGATGACTTCTGGTGAATATTGTGGAAACTAATTGATACATTTAGATAAACATATTTCATACATTATAGCATTATAATACAACTTCTTAGGCCTATATATTTATAGAATAGCAAAGTAGGCCTAATCAATATAACGCACAAGACTGAACCACATAGATGTGAAATATAAAGGCTATCATGATCATTTTGCCAACAATGAACCATGGATTTCTTTAGTTTATAATACGTTTTATTTTTAACTTAAACAAATACAACATATAACATTCAGAACTCATCGGCTTAAACTGCATTTGAAGAAAAATAAACACAACAGTTTTCTGTAGCCTTGTGCGAACTTATTCAATAGAGTTAGACTTCTAGAATGTTCTTTTCAGTGCAAAAAAATTATATTTTTAATTTAATTAGACAACATTTTAAGGAAGTGTAGTGCAAATATCTTTATATAATTATACTTCCATTATAGTTAACTTTCTTTCCAGTGCAAAATAATAATACATAAAAAAACAGCTAATAAAGAAAATATAAAATATTTCACTCAAATACTGCATTCAAGCAATACAACAGGTATATTTTTGTGCTCTTTTCTTTTTCGCCGGCTGCTCGGAGGTAGTCATTTTTACATTTCCCGCTGTTGTCACTTGTCGTCATCGTTGCTACGATACGTGACTCACAATGACTGAAACGACCAATTAAAAGGGCATTCTCTGATGATGTTCCAAGATGCTGAAAACGCTATGCTGATCATAGACAAACAGGGGGAGAAATTAATATCTACCGCACCGTCGGGGTTTTTTTCTTATCATAGCCTACAAATGTCTTCGTTCATAGTCTGACATGTGTCTGTCATGGATTTGCACTGAATTGATTCTCAAAAATACGGAACAAAGTGCGTTCCGTATCAGTTCAATACGGAACAAGGCTTTTATGTGTCAAATACGGGACGATTCCGTATTATACGGAACGGTTGGCAACCCTAGTTAGTGATGTCACTAACCCTGCAGGAATGTCGTGTAGTCCCTACCAGCCGTTTATTGTAGTCCTTAAATTATTTCTTTAAAAGCAAATATCTCCCTTTGCTTTGAAGTTTGGGCGTTGTAACTTTGCAGATGTTGTTTATGCTCAAACAGCAACATTACACACTAACTAAAGTTAGAAAAGTGAAATCATACTCAACCACCCCTTTAAACTAAAAACAGGTTTGTTTATTTAGTAGTATTCAGTAACGTGATGTAGTTGAGTGTGACGGAAAAAGAGGCGAGGGTCTCCACAAAATCCGAACGCAAGAGGTCACAGAAGACGCATTTGAAACGCCTGTTAAGTAACAGATAATGTACTTCCAGCTTTTGTTATCTCAGAATAAACCCAGACAGGGTGATCGATCGGGATCTTGCATAACTCTGAAGGGGTTTATTCTGAGATAATAATTATTCCCGCTTATTACATGGCTACTTGCCAAATAAGTAATTAATTAGACACGAAATATTGATCTGAGTCAAAATATTTTAATAGCTCTTTAAACGCAAAGCTTCTGTGGAGAAAGCAGTTGCTAGCGCGGGAAGTTAAAACTAGACGCACATTTAAGGGATACGGTATACAATAATAATATATAATAAATAATTATGGGGATAAGAGATATTGATTTGAGATTAATCTGTTTTACAGTCGTATCTGTTTGTTGTCTTATAATCCATTACAGTGTTCAAAACAATCGTCACAAAATGGCGGCAGCTGCGTTTGTATGAAACGAGAGACTGAGTCTGCGATAACCGGATTACATAACTAATTAACTGTACACAAAATATTGATTTGAGCTTTAATATTTTATTAGCTCACCAAAGGAAAAAACTTTCCTAGCAAACGTATAGCACCGATTTCAGTAACCCGGATGAGCCCGTGTTATCAGTTTTTACCAGGAAATGACATACCGCTGAATGGAGCGATCTGAATGACCAATCAGAATTAAGTATTCCATAGAGCTGTGTAATAATACCTGGTAATGGTAATGATACATGTACGTCTTGGCTAATCACTTGGTCCACGCAGCTTAATACCAGGTGAAAACAGGCTTTCTCTCTCACTCGCTCAATGTCCGGGATATTGTACATATTTTGGGTGTGTAAAAGTCTGTAAAAGTGTCATGTTGACCCTAACTATTCTCTCTGTTTTCCTGTCTAGGTGTGGCTGCCGTCCCTCCCTAATGCCTGTTTCTCCAGGCTATGCACTTCTCAACCATAATGAGCCTATGACCTCTCTGCGCATCTCTGTTGGAGGGCTCCCGATGCTGGCTTCCATGACCAACACCACAGACCCCCGCTTCCGCATCAAATGGAGAGCCATCGTGGTGGTAGCATCAGCGCTAACCCTCGTCCTCCTCATCTACATGCAGCTTTTGCCCTTTCACCCGCATCCTAGTGGCAGATATGGCTCAAAGTTAAACCATCATGAGGTGAAGTTGGACGACCGCTACAATGACACGTACCCCCTCAGTCCACCGGAGCGCACGGCCCAGGGCACGCGCTACCGGATAGGGGTCATTGCTGACCTGGACACAAACTCTCTCAGTGACAAGAAGCTGACCTGGTTTAGCTACATGCTAAAGGGTCACCTCCTGGTGTCGGAGAGTGGAGATACAGTGGCTGTCGAATGGGATCAGGAAAGGGTGGTCTTGGAAAGCCACCTGGCAGAGAAGGGTCGGGGCATGGAGCTCTCCGAATTAGTGGTGTTTAATGGCAAACTGTACAGCGTGGATGATCGTACGGGCGTAGTTTATAACATAGAAGGACTTAAGGCGGTGCCCTGGGTCATACTGCCAGATGGGGATGGCTCTGTGTCAAAAGGTTAGTGTTTCTATAGTACCTTTTTTTTCCCACCAAAATGGTGCTGTTACCGGGACCTCAGATCCATCCAGAGTTTCCACGGACTTGAGAGCCTTGAGAATGAATACTTTTAGTCTGCCCCCAAACAAACATGCATTGCTGTCTTTGTTTGACTCGTCTTGAGTTTTGAGGAAATATATTAAAGTGCCCCTATTCTGCTATTTTAAAGGTTCCAAATTTTATTTTGGAGGTCTCCTACAATATGTTTACATGCATTCAAGGTCTGATTGGTCAAATGACCCAGTCTGTTGTGATTGGTCTACTCTGCTCTGATTGGTCAGATGACTCAATGATTGGTCTACTCTGCTCTGATTGGTCAGATGACTCAATGATTGGTCTACTCTGCTCTGATTGGTCAGATGACTCAATGATTGGTCTACTCTGCTCAGATTAGTCAGATGACTCAATGATTGGTCTACTCTGCTCAGATTGGTCAGATGACTCAGTGATTGGTCTACTCTGCTCTGATTGGTCAGATGACTCAATGATTGGTCTACTCTGCTCTGACTCGGCTCTGATTGGTCAGATGACTCAATGATTGGTCTACTCTGCTCTGATTGGTCAGATGACTCAATGATTGGTCTACTCTGCTCTGACTCGGCTCTGATTGGTCAGATGACTCAATGATTGGTCTACTCTGATCTGATTGGTCAGATGGCTCAGTCTGTTGTAATTGGTCTACTCTGCTCTGATTGGTTAAACGGCCCAGTCTGTTGTGATTAGTCTACCACTTACAGTGCACGTCAGTAACCAAACGGCCATTACCATATCTCAATTTCAGCTCTTCCTCAGCAATTGTACACACAGTGATACGAACAGTAATGATGGCATTGGTTTTACGGTGTCAATTCGAGCCCGAGTCCTTTTCATTTGGAAGTGCATCAAAGTGGATTTACTTTCGCAGTGCAGAAAACAGCATCTTCTCGACATGTCAACAGCATAAACCAAACTTTTCCAGCCTCAGCTGCAACTACAGTGTTAAAGGGTAGGTCAAAGTAGACATTGATTGCGACCAGCTGGTGAAGAATATAATTACTGATGACTGCTTTCAGGCAGTTCAGAATCAGTTCTTTCTTTTGAGTGAGACATTAACTTAATTTATTGTGCACTTTGATCTTTGAAACTTTACAGACCTTTGACATACACAAATAACTAAATTACACACCGCATGAAAGGTACATTCCAGAAAAAAAGCATAATCGGGGCATTTTAATTTACCACCCTTAAGCCAGCATGAGCTGACTTTAGTGTAATGGTCAGAAACTACTGAAATATATGTCAAATAATGAATCAAATTCAAAGCAATCAATTTACATGATATCTGATTTCAGTTGTGGTTTCTTCTTTGGCGTTCTCTTACCTAGGGTTTAAGGCAGAGTGGCTTGCAGTGAAGGACGAGCATCTATATGTGGGGGGTTTGGGGAAGGAGTGGACCACCACCAGTGGAGAAGTGCTGAATGACAATCCTGAGTGGGTGAAAGTGGTGGGAATCCACGGAGATGTACAGCACCACAACTGGGTTCCCAAGTACAACTCTCTCCGCAGAGCCGCAGGCATCAGTCCGCCCGGTAAGCGGCAGCCATTCACTCACATGCAGTGTGTATTTGTAGTGAGTAAATATTGTAATGCTTGGTATTTTAAAAGTGACATTGATCTCTCAAGAACTTCTGTGTTAAGAGGTCTTATAGTTTTAACCCTCTGGTGCTCCTTGCGTGTCGGTTTTTTGACACTTGGCAGATTATTGCTTCAGAATTTTACGTATATTGTTATGAAAAATGCACAAAAATACTATTCAATTTATATATTAAATATATATTTCCAAAATCACGTTTTACTCTAAAAATGCAAGAAAATCAAAGCCATAAATCTAAACAAGTTGTGGTCCAAGTTTGATATCTCAAAAAAATTAGCTTTCAGTGAGATTTTGTTTGGCTGCAGTACCAAAAGTTTTCACCAGATAAAATTTGTCTCTCATTCATTTCAAATGCGCTCATTTATGACCGCGAGGAGCACAGGTGTGACTATTTTTTACAGGACCATTTAACCTTTTTCGAATCATGTACATAATTTTTTTTGTGTGTTCACATAGCAAGTGCCAAAACCTTTACCAAGTTTCATACCATTCCGATGAAGAAAAAAAAGATTTTTCAGTCAAAAATTACCAAAGAGCACCAAAGCCCGGGAATACTGTCTAGTGCACAGTTGAGCGCACAAGCCATTCATATTACACTCATGTTAGACAAAAATAATGAGGACATCAAAGATCTTTATGAATGAGAACTTTATTACAGCATAGCAGTGACAATCTACTTGCAGGACTTCAAATTCGTCAAAATGAACCTAGAATAATCTTCTCTCGAGCCATTTTTTGGCGAATGAGCTTGTTTTAATTTCTACCTTTGAGAGGAACACTCCATTGACAATAAGCACGGATGGAGACGTTCCCAGAGGACCTTAGTTTACAATCTTAACTTATATTGTGCTTTATACAGTACACATTTCTTTAAAGAAGCTTTACAGTGATAAATTGTCCACTCTGACACACAAATCGTGCTGTGTGGAAATTACTGATGGCAAAAAATGACGTCACATAGCGGAAAGTGGACATGGAAGTGGCTTTTGGCTTTATTAGTTTTACCAAATATAATTTATTTAACAGCTTTCCTAATTTAATATTTTTTTATTTATTTTTTACACTGGACTACACATTATTGTTGAATAATGAAAGTTAGAATATATTTTTATAGAACATGAGGCTTTAGTGTCTCAAGGAAAATGTAATCCCATGTGTTGTGGACCCTTTATTGTTCATGAAAATAGGCTTAATTTTCTTCATGCAAAATGTGAAAAAAAATTTTTTTTGTTGTTGTTGTTTTTCTCAATTTAGGGTAAAATATGGCTTGTATGACACAGGCTTTTCACTAGTACTCAGTCTCTTAGATTAAATGCTCATTTCCTCTCTACGGTCCTCTCAGGGTACCTCATTCATGAGTCTGCAGCTTGGAGCGACACATTGCAGCGCTGGTTCTTCTTGCCGCGGCGTGCTAGCAGCGAGCGCTACGACGAGACGGCGGATGAGCGGCGCGGCACCAACCTAATGCTCAGCTGCTCCCCAGACTTCCAGGACATTAAAGCGAGAAACGTTGGGCCCCTGAACCCTACACATGGCTTTTCGTCCTTCAAGTTTGTCCCCAACACGGATGACCAGATTATTGTTGCCCTGAAGTCTGAGGAGGATGCTGGGAAAATTGCCACTTACATTGTGGCATTCACCCTGGACGGCCGAATCTTGCTCCCTGAAACTAAGATTGGAGATGTGAAGTATGAAGGACTTGAATTCATTTAGTGTCTAAGGGATTGTCTGGAGGTAAATACGTGCCAAGGACTGGTAAATACCGTCGTCTAGATGATGTACATCTAGATGTGGACATTGAGGTGTCTTTAGGTTGAAATGGTTCAATGACGTTCAAATAATGCCAAATGACTATTGGCAGACATTGCTTAAAATGTGGTTGTGGTTATAGAGACTGAAGAAATTAGGACATGTTGACTCTTTAATTGTTTTGAGAGACTTATCTGAGCCTTCATCAAGAGTTTTTTATTTCTTTGTTTTCTTTCTTTTTTTTCTTTCACCACCATTTTCAGCAACGACCTATAGTGGTTTCACGCCAGTACAGTGTAATGAATGTAACAGAATGAAGTGAAGTGATAGACTATAGAATATGCATAAAATAGTTTACTCTACACACATTATTGCGGTTGCCATGTGGTCTTGTGAATGTCTTTTTTTTTTATCATGCTTTTTTGTTTTTTACTTTATTGATCAATGTCTTAAGAATTTCAGCTTCTTTTAAAATGAAATCTAAAAAACAAACTGATCCGTCACAGAATGATGAATGTTATTTTCCATTAATGTGCCACAGCTATGTATTTGTCATCGCTGTTTTTTTCTTCCTGACAACAACAGATTGAAGGTTTTTAAGAAAGCTATTAGTGCACCTGAATTTCTTTTATCTAATTGTTATAATCAGTCTGTTTATATGGTTTTACTGTAGGGATGTTGCTAAAAAAAGAAAATAATTAAAAATAATCACATTCATTAGGAAATGCTGCACATTTCGAGTTCACATAATGAGTTAATGCATTTATTCATTCATAATTGTTTTTAACAAAATGGCAAAATTACATATTTGGGGTTTTCATAGAGTCTTGGACTCCTGACCTAAGCCATCAACATTTTCATTAGCATTTTTTTTTTTCTCACTCCGTGACACAACCTTGAGCCTGTGAGAAGAGATCAGAGAATAGTAGTACCAGCAATTTCTGAGAGAGGCATTGTTTTGGTTTTCAGAAAGCAGTATAGTAAACCAGAATACTGTACAAACGAATAGTAAACAACGCTACAGTAATAAGTCAAGTCACCTTTATTTATATATCACTTTTTACAATTCAGATTGTTTCAAAGCAGCTTTACAGTGATAACAGGAAAATAATGCAACAAAGTTTGTGTCAGCTGCACAGCGATGAGTAACACTCACTTAGTTTTCATCAAAGCTAGCTCTATTTTTTTGTAGATCATTAAACCGTACACTGTAAAAAAATAATCCTGTAAAAAAAAAGGTAAACTACTGTTAGTTGTGGTTACCAGCATCATACCGTAAAAATCTAAATACCGTTTTGTCAGCTACAGTATAAAACTGTTATTATTGTTATATTTGTTATTATTATAAACTGTTGTATACTATAGCTGACAAAACGATATTAAGCTGTTAATCTAAAAAAACAGTAACACACCGTATTTTTACAGTATGATACTGGCAACCGCAGCTAACAGTAGTTTACCGTTTTTATTTACAGGATTATTTTTTACAGTCTCAAAAGTCTTTCCGAAATCAGTTTCGTAAGGAACCTTAGTGTGCAAAGACTCCCTGCAGAGTCATTGCCTGATAGAGCAACGAGGCAACAAGTCACCGCCTACGTTTTCAGATGCAGACATGGACTCCACAAGACCTCTGAACGTGTCCTATGGTATTTGGTACCAAGACATTACCAGCCGGTCCTTTAAGTCCAGCAAGTTACAATGTGAGGCCTCCATTGATTGGATTTGCTTGATTCCAGCGCATCCCTCAATGCTCAAGATCTGGGAAATTTTCAGTGCTGGGTAGTAACTGATTACATGTAATCTGAATGTGTATTGTAAGGGATTATGTTACTAACTACAACTTTTGTCATGTAATCTGGAATTAGTAACCGACTACTATTTGTAAGTGATCTACACAGCAATGGTAATTTGTAGGCCACCTTGACCTCTGTCATGTTCCTCAAACCATTCCTGAACGATATTTGCAGTGTCCCTGGGTGCATTATCCTGCTGAAAGAGGCCCTTGCCTCAGGGAACACTTTAAAGGGATGGTTCGGAGTAAAATCAACCAAGGGTCCTTTGCACCATGACCTCGAGCCAAACACCCCCCAGAAGCCTTTTTCCCCTTGGTTTAACATTATTAAAGTTAGAGCTTATTTAGAGATATCAGCCGGATGGATTAGTGCAGGTGCTAATGGATCCAAGGATGTATCTCGTAAATAGAATAGAATAGAATAGAATTCAACTTTATTGTCATTGCACGTCACAAGTACAAAGCAACGAAATGCAGTTTGCATCCATCCAGAAGTGCTTTAGCAAGAATATAGATATATTACAAAAATTACCCCACTAATAATGCCCAGAATGGTACCAAACAGTTGTACAAATAGGTTCTGTACTCATAAACGAGGCATTGGAAAGTTTGTAAGTACATCAGGAGTTTATTTAAATAACACTTGCCAGAATGGCTATTCTCTGCTATGCCCACCTGTTCCACTTCCACTTCACCTGTCTGTCCTACTTGCAACAAGAGCACGAAAAATCACTTTGTGGAAACTGGCCTCATTCCACAATATTTAGCAGACATCCTGGTCACACCCACCTTTGGCCAGAGAGCGGAAGGGATACGGCGTCGGGTGCCACTGCAAGCCCGGGTCATAACAAGTGACGATTATGTGGCACACCTCGACAACCTAGAGGCCAAAGAAAAAGAAGAACAGAAGAAGAAAAGGAAGGAGGAACAGGAGAAGAATAGGGAAGCAAAAAGGGCTAGACAGGCTAGGCAGTAAGAAGAGGAGCGTCTGCGATGGATGATGGCAGCTACTGTTCTGTTTGCAAAAGCAGCTTGCCACCAGGCTCCAACGCAGAGGTGGACGAGTGGATCCAGTGTGACCTCTGCCAGCTGTGGTTCCACATGGCGTGTGTGGACACAGACACTGTCCCTGATGGAGAGTGGCTGTGTCACAAGTGTGGTGTCACTATGTAAATAGATAGCCTATAGATAGATAAACAGATAGAATAGATAGATATAGACATAACGTTATAGACATATATCATTATAAATTGTTATTGTTAAAATTAAGTTGTTATTTTTATGTTATATTTGTGTTCATTCAGTTTATGTTTTGATCAATTTTATGTGTTAATTAGTTCTCTTTTGTAATAATTAAATGCGTTCAATAATTCAACAAATTGGCAGAATTGTGTTTATTTACGGTAAATAAATCATCCACATGGCTTTACATGAGCAGTATTTCTAGCTATAACAATATACTAAGATGATTTAAAATTCTTAAATATAACGTTAACGTTAGAATATAATACTGCCATGTGCTTCACATGTGCAATCGTCGATTAAAAGAGTGTATAGTAAGTAAGTAAGTAAAGTTTATTTCTAAAGCGCTTTTCACAGATAAAATCACAAAGTGCTGTACACGAGAAAGGTAAAACAAAACAATATAAAAAATGTATATACATATGTCAAATCAAAGTGACACTAGTGAAAACCCATCAACCAAAAGCTTTCTTAAATAAACAAGTCTTCAAATCTTTTTTAAAAGAGTCAACAGAGGCTGCCAGACGCAGAGACAGGGGCAGGGCGTTCCACAGTCTGGGGGCAACAGACTGAAAAGACAGGTCCCCTCGGGTCTTAAAACGAGTTTTTGGGACCATAAGCAGGTTCTGGCCAGAGGACCGAAGAGTGCGGCTAGAGGAGTACGGGGTCAAAAGGTCCTTGATGTACTGTGGGGCCTGACTGTTTAAGGCCCTAAAAGTCAGCACTAAAATCTTAAAATCAATCCTGAATTTTACAGGGAGCCAATGGAGAGCCAACAAAACGGGAGTGATATGCGACCTTCTGGGGGCACCAGTTAGAAGTCTAGCAGCAGAATTTTGAACCATTTGCAGTTTGTTCAGAGCTGACTTATTCAAGAAGGTAAAGACAGAGTTGCAATAATCAAGTCTAGTTGATATGAAAGCATGAATAATAATTTCCAGATCCTTCTTTGACAACATTTTGCGTATTTTAGAGATATTCCTAAGGTGATAAAAGCAGTTTCGGACAAGCTGTTTTGAGTGTATCTCCAAAGACAAGGCCTGGTCAAACACAACCCCCAGGTTTCTGAGGGTGGATTTGACAGAGGAGCCAAGGGAGCCAAGGTGCTGTTTGATCAGCGGGATCTTGTGGTCTGGAGCAAAGATCAGTGTTTCAGTTTTACTTGCATTTATCTGCAGAAAGTTAGAGGCCAGCCAGTCTTTGATGGAGGACACGCACTCTAAGAACAGTGACAAACGATGGAACTCAGCATCATTGAAAGAACAGTACAACTGGACATCGTCGGCATAGAGATGATACATCCTTAAAACAACCCATAATATGACCAAGTGGCAAAATGTACAGTAAAAACAAAATAGGGCCCAAAACTGACCCTTGTGCCACTCCGCAGGCCAAATTGGTCACATCTGACTGTACATTGTTTATAGCGACATTAAAGGTTCTGTCATGAATATAGGAAGAGAACCACTGGAGGACAGATCCAGATAGTCCCATCTCATTATGAAGCCTGTTGATCAGTATACTGTGATCTACCGTGTCAAAAGCAGAAGTCAAATCGAGAAGTACAAGTACAGTGTAGCGGCCAGTGTCCGCCGCCATCATCACATCACTAGAGACTTTGATAAGAGCTGTTTCAGTGGAGTGCAATTTTCGAAAACCAGACTGAAAAATATCAAACAAGTTGTGCTGCTCCATAAAGGAGGTCAGCTGGCATGCCACTACTTTTTCCAAAATTTTTGAAATAAATGGAAGTTTTGATATGGGCCTATAGTTATTAGGTTCTGAGGGGTCAAGATTGGGCTTTTTAAGTGTATAGACGCTTATAAATAATAAATATACAACATATGAAGATTAATATAATTATTTTACCAATTTATAGTTGTTAAAATGTATGTGTTTTATATTAGAAATGACTCCTTCTTACCTGTCCAAAACACGGTGAGTAAAAAAATTCAACCGTCCGGAACACAGTGAGTCCTCACGGTAATCCGGACACTGCGTCTCCCGGCGGTTTTTTCAAGATTTCTCCAAAATGATTGGTCCAAAATGTGTCAATCAAACTTTGGAAACGTGTGGAAGGCATGTCCCCAGAGACAGACGAGCCAATCAGGTTTCTCTTTCCGCGGACTGATATCTTACGGGACTTTTTACTGTGCAAAGTGTCCGGAATACAGTGAGTCTACGTTAAATTAACAGACCCACTGCCACAAAGACTGTAGAAGCGGGAGTCGGCGGGACATGACCAAATAAGGGATGATACTTTGCTCTAACCTAATATTACAAAAAACAACTCACACAAACCTATTCAGTTTTAAATCTTCTAAGAAAAAACAGCTCTTTAATATCTCCCTAACCAAGCGCTGGTTAATAACAGCAGCTCACGAACGTTAAGTTAGCTAAGTTAACGTTAGCAATAGCCAACGGAAATTCAAAATGGTATACACGATGAACCCAGACAATATAACATTTAAAACTAACGTTACTGCAAATAAAACAGTCACTTGGATAACGTACATTTTTCCAAAAGAAAATGACTTACCACTGAAAGGCAGACCTTGCAAAATCTTTTTTTGACGTTCTGCTTAAAACGTCCGTCTCTGGCCACGGCAGTTGGCAGTTGCAGCAGAGATCAAAGTCCCATAATGCAATTCGAAACGTAAATAAACAGAAATACACCCGTAAATGACGTTCTATGGACAATTTCTGTAAAAATATACAGTAATACAACTGTTAATAAACAGATATTTCTCTGTTATGCCACAGTAGCAAGATCATCACAACAATAATTATGGAAAGAATAACGAAGAAAACGGAAGAAATCCTCTCCGAAGAACAGGCGGGCTTCGGAACATCACAGAGCACAATTGACCAAATATTCACGCTCCGACAATTAGCTGAGAAGTATACCGACTTCAGCAAGGACTTATTCGTATGCTATATAGACTTCAAAAAGGCATTCGATAGCGTGTGCCGTGTGGAAAGCGGGATTGTGGAATGTGATGAGGAGATTAGGATACCCAGAAAAAGTTGTCCGAATATTAGAGAACCTATATAAAGGTACTTTCAGCGCTGTAAGAATAGGTGCTGATGTGACTGAATGGTTCGAAACAATAGTAGGAGTACTTCAGGGCTGCATGGTGTCTCCACTTCTCTTTAATATCTTTTTAGAGGTGATCATGGCAAGTGCGCTGGAAGAGGCGAACGAAGGAGCAGTCATGAATGGACGAATCATCAACAACTTCAGATTCGCAGACGACATCGCAGCTTTGGCAGAAAACCAGGGTGACCTACAAGTAGTGATCAACAGAATCGTAGAGGAGAGTAAAAGGATGGGCATGAAGGTCAATACAGGAAAGACAGAAGTACAACATATTGGACGGGAAAAGATCAAAGTAATCATCCAAATAGAAAACCAGGAACTTAAGCAGGTAGAAGAATTTGTGTACTTGGGAGGAAATATTAGTGAGGACGCCTCGAACAGGACCACAGAAGAAGAATTGGACTAGCGTGTGGTGCAATGCAAAACTTGAACTCCATATGGAAATCTAAAGATATTTCCAGATTTACAAAAATAAGAGTTTATGAAGCCTTGGTACTTAACATACTATTGTACAATTCAGAAACATGGACACTAAGAGAAGCAGACAAGAATAAACTGAGAGTGTTTGAAATTAATTGCTTACGGAAAATCCAAGGGGTGACAAGAAGAGACCGAATAAGAAACGTTGACATAAGAAGAGAATTAGGGATGGAAATCGATGTGGTACAGCGAATTCAGAAAAAGAGGCTTGGATACTTTGGACACGTGGTCCGAATGAAAACAGAACGACTTCCAAATGTCGCTCTATTCGGCCATGTGCACGGGGCAAGGAGGAGAGGGCGACCAAAGAAAAGATGGTCAACAACTTGGAAGAGGATCTGGAAAAAATGAGGCTGAACATCGTCGAGGCTTGCAGACTTGCAGACTTGCAGCCGCTGACCGAAATAGATGGAGGGACTCCGTGTTGGGGCTGTCGGAGCGTGGGCTACCATCGCCATGACATACATACATACATACATACATACCTCCTGCTTCCAAGGTATGAAATTCAAGAACAGACTGTTCGCTTGCTGTCTAATATATCCCACCCCTTGACAGGTGACGGGACATTTTAGACAGTCTTGAGTTGTGCCAGGGTAAAGGAGTTTCTATACAGAGTTACAGTAGTCTCTAAGCAAGGTGATGAAATTGCATATATTACATGTTCGTAAACTTGAGAAGAAGGGAAGTTTGGAAGAAGAGGGGGGAAAAGCAAGATCTGACAACTGAGTTTACTTGGTGATCAAGATTCAAATCGCAATAAAGCATTGCTCAACTGACTTTGCTGACTTTACTAACTTACTTATTATTAACTTACTTTCTGTATTGTGTGAATTTGATGAGCTGGACTGGTCTCACTCGCACTGCATGCCCAGAATATGCTGACAGACAGTTCTTGTAGCCTTTTCATGAAATGAAACTTGTGGTAGCCCTCGAATGTGATTACACAGCGTCTGATACAAGTTTCACAGTATTTGACCTGATTTGGTCCTTATTTAAAGGAAAGGCAAGACGTTTTGTAACTCATTCAGCTGAGAATTGTGTTTCTGTCTCTGCTGTTTGCAATATTTCCAACATGAGAAGAATCATGTATCTTCTATTGCCTCTACTGTTTCTTCATGTTTCAGCACAACGTTGGACGCCGTTTGGTTAGTAAACCTTTTCTTTCTTTCTTTTGCATATAAAATACATTGTTTGCATTATTTGTATTTACAGGATTTTCATGAGTTTTATAAAAATGAATACAATGTTACAATATGTGAACATTGCAATGTATTTTTTTACGCTAAATGTAATCTACAGCGTTTATTGGTCTATTGGAATTTTACAACCAAATACTGTATGTCTTCCTGTTGCAACAACAAATGCACAGTTAGCTGAGGTTGAACAACAAATGTGATTGATTTTCTGAGCATTTTTTTTTTTTTTTGTAAAATATCTTAAACTTTTAATTGCTGCTGGATGAAGGTTACACACCAAAGCAGACAACACAGGAGGGCAGAGTGAGATTGATGGGGAATCTTCCTTCTTCTGGTCGTGTGGAGATCTATCATGATGGACAGTGGGGAACAGTTTGTGATGACGGATGGGAAGTGGCCGAAGCACAAGTGGTGTGTCGTCAGATGGGTTTTCCTGGAGCAATCGCAGTTACACCTGGAGGAAAATATGGTGAAGGTATATGATCCTCCTTAGTCCATTTTATTGTTACACATTATGATTACAATAATTGTCTTATTTTTAAACCACAAATTTTTGTTGATTTTTTAAGGCTCTGGTCCAATCTGGCTGGATGACATGAACTGTAAAGGTTCAGAAAGCTCATTGTCTGATTGCAGCTTTAAAGGCTGGGGTGTTACTGACTGCTCACATAAAGAAGATGCAGGAGTGATCTGTGATACTGGTAAAAAATTAAACTACTAGATATATTTGCAGTTGTCCACTTGTATTTCTATTACTTCTATTGTTTTAACCTCTTTTATTACATTTTCTTCGCAGGTACAAACATAACCAGCAATCGTCAGTTCTCTGTGGATAACAGTCTGGGTTTGTCTGATGATCTCGGTCTTCTGTTTGACAGTGGAGATGGTTGTGATTTCAGCATTAATGCACGAGACCTCAGTGAAGAGGCAGAGTTGGCGTTTTGTGTGCACCGTATGATCCTCATGATTTATCCAGAACTAAACATAACAAATGAGTCCAGAAACCTCACAGTGGATGTCAGCCAGACGTGCCATCCTCATGTCTCTGCTTTTCTCAGGTACATTTCTTAAGATCACTTCAATTTGTAGCTCAGTCCAATTGTTTCAATTCATCGAGAATGTTGCTTTGAATAGTGCATATCATAATTCTACTGAATATATTATGGGTGATAGATGCTTACAGTGTCTGAACTGTTTTTCTCAGGTATTTGTACACTCGTCGGATTGATGTTTCCATCACTTCGGCTCAATGTCTCCATCAGCTGTCATTTATCTTCGGAGTGAAGACGCTTATGGAGGATGTTGGCAGGGTCTTCACTTCCCTCCTTCCAGAAGACAACACCTTCCGGACACAGCTATCAATGTACGAGTATGGCGTCCGCACAGGTGACCTTGTTCTGCAGGAGAATGTCCTTCAGTATCTCTCCTGGAACTGTGAGTTCCTCATAAGCTCTCCGCTGTGGAGCACCATCTCCTTTCACATGATGGACGCTCTGATGCAGCGCTCAGACCTGGTTGTGGAGGATGAAGCTTTTCTTCTTGAAGCTCTGGAGAGATGGATCCAAGACAAAGGTGATGAAATTAGTTCAGAACAACAGGCCAGCCTCCTGAATCACATCCGCTTCCTCTTGATCCCAGTGGATAAACTGTATGAAATGCAATTTTCCTCAAGTGTTCTCCATCAGAATCATGAGAAACTGTACCTAACTGGTCTGCTCAGAGGTTTTCAGTTCAATGCTCTGCCTTTCTCTAAGATCAGGAATAAAATGGACAGCATGAGTAATGATTATCTGCCCAGAATCTACACTTCTGATGAGTGGAGTGTAGGCCTACTTATCAATGACACAACCAACAATTACCCGTACTACAGGCATAACTACAACTATGGCCAAAGTAACAGAATCCAAACCTTCTCCACTCCTGCACACCCTAGTGCTCTTTACAAAGAGAAGAAGATCCAGTGGCAAGCCCAGGTTTTTCGTAATGCTCAGGAATGCTCTAACTATGGTGTCTCATGTAAATCTTTTCCTGTTGCAAGGTTCTTCGCAAGTGGTAATCAGTACAGTTACACTAACACCATTCGCTTCAGCAACAGGTTGATTCTCACCTGTAAAAATCAAAACAATGTCTTTCATGTTCAAGAATTCAAAAACAGCATGGCAGTGATTCAAACCAACAGCAGTATGGGCCTGCCTAACCCCTGTCCTGATGACTACAGTTTTAGATTTGTTGTGCGTCCAGAGTATATCTGATTGCAGTTACATTTGGCTACTGTAGTTTACTACAGGCATTTCAGTTCATTCAAATCTATTAAATCGAATCTAGTTTAATTGAATCTATCAATTCTATCAAGACTCTTTTTAAAATTCATGTTATTCATTCTTGAATGATTTCTCTAAAATGTTTGTTGATTTTAAACTTGATTTATTTTAGCAATAAAAATTCATTATTTTGAAAGTGCATTCAAAAATAAAAAAAAATATATAACTTACATGATCTTTGTCAGTTTAATTCCTCTTTAATGTCAAAGTAACATCAAGACGCTGGACTTCAACATTGGGCAGATGTCAGATTTAGGTTGGAGACGAAAATCAGGTTAACATCAAAGCACAATGTTGTCTTTACACCAAACTCCAACGTTGAGATCTGAGACTTGGAAGACAAGCTAAAGAGAAAATAAATAAAAGATTAGTTAAAAAGCAAAAACAAGAGGTGGACCAAAAATAAAGTTTGGAAGAACTAGAGCAAAATAAAGACTTGACTATCATGACCAAAGAAAAGAATACAACAGCAACTGACAAGCTAAGCAAAAACACGCACACAAAGATTGCACATAACAAACCAGCAAACAGATGAGGGAAAATAGGCACAATAAAAGGGAACAGCACATGAGGATCAGGTGAAAACAATCAAGCAAATGAGGACTAGACAAGGACTAAACAAGGGGGCGTGGAAACGGGAAACAAGGAGGCGGAACAAGAGCAGCACATGGCAAACACAGACAAAGACAAAGCCATGTGCTGACACACAAAACATACACAGAGACACAAAACAATGACAACACAGAGAAGGCTGTCAGGGCAGAACCCTGATAATAAGTTTATCACTTCATGCACCACTCTGACAAGCAGCCCACCACTATAATATTGAGCAAAAACTCCAGTGTTAAATAAACTCTCCTGGGAGTCTCTTTGGCTCCACACTCAAGAGTGTTAGTGTTAAATTTAGGCTTAAAATGAAGCAGTGTTCAAATAAATGAGATAATTAAGTGATTATTTCAATGATTGACCATTATTGAAGACACCTGATGTTCACAAGCAGAATCACCAAAAGAGAAAAATCACAATATTCAATCATCATTATGGTGATCAGTGTTTGTTTTAGTTGGGCTTTGGACCCTTAAATTATTAACATTAAATTTAGTTTGGCTGCTGTAACTGAGTTATAACCGCCAGATGAACAAAGAGAAAAGGTGATCTGATGGTGTTGGTTGTGTTTTGATGTAATCATCATTTGACCTGAATCACCGAGCTCATATAGAGCCTAATCACTAATCACATCAATTACTTTTATTTATTAAGTGTGACATAAATAGTGGAAGGCGCTGAAGCATGTGAAAAGTACTATTCCACTGGAAATGTAGAAAATAAAGTTAAAGTTCCAATCTCCTCCCAAAAATCCCGGAAAAGTCTGTTTGTCATGATTCCTGTCTTGTGTTCCCCTTGTCTTGTGTGGACTCATGTTTTGTAGTCCTTTGTAGTTTTTTCTTGTTTATTAGTCTTCCCTAACTTGTTTCTAATTAGCCACGCCCCCTTGTTATCTTGTTTAGCTTGTTTGCCTGTGTATGTAAGCCATGTGTCTAGTCTCAGTCTTTGTGAGTTCTTGTTATTGTATGTTGGCTGTTTGATTCCTATGTCATGTTTCCCTAGTCTGAGTTTGTCTAGTTTTGGGTTTATTTAATAAAGTTTGCTGCATGTGGATCCTGCTTCCTCCTCATTCAACCACAACGTTACACTGTTAGTGCCTCAGTAGCCGCGTTTCCATTACCCTTCAAATTGCGCAAATTGAAATTGTGAATTGAAAATACGCTTAATGGAAACACGTCAATTTCGCAAAAACTCCCATTTATCGCAAAAAAGTTTTTACGCTATCATGAGGTGGTTTTTCAGGCAATTCGAAAAAGGAATATTTCGCAAAACTGCAATGGAAACTGTTTTTGCGCATTTACAGTCACCTGACTTAGAAGATGCGGTGTGTTTGAGGTCCATGTATAGCTATGCATGTATTGCCGTGATTTTTGGAATGACTTATCGCGAGGGAAAAAAGGACGTTTTAGTCGCATAACATCGGTTAATGGAAACGGCGTCATTTCGCAATAGTTTTTTATCGATATTTAGATAATAGCGCAAAACATTTGCACAAATCTGTAATGGAAACGCGGCTAGTGACTATTTTGCTCAGAGTCGTTTTTATAGCATTAGCCCTCAAACCGTATTCACTTTATAGCCCTTAATTCTGTAATTGTGGACAAATGTGGGCACAGAGGACTCAGATGTGACCCTATTTTTTATTTATTATAAATGTTATATCACTGTCTTCGATAAAATTTTGTCTATCCATTTATGGTGTGTTTTTTTATTTTGGGGGTATTTTTGAATTTATTTACTTCAAAAAGTACCATATTTTCTATGTAAATTATGAGATTATGAAATTCTATGAGTTTTTGGCATGATGAGAATATTGTACAGGATCAGCCCTTCATTTGTGTGTATGTGTATGCATTGTATTGGATCTATTGATTTATTTTTACAAAAAAACAAGAAGAATGCTCTAAATTACAGTTTTTGCTCTAAATTACATTACTTTCACTTTCACTTTCACTTTCACTGTCACTGTCACTTTCACTTTCACTTTTTCCCATTCATTTCTATGGGTGCCCATTTTTGACCCAAATACAAGATTAAGGATTATTTTTTTTTTCACCCACTTAACATTGTAGAATTGAGTCAAAAAAAATTGTGTGTGTTCAGGAGGCAAACTTAGGAAAAGTGGCCAAGTCTTGTACCACTCAGATCAAGGGAAGTATTTTTTTAAAAATAAATCAAAATTATTTTGCCCACATTTGTCCAGAATACGGTTTTAGGGCTAAACAAGTAACTAAAACAAAACTTATTTAAAAACAAAAACAAAGACTTGAACTTACACCAGCATGATATATATATTAAAAAAAAACGACCTAAAATTACAGAAACCATCTTTGGACAAAATTATTTGAAGTGTAATTTGATTGTTAGTTTGTCTCATGTCCTATTAGATTACATGGAGTGGGTGGGGTTTATGACCTATAATGCATCTAACCACCTGGGGTGATCAAAATGCTTTGGCTTCACCTTTCAGGACTTGTGTGGCACACTTGGGCTGCATCTGAAATCACATACTTCCCTACTATATAGTACTATGAAAAACAGAATGACAAAAGAACTATGTCCGAATTCACAGTACTCATAAAAGAGTAGGCAAAAAGTAGTTTATATCTCACAATCCTAACTTTATAACACGCAATTCTGACTTTATATCTCGCAATTCTGAGAAATAAAGTCAAAATTGCAAGATGTAAACTCACAATTGTGAGATAAAAATGTGCAATTATCTTTTAAAATCTTCTATTCTGTGGTGTAAACAAGCTTAGCTGCGTGCTACCTTTATGTAATGTCCCTTTTTCTGTCTTTGTATAATCTTTGCTCTAGTCTACCGTTTGAAATCTACTCCATTTTTTCTGTTATTATTTTGTCAATTCTATTGCTGCTACGATTTCATTTTTGTATACGTTGTAAAGGGTCCTTTAGCTATATGGAAAAGCTCTATATAAATAAAACATTATTATTGTATTACTAACAAGAAGAGTATAAACTGTGTATCTGACCAGTAAACTTTGAAGGAGGGGATGTGAAGCATACCACTTTGTGTTTGTATCATTCTTCCCATGTTGGACTGAATTAAAAGTATCTGAAGCAGCACGGACGGAACAACAGACAAAGTTTGACAGAAAAAAAATTAACTAAAGAATACATTTTTCGGTTACACTTTATTTTGATGGTCCCCTTTAGATATTCTGCTGACAGTAAGTAGCATTGCATCTACATGTCAACTAACTCTCTTTTTGAATTAAGGTTAATTATGGTTAGTATAGTCAACAGAATGTGTAAAGGGGACTATAAAAATAAAGTGTTAGCAATTTTTCTTACATTAACCTTAGCCCAGATGTGCTGACAGACAGTTCTTGTTTGAATGCATATGTTGCAAAAAATTATCATTTTCATGAAATGAAACTTATCATAACCTTTAAATGTGATAACACAGCGTTTTATCCAAATTTCACATGGCCTGATCTGGTCATTATTTGAAGGGGAGGCAAGATGTTTTATAACTCATTCAGCTGAGAATTGTGTTCCTACTGTTTGCAATATTTCCAGCAAGTATTACTGTTTGACCATATTTTCATGGTCAGAATTGTCACCCTTGGTAAATTTGAACAAAGATAGCAGTGAAAACAAATCTGCATTGTTTATCTTTTTGATCTTGCATTAAAAAAAAAAAACCTTTCATTGAAGTAAAACAATTAAAAGTGGGGTGAAAATCACATTATGAAATAAATGTTTTTCTCCAAAACACGTTGGCGACAATTATTGGCACCCCTATAAATTATTGTGAGTAAAATATTTCTATAAAATAAGAATATTCCCCTTCATATTTACAATTATTAGCACACCAGGGTGACTAGGAACATGAAATTGTCCAGCCACGACTTCCTGTTTCACAGGACTATAAATATGAGGTAACACAAAGGCCAAATTCCCTTAATCGAACTTTGTGGCTTTGCTGGATCCCACATACACGTCTGCCATCTAGACGGACTCTGAAGAACATGGTGGTCCAGAAGTATGAGGAGGAGAAGATCAAGGCTAGGGCTGTCATGCATAAGGTAGAAGCTGTTAGCCTGACTGCTGATATGTGGACCTCCATTAAAGGAGAACTCGGTGAATCTGACTGCAGTAGATGTGAAAGATATGAATAAAAGTGATGTTATTTCAGCCAGCGCACATACCTGTATTTACATCCTGTTTTCGGTCGAAGTCCACAGTAATCGATTGTCGAGTTCACCCGTGTTCACTCTGAAGGAATCACTCACATTGGCTGTGCACTTGTAATGACACATCAAGGATGTTAAGAGGCTAAAAGCAAGTTTAAAACTCGCCCCATTGAAGTCAACAGGGTGCAAATTTTAAAAAGAGGATAACACGGTGTAGGCAACACCGATTTTTGTCGTTGTTCTCTGTACTGACAGCACTCCAAATTTACAAAAAAATGAGCTCAATGTTAAAACTGACCGGAGTTCTCCTTTAATATGGATGCATATCTAGTCACCTGCCATTATGTGGATGACTCTTCAAAGCTGGCCACAGTTCTTTTGGGAGTGTTGCCTTTCCCTGTGGCTCATACAGCAGATAACATCTCAGCAGCACAGAGGTCACTGATGGAGGAATGGGGCATTGAAACCAAAGTCACCTCCATTGTGACAGATGCAGGAGCCAATGTGGTTGCCTGAAGAAATTTAAATCTTCTCCACATGGTTTGCTTTGCACATGCTCTTAATTTAGTAGTTAAAAAGAGCCTGGATGCAACTCCTGGCCTAGCAGACATACGATCAAGGGCAAGGAAGGTGGTGGCATATTTTAAGACCAGCACCACAGCCAAGGAGAAGCTAAGAGAAGTGCAGGAGCAAATGCAGTGTCCCGTCATGAAGCTTATTCAGGAGGTGGACACACGTTGGAATAGCACTTTTCACATGCTTCAGCGCCTTTTTGAGGAGAGACGTAGTGGGGGTGTCTCTTGCAACACTCAGGACTGACGTGAGACCTCTGTCCGACTTCTCAGAGGACCATGACACCATCTCTGCATGCCTGAAATTGCTTGCCCCCTTCTACCAAGCCACAGTATAACTATCTGAGGAGAAGAGAGTCTCTGGGTCAAAGATACGTGCACTAGATTTATTTTACTCATCTAAAAGCCTCCTGTCCACTATCTAGCCGGGATAATTTAGATGCAGCCTTGGCACTTCACCAGAAGAGGTCGCTGTTACTGAAGCTTCGAGTAATGAACCCATTTTCAAAACAATTCTTCTCAGTGCTTCACCAAAGCTACATTTGCCCATCACTACAAGAAGGACACCCCCAGCTCTTTGTTGCCAAGCTAATTCTGTTCACTGTAGCTCTAGCAAAGTCAGTTGAGCACTGCTTGTTTGTGATTTGAAACTTGATCAGCGAGTAAACTCATTGTCAGATCTTGCTTTTTGTCTTCTGACCAAAGTCGTTCTACATCATTCTTAGATTTTTGGAAGATGTTATATATTAATTACTTATCACCAAAATTTAAAACCAACAAAATATCAGTGTGTAATGATGTTACATTTTAATGTTGTATGTTGTATGTTATGATGTTTAGCAGATGTCTGGTTTTGGTTACCATATACTGTTAGTGTTTGATGTCAATATGCTGTCCAAGTGAACATTTCCATGTGAGCCTCATGTGGGTTTTTGATGGGCTGTCACTTGGGCCCAAGTGGGCAACCCAAATGGGGCCCATGTAGAGCCGATGGACAAATTTCTATGGGCCCCATTTGGGTTGCCCACACCCATGTATGTTAGCCCATAGGGGCACATGATAGGTCCATAGTGGGCTCTAAGAGGGGCCCATTTAGAAGTTCATTATATGGGCTCACTTGTGTTGCAAATGGGTGCTAATAATGGGGCAGAGGTGGGCTACATAAAAAAACCCTTATATGGGACACACACTGTAAACCCAAATAAGTTACCAGAACTCAAAAAAATTGAGGCAATCGATTGCCTCAAATTTTTTAAGTTGATTAACTTAAAAGTCACAATTTTCCAGAACTTAAAAGGTTGGATTACTGTTACTTGTACCTTTTGATAACGGTTAAATTAAAGTGCTCATTTAGCTCAACTCAAACCATTTGAGGAAACCGATTGCCTTAAATCATTTAAGTTTATTAACTCAAACAATTTAAGCATAAAAAAAATATTTGATTTGTGTCCAAGTAACTCAATAACTTATTGTTAAGATAACTTGGGTAAATAAAGTTAATAGTACTAAGTCCATTCAATTAATATAACTCTATGAATCTATGAAGTACACTGTAAACCCGAATAAGTTGGCAGAACTCAAAACATTTAAGACAATCAATTGCCTCAAATTTTTTAAGTTCTGAAATTCAAAGTACATTAATTCATACAATTAACTTAAAACTTTCATGTAATCTCAATGTGAACACTTTTATTAGTATAAACTTAGCTTTTAAAAGCTAATCTGCTAACATTCTAATTTGCTAACATATTAGCAAAAGTATGTTATACAGAAGCACTTGCTGTATGAGCGCATTAATATAAAGGGATTATTTGCTCTCAAATCAAGCTGCATGCACCACTTGTCACCATGATGGTAACTATCCTACACCGTAAAAAAATCCAAATTTTACAGAAAATAACTGTGATTTTTTGACGATCATTTTCTTTCATTTTAAATTGTTCTCAAAACACTGTAAAATTACAAATAATATCTGTAAAATAAAAATCCAGCTGTTATTTTAGGTATTGTGACATTAATGACAAATTCCAGTAATTCACATTTTTTATACAGAAAATTGATTGTATTTTTCATATAATTTCTGTTTTCTTAAATTACATAAAAATGTATGTAAAATTACAAATATAATATGTAATTAAACAGTAACAGAACAGTTAAATGATAAAATGGTCAACTGACTGTCAGCTCCCCAAAAAACTGTAAAACATCCTAAATTAAATAAACTGAAAACACTGTTATTTTACAGATATTTCCTGAATAATCACGATCATTTACCTTCATTGTAAAAAAAATCTTTAAAAAATGGTCAAATGACTGGCAGCTGCGGCTGCCAAACAGAAACCATAAAATTAATGTAAAATATGCTAATTTAAATAAAGTGTAAAAAACTTTAAAAGAAATTTGATGTCACCATGATTGAGATCAGTGTCTGCTTTAGTTGGGCTCATGACCCTTGAGTTTTTAACTTTAGTTTTCTCTGGCTGCTTTAACTGTGTATATGATACACATTTGTTATAGCAATAAATGCAGGAGAAAATATCAGATTTTGGTCAGTTAATGGTGATGTTATAGTCATCATTAGTGATGGGCGATACTGCAAATTTCGGTATCGATCCGATACCAATTAAATACAGGGCCAGTATCGCCGATATCGATACCGATACCAATACTTTTTTATTTTAAAAGCATGCACTTGAACTTGTATGCACTTTCCTGTGCTAGAGCCGTGTGTCATGATTTATGAGGTGAATGCATCATTAATATGCTAAATCTGAATACGTTTTCATAACTACTAGCCCTAAATATTTTGTGATTTGTGCTCTCAACTCGCCTGTAATTAGTCAGTGACTTTTACAAAACTACCCTAATTATAGTACTAGCCTACTGTTCAAAAGTTTGGGGTCTGTAAGATTTTTAATTATCTTCTGCATTTATTTGATCAAAAATAGCCTACAGTAAAAACTGTAATATTACAATTTAACATAGGCTATCTGTTTTCTATGCCATAGTAAACTGTAATTTATCCATGTGATCAAAGCTGAATTTTCTGCATCATTAATCCAGTCATGATGATATTTCATTTTAATATGCTGATTTGTTGCTCAGGAAACATTTCTTATTATTATCAATGTTGAAAACAGTTTCATAATTTTGTGGAAACCATGATACATTTATACAGAAATATTTGATGAACAAAGTTGAAAGAACAGCATTTATATGAAGTAGATTTTTTTTTAACAGTCTACCTTGACTGTCACTTTTGATCAAATTAATGCATCGATCCTTGTTGAATAAAAATATTAATTTCATTAAAAAAATCTTACTGACGTCAACATTTTGAACCGTTATGTACACTTTTGGTTTGTTTATTGCGAAATAACCCGATTGTTTCTCTGTCATCTAAGCAAGGCTTCGTTTCCCAAACGCACTGGGCCTGTGAGCTCAGCGAAGCACCAGCATCGAACGCTCTCTGTGATTGATTGGTTTCGTCTTGTATCCAGATGACTAGGAGAAAAACTTCTATCCTACACATAGACAGTATATAAATGATCCTACACAATTATCCGCTAACATTCGATTATTTTCCCACTTAGAAGCTTATTTTATGCACTGAATTGCGTGCTAAATTAATAAAAAATTACTGGTAAAAAAACACACATTTGGATCGATATTTTTATGTGAGGATCGATCCTTTTCGATACCACGTCAGTATCGAAGTATCGATACTTAAGGATCGATCCGCCCATCACTAGTCATCATATGATGGTTAAATCTCTTAATATATTAGCTTAGATTATATAATATGTAGATGGATTTTAGCTTTATACAAAGTCTATAATTAATGCCATAATTTTTCACATGACCCTTGAAATATTATGGTATCATTATTATAACAATCTGAAAAAAAAAAAAAAAAATTATTCAGAAAAGGTTTTGAGCTGATTAATTTTTATTGTAATATAGAGACATCAAGAATCAACATATGAATCTCAACAATGGTGACAACCAACAAAGCTTTTTTGTGACTTTATAGTAGTTCAGAGTTAGGGCTGGGCGATATATATCATGAGATTGTTATGCGCATCTCATCAGTAAAGCCGGTTCCTTGATTAGTAGTAAATCGCCATCACCTGCTTTCAGATGTATTGTTCTCATCAAGCCGGACAACTTTCTAATTTACAGTCATTACCTCAGACCCACAGGAAGTCAGATATTTTGGTTTGAATGTGGATTTTCTGGAGAATTTTCTCTCTCTCTCTCTGTGTGTGTGTGTTGGTCTATTCCATTTAATCTTTGTTTTTCAAGGTTTCAGGGGCTTTTGGGGCCCTTAACGTGCTCAAAAACTCTTGAAACTTTTCACACAGGTCAGAACCCATGGTCAGCAGAGCCGGGCTGAAGCTGGTACCCGGGCGTGGCAGGGGGGCTCAACAGCGCCCCCTTGCACACGGTCTTAAAACTTGGTCCATATATCAAACACGCTTGCATGAATTAATATGAAACTCGGTACACATATAGATCTCATCGGGCCGAACAACTTCCGCACTCTAAGTTATTAGCTCCGCCCAACAGGAAGTCGGCTATTATGGGTTGTTTGAAAAACGCATGCTGTGGAATTTGATGTATTCCTCCTAGAGAATTCATCTAATCGCCTCCAAACTCGGTCAGCATGAAGTCAAGACATTGAGGATGATAAATTGCGGACGGATTTTGAATATCTCGAACGGTTTGGTCGTGGCGAGGAAATTAATTTATGACGAGAAAAGAGAAACACAAAGTAATATAACTTCTGCATACATTAACTGATCTTGATGAAACTTCAGCAGTGTGTTCGTGCTTCAGCAGTGTGTTCGTGCTTCAGCAGTGTGTTCGTGGTAAGAGGCCGATCAGATGGATGTAACTATTGTGAGTCAAAGTTATAGCGCCACCAACTGGCATATATATATATATATATATATATATATATATAAATATAGCTGCGAGCAGCGATTGCGGGCCCAAGCCGGTGACACCGCCACCCTGGTGGCTTTAGTGTAACTAAAGGCACCAGGGTGGCGGTGCCACCGGCTTGGGCCCGCAATCGCTGCTCGCAGCTATATTTACAGATTATATTTGTAATTTTACATACATTTTTATGTAATTTAAGAAAACAGAAAAAAATACTATATGAAAAATACAATCAATTTTCTGTATAAAAAATGTGAATTACTGGAATTTGTCATTAATGTCACAATACCTAAAATAACAGCTGACTTTTTATTTTACAGATATTATTTGTAATTTTACAGTGTTTTGAGAACAATTTAAAATGAAAGAAAATGATCATCAAAAAATCACAGTTATTTTCTGTAAAATTAGGATTTTTTTACGGTGTAGGATAGTTACCATCATGGTGACAAGTGGTGCATGCAGCTTGATTTGAGAGCAAATAATCCCTTTATATTGATGCGCTCATACAGCAAGTGCTTCTGTATAACATACTTTTGCTAATATGTTAGCAAATTAGAATGTTAGCAGATTAGCTTTTAAAAGCTAAGTTTATACTAATAAAAGTGTTCACATTGAGATTACATGAAAGTTTTAAGTTAATTGTATGAATTAATGTACTTTGAATTTCAGAACTTAAAAAATTTGAGGCAATTGATTGTCTTAAATGTTGTGAGTTCTGCCAACATATTCGGGTTTACAGTGTACTTCATAGATTTGAGTTATATTAATTGAATGGACTTAGTACTATTAACTTTATTTACCCAAGTTATCTTAACAATAAGTTATTGAGTTACTTGGACACAAATCAAATATTTTTTTTATGCTTAAATTGTTTGAGTTAATAAACTTAAATGATTTAAGGCAATCGGTTTCCTCAAATGGTTTGAGTTGAGCTAAATGAGCACTTTAATTTAACCGTTATCAAAAGGTACAAGTAGCAGTAATCCAACCTTTTAAGTTCTGGAAAATTGTGACTTTTAAGTTAATCAACTTAAAAAATTTGAGGCAATCGACTGCCTCAATTTTTTTGAGTTCTGGTAACTTATTTGGGTTTACAGTGTACTTATTTGCAGCTGTATCATACAAATAAATAGTTAAAAAATCATACATTGTGATTTCTGAATTTTTTTTTTTTAGATTATGTCTCTCACAGTGGACATGCACCTACGATGACAATTTCAGACCCCTCCATGATTTCTAAGTGGGAGAACTTGCAAAATAGCAGGGTATTCAAATACTTATTTTCCTCACTGTATATTGTTATCATTATTTGTAAATAAAAAAGCATTATGAGACTTCAAAGAGCCTAATGGCTACACTAATCAAGAGCCGGGGGTGTCCTTCTTGTCCATGATCAGAGGCTCTGAAGGCTGGGAACTCCCTCCTCGGCTGTGACTGGGAGAACAGGCAGCTAAAGCCTGGAACACACCAAGCCGACGGTCGGCCGTCGGGCAGTTCTCTTACGAGAGTTCTCTCGTACTGCGTTTTAACCAAAACGCTACGGGAAAAGTCTCTTTTCACGAAACACTGAAGCAAAAAATTATCCTTTAATTTTCATATATGTAAAACGCGTTGCGGCAGCAGTCAGCTATGGCGAGACGGCTTGCTCGCTCATTGGCTGCTCTGCAGCAACTGCATAAGCCTATCGAGCGAGGCCTGAGGTGACGTCAGGCCAATGAGGGCGCTTCGCGCCCTCCTCGCCACTTCCCGCCGAGACGGGCGTGGCTTACCTCTATAAAAGGAGCTCGAGAAGGCTGATTCACTTGATTTTAATCTCTTCAGCGAAGCGCACGCATCGCTGGATCACGAGGAAGCACGCGTCGTCTGATGCAAGCACTTCAGCGGGACGAGCCCTTGAAGCCGCTGGCCAACGCCGCCTTCTACCGCCGTACCTGCTGCGCTTTCCGACGCCATATCCTTTACATTCTTTGTTCTTGTGTATGTGTGTGTGTGTGTGTGTTCGCTTGCAACACACACCCCTAAAAGAGCTGCGTCTTTTTCAAGACGCCTTCTCATGCAGCGCTCGCGCTCGCTGACGGCGAACGCCTTCACTCCGAGCAAATTGCCTACGGTGACTCTGAGGACTCGCCGGGCATCCTTTCCGAGGCTGCCCTTCCTGGAAGCGGATGGCGGGATTAGTTTTTCTTTACGTTACAAGAAAAGCTACCCTGCCTCTGCACGCGTCATTCACCGGCGAAGGAGAAAAGAGTGTTCTTAGTCCCACCGTTGGTCGGTCTGACCTCTTTTCTCTCACATTTCTCAGTTCCCTGTTCGGCGACTGGAAATATTATTGCAGCAAGTGAGTCTGTTACACGCTTGCCTGCCAGCAAACGCCGAAGAATACATGTTGACGCCGCTTTCAAAAGCCTGTATCCCCCTGTGGCTCAGTGGTGGAATTATAGGTTTTTCACACGGGAGGCCGGGGTTCGGATCCCGGTCTAGCGGCATATATATTTATGCCGCCAATGCTTTGCTCTGTCAGTCCCCTGAAGGCGACTGCAGAGATGCATTTTGCAGCCAGCGAGCGCGTAGTACCCGCTTGCCTGCAACCGAACACCGTTTCTACGGTTCCCGTGCGTCACTGGCGAAAGGAGAATGGAGTATTTTCAGCCCCGCTGAAACTGGGCAATATCCACTCTTCTCACATTCTGGCATTTTGCAGGCGTCTGAAAATGCAAATCACTCTGTCTGTTCCCCGAGAGGCAACTGCAGACGTGTTTTTTTTTGCTGCCCACAAGCACGTGGTACATGCCTGCAAGCAAACGCCAGTGTGGATAATACTCGCGCTGACTTTGTCTATGTATCTTCACTGTGGTCCAGTGGTAGATTCTTAGACTTGCGCGTGGGGGATCAGAGGTTCGAACCCCAGGCCTGCCGGCAGAAAATATTTATGCCGCCGAAAGCAAATCACTCTGTTTGTTCCCCGAGAGGCAACTGCAGACGTGTTTTTTGCTGCCCACGAGCACGTGGTACATGCCTGCAAGCATACGCCAGTGTGGATAACACTCGCGCTGACCTTGTCTATGTATCTTCACTGTGGTCCAGTGGTAGATTCTTAGACTTGCGCGCGGGGGATTGGAGGTTCGAACCCCAGGCCTGCCGGCAGAAAATATTTATGCCGCCGAATGCAAATCACTCTGTTTGTTCCCCGAGAGGCAACTGCAGACGTGTTTTTTGCAGCCCACGAGCACGTGGTACATGGCCGGACTTCTACCGAAGTCCCGGCCACGGCCGATGATGCTATATGTGTAGAGAAGATGCCCACTGCTAGTGCCCATCCCTACACACTAGCACAGCCCTTCACACAGGGCCCGCGCTCATATATTCGACTCGGGTCGATCACGCACACAACATAGTGAACGTGCCCACTGCCTAGTGCCCACAAACACTATGTTCTGCATGCCTTGTGGTTTCTGTAAAGACGAAACCTGTGTGCATTCACTCTGCTCAGACAGACAGTGCACTCATTGCAGTAACTGTGCCCGCTCTCCCGCGCCCACACTTACTCACGGTATTTTCTGGTGTCCCGGCCACGGCCGATGGTGCTATAAGTGTAGTGTCGATGCCCACTCCTCAGTGCCCATCTCTACACACAAGCACAGCCCTACACTTAGGGCTCGCGCACATAAAATCGACTCAGGTCGATTGCGCTTCCAACATAGTGAAAGTGCCCGCACAAACACTATGTCTCACAGACCACAGGCTCTCTGTAAAAACGAGATCTGTGCGCGCTCGCTCTGCTCAGTCAGACAGCGCACCCAAAGCAGTGAATGTGCCCGCTTCCCGCCCACATTTACTCGCAGACATGAGTCCCGCGGGACCCGCTCAGCCCTCCCTCACTCAGTCAAGCGCTGTAGTAAGGTTGAGGACGAGCGCTCTGCCCGCTGTAATAAGCGCGCCCCCCGCCTCGAATGCCACAGGTATAACGCCTACGTTATTGCGCCCCGAAGCGCCTCTGTCGCACGGCGAACAGAGCGCGCTTCGCATCCAGCCCTTAGCCAACCATGCAGAAGCATGGGCAGCGCTTCCAGGGGTTTCGGACTGGGTGCTAGGCATTATAAGAGAGGCTTCTCGCTACAGTTTTGTCGACGCCCTCCCCGCTTCACAGCGCGCGTCCAAACTACGGTGGTTTCAGAAGTAGCACACCTACTTCGCGCCGAAATATCAAAACTGGTAAGCAAAGGGGCGATAGAGCGTGTGCCCCAAGCTCAAAGCGAAGGGGGGCTATACAGCAGATACTTTCTAGTCCCCAAAAGGACGGTGGTATCAGACCCATACTGGATCTAAGACAGCTGAACAAAGCATTAGTGAAACGCAGTTTCAAAATGCTCACGACCAGGAAAATCCTCGCGCATGTTCGCAGAGGAGACTGGTTTATGTCAATAGATCTGAAGGACGCGTATTTTCAAATACAGATAGCGTCACATCACAGGCGATACTTGAGATTCGCCTTCGGGGGTCAGACATACCAGTATACAGTCCTGCCGTTCGGTTTGTCCCTGGCACCTCGTACATTTACGAAATGCATGGACGCAGCGCTCGCTCCTCTCAGACTCAGAGGCATGCGAGTGCTGAACTATTTGGACGACTGGTTGATCCTAGCCCAATCACGATCTCAGCTCGTGGAGCACAGAACCATTTTACTCGATCACCTCGAGAATCTTGGTATCACGGCCAATTGGGCGAAGAGTTCACTGAACCCCAGTCAAACGATTTCGTTTCTGGGTATCGTTCTGGACTCGCAGTCTATGACAGCGCGGCTGTTGCCACAGCGCGTGCTGCACATTCAACGCGCGGCGAAGTCTTTCCGCCGCGGCGCTTTCACCCCGCTCAGGAAGTTTCAAAGGATGCTGGGTCTCATGGCCTCAGCATCATCAGTTCTCCGGCTGGGCTTGCTCCGCATGCGCCCGCTGCAGTTCTGGTTGAAAGCGCGGGTACCCGGTCGATTACGCCTCAAGGTCAATCAGAACTGTGTTACAGCCCTGGTGCCTTGGATGGCGGACGACTGGTACCGATCAGGTGTAAGCCTGGGGACTTCCTCGGGAGTGAGGATGGTGTCGACAGACGCATCCACCTCGGGATGGGGAGCGCTGCTCGAGGGCAGACCGTTCTTCAGCCTGTGGTCGGAACGAGAAAAGCTCCAACACATAAACTGCCTAGAAATGCTGGCAGTGCACAACGCGCTGACGCGTTTTTGTCCCCACATCAAGGACCAACACGTCATAGTCCGTTCGGACAACATGGCTGTGGTGCCCTACATAAATCGCCAAGGCGGTCTGAAATCCACATCCCTGTACAGGCTGGCGAAACGCCTCCTAATATGGGCTCAGCACAACTTACGCTCGCTGAGAGCAGTGCATGTACCTGGGCGTCAGAATGTGGGCCCAGACAGACTGTCCAGGAACAACGTTCCCCCGGGCGAATGGTCTCTACACCCACAAACAGTCCGGCTGTTGTGGGAGAGATTCGGCAGAGCGGAGGTGGACCTATTCGCGTCCCACGAAAACGCTCACTGCCCCGCGTTCTCTTCAAAGAGCGACAGCGCGCTGTCCCGAAGGTGGCCGCGCTGCCCGCTATACGCTTTTCCCCCCGTCTCCCTCCTGCCACAGGTGTTGGAACGGGTCAGGGAAACAAAATGCCCAGTGCTGCTTGTAGCACCGTTCTGGGAGAACCAAGCATGGTTCCCAGTCCTGATGCAGTTAGCAGACATCGCTCCATGGCCAGTGCCGTTGAGGAGAGATCTCCTCTCGCAGGCCGGGGGCTCGATTTGGCACCCACACCCGGAACTGTGGTCCCTTCATGTGTGGGCGCTCAACGGATACCCGTTGGTCTCGCAGAGGGAGTCATGAATACCATCACTCAGGCTAGAGCACCGTCGACTTGGCGGCTTTATGCTTCGAAGTGGTCGGTTTTCTCCGGCTGGTGTACAGCTCGGAGCCTTTCACCCCTCGAATGCGAGGTAACGGAGGTTCTCTCCTTCCTACAAGAGCTGTTGGATAAGGGCAGATCCCCTTCCACGCTCAAAGTGTATGTGGCGGCTATTTCAGCGTTCTCCGGTTCAACGCTGGGTCAGTCACTGGGAAGGAACGATTTAGTCATCCGCTTCCTCAGGAGAGCTAGGAGACTGAATCCACCCAGACCTCCTTCAGTCCCTATGTGGGACCTTTCTACGGTCTTGGCGGCCATGAAAGGTGCCCCTTTCGAGCCTATCCAGTCTATTAGCCTCAAACATTTGTCTTTCAAAAGAGTGTTTTTGATGGCTCTCGCTTCAGTGAAGCGCATAGGTGATCTGCACGCGCTCTCTGTGAGCCCGGCGTGCTTGGAGTTTGGTCCTATGACTCTAAAGTCATACTCAAACCTAAGCACGGCTATGTGCCGAAATCCCTCAACACGCCTTTTCGGGCTCAGGTTATTTCCCTGTCTGCCCTGCCGGCATCGAGTGAGGAGGGGGACTCGAGTTTTCTTTGCCCTGTTAGGGCTTTAAGAGCTTATATGTCCCGCTCTGCTGTCTTCAGACAGACAGAGCAGCTCTTTGTCTCGTTCAGCGGATGTTCCAAAGGAATGGCTGTTTCGAAACAAAGTCTATCCAGATGGATAGTTGACGCCATAGCGCTGGCTTATGCTGTCAAGGGCATTCAATGCCCGTTGGGAGTTAGAGCGCATTCTACGAGAGGCGTTGCCTCCTCGTGGGCTTGGTCCAGCGGGATTTCCCTACAGGATATATGTACGGCGGCAGGCTGGGCCTCTCCGTCTACATTTATCAGGTTTTATAACCTAGAGGTTCCCGCCTTACAGGCTAAGCTTTTGTCGGTGTAATCTATTCAGCTGTCTAGCCAGACCTCTGAAATCGCAGGTGCAATGCGCTACCGACTATCTTGGGCAGAACTGTGTAAGACCCACATTTCCCACATTAGTTCAGGCTCCCTACCCTGTCTATGTGATGTCATATTCGCGTCTGTGGACATGTCTATATAAGGACGGAGGGAAACCCCTCCTGTCTTTAGACTCTCCCTGTGAGGTCACGTTAAGCCTGCGGACGCTACAGTATAGGGAATTAAGGCTCCCCTCCCTTATTCCCTGACTCTGTGTGAGTCTATCTGGTGATTATGCACTGTATGCCTGAAATAGCTTCCGGTGATCAGTGTTTTTATCCCAGCACGCACGGCGTTTTACAAGGGGTTCCCGTAGCGTTTTGGTTAAAACGCAGTACGAGAGAACTCTCGTAAGAGAACGTACTCGGTTACTAACGTAACCTCGGTTCTCTCTAGAAGAGGGAACGAGTACTGCGTTCTCTGCCGTGCGTCTGGTTCACTCTGGTTCGCTTCGGCGATCAAAATCAAGTGAATCAGCCTTCTCGAGCTCCTTTTATAGAGGTAAGCCACGCCCGTCTCGGCGGGAAGTGGCGAGGAGGGCGCGAAGCGCCCTCATTGGCCTGACGTCACCTCAGGCCTCGCTCGATAGGCTTATGCAGTTGCTGCAGAGCAGCCAATGAGCGAGCAAGCCGTCTCGCCATAGCTGACTGCTGCCGCAACGCGTTTTACATATATGAAAATTAAAGGATAATTTTTTGCTTCAGTGTTTCGTGAAAAGAGACTTTTCCCGTAGCGTTTTGGTTAAAACGCAGTACTCGTTCCCTCTTCTAGAGAGAACCGAGGTTACGTTAGTAACCGAGTACGTTTCCATGCGTCGGCCGACTAAATCTTCTCAGTGTGTTCCGCACCGTCGGCTGAAATTGGTCCTCGTCGGCTTTGTAACGGCCGATTCAACATGTTGAATCGGTGTCAGGTGTTGTACCGAAATCCGACTCCCCAAACAAATCGCACTCCCCTTCGCGTGCACGCGCAAGCGAGTTTAAATGCACTTCCTTTGCCATATATCCGTTTATCGATCGATTTTTCACACAACAAGCACCCAGATCCTGCATGGAAGCTTTGTCAACACTTAAATAAATTAACAGAAAGTGAACTAGTGTGGATAAAAGATGCAAAAAAAAAAACAAAAAAAAAAAACATGCCAGATCGATTCAAACTATAAACTTCGACGGGTAAGGAATAAAGCTCCAGCTATCAAAACAAAACTGTTAATTTCACTTAATTTAACTGAACTTATCGTTTGTGTGTTAAACATGCTGTGGTTCATAGTAAAATATTGTATTACTCTCCCCATTGCACATGAATGTCATTAAAAATAATAATATTTAACCTTTTTTCACGAAGATAGGCTTTAAGAGTTCATCAAATACATATTGTAGATATATGAGGCAAATACCTGTCTTTTTGTTTGTTTGTTTTTTGCTTAATTGCGTCTTAAAATAGAAATAAAACAAATTATTAGTGATAATTGACACTTAACCCTTTCATGCATGAATTATGATAACCTCAGTCAGGATTTTTTTTTTTCCTGTGTTTTTATTGCTCTTAGGGCATGGAAAACAAGAATTGATTTTTATTTTATTTTTTTTAACAAATTTTTCAAAGAGATCTTCAGATGTCCACTTGAGTGGACAGCATGCGGTTATGGTTTAAACTGAAGATATACTGTATTAAATATAAGACAATAATCAAACAGATAAAGTATGTGAATTTAACAAACTAATCAATACAATTATATTAAATCATGTGAAAACTATAAGATATATACAAAAAATATAAATGCAAAATATTGCAAAGGCTTCATACAACTTCATACAAGTTGCACTTCGCGTATCTTTGATATCAGAACATGAGGACGTGATTCCATCAGAATTTTCTACAGCCTGTCAAGGTACAACTGTGGAAACCACTCAGATGGTCCCTCCAGTGCACCAGAGTATGGAGATTTACCCTTATTAGCTGATAATTCTGATTATGTTCAAGATGGACATGCACATTTCTATCATAGCCCTCCTCTGAGAAAACCTAGCGATAAGTTTTTTCAATCTCATCTGAAATGATCAGTGTTGGGGGTAACGCATTACAAGTAACATGCATAACGCATTCAGATTACTTTTTTGATGTTACAAGTAAAGTAATGTGTTAAAAGTAACATGCATTATGTAATCAGATTTGTTTTTTATGTTACGAGTAATGTATTGTAACATGCATTACCTAATCAGATTACTTTTTGATCTAACAAGTAATTAACTACATGTAATGTGCATTACCTAATCAGATTACGTTTTGATGTAACGAGTAAAGAAACGCATTACAAGTAACATGCATTACATAATAAGATTACTTTTTGATGTTATGAGTAAAGAAACATTACAATAACGCGCATTACATAATCAGATTAATTTTTGATGTTATGAGTAAGGAAACGCATTACAAGTAACATGCATTACATAATCAGATTACTTTTTGATGTTATGAGTAAAGAAACGCATTACAAGTAACATGCATTACATAATAAGATTACTTTTTGATGTTATGAGTAAAGAAACATTACAATAACGCGCATTACATAATCAAATTAATTTTTGATGTTATGAGTAAGGAAACGCATTACAAGTAACATGCATTACATAATCAGATTACTTTTTGATGTTATGAGTAAAAAAACCATTACAATAACGTGCATCACGAAATCAGATTACTTTTTGATCTAACAAGTAAAGTAATGCATTACAAGTGCCATACATTACGTAATCACATGACTTTTTTCGATGTCAATGAAAATTACATTCTAATAATACAAATACATTTATTTACAGTAAAAAAAGTCACTGCAGATTAAGTTTTTAAGTTTTAAGTTTCAAAAACAATATTCACATTATAATTGTGAATTGTAGCTGAAATATAGCAATTGATGCATGACGTCCACTACAGTGGACATGTGATTAATCAGAGTTTTCTCTCAATCTAAAATCAAAACCTGGAAAATTTTACTGTGATATGACTCATTAGATATTGCTTGATGCTGCAATATTTTTTTTACCTACAAGAGTCTCCTAGGAAAGAAGGAATGGGTGGATATTCCGGAGCAACTTGGCATGTCTGACTGACCCTTGGCCATCTTGATTTGGAGGGGGAAAAAATCGAAACACAACGGCTTGCCACTTGGTTGCAATGTATAGGATGATGCACCAGGGTCCAATGAAGAGGCTGATGTGCAACTTTGCCATAAAAACCCGTGCAAATTCAAGAAAATGATTTTTTTTAATAGCTGTCCACTGTAGTGACCACTATGCGTGAAAGGGTTAAAGCTAAGAATGTAAAGAAACCTTAGACATCTTTTTAATAGTTATTTTCCAGCACATTAGGGCCCTAAAAAGCATTATTTATTTTATTCATTCTTTCAATTTTACATCTTACATAGCTTATGGATATACAATTAAAATAGCTGGAGCAATTGCTTTGCGGTCAAGTGCCCTTTTTTAAAATAAAAAAACTGCTAAAAAACAAGATGGGTTTAGCAGGGGGAGTCGGATTTTTACAGCATTAAAATATGGACTGGTGAAATCACACTCCCCTCTCCAGCACAGGTGTATAAGGTCATAGACTCACCACACTACTGCCCCTGTCACATCTTGGTTTAGTGATTGTGTGGTGACAAAAGCATTTGATTGTAACTGCATTAAGATGGGTTTTCCAGGGGGAGTCGGATTTTCACAGCATTAAAATACGGACTGGTGAAATCACACTACCCTCTCCAGCACAGGTGTATAAGGTCATAGACTCACCACACTACTGCCCCTGTCACATCTTGGTTTAGTGATTGTGTGGTGACAAAAGCATTTGATTGTAACTGCATTAAGATGGGTTTTCCAGGGGGAGTCGGATTTTCACAGCATTAAAATACGGACTGGTGAAATCACACTCCCCTCTCCAGCACAGGTGGATAAGGTCATAGACTCACCACACTACTGCCCCTGTCACATCTTGGTTTAGTGATTGTGTGGTGACAAAAGCATTTGATTGTAACTGCATTAAGATGGGTTTTCCAGGGGGAGTCGGATGGAAAATGTTTAAGGTTTCTTTACATTCTTAGCTTTAAGTGTCAATTATCACTAATAATTTGTTTTATTTCTATTTTAAGACGCTATTAAGCAAAAAACAAACAAACAAAGACAGGTATTTGCCTCATATATCTACAATATGTATTTGATGAACTCTTAAAGCCTATCTTCGTGAAAAAAGGTTAAATATTATTATTTTTAATGACATTCATGTGCAATGGGGAGAGTAATACAATATTTTACTATGAACCGCAGCGTTTAACACACAAACGATAAGTTCAGTTAAATTAAGTGAAATTAACAGTTTTGTTTTGATAGCTGGAGCTTTATTCCTTCCCCGTCGAAGTTTATAGTTTGAATCGATCTGCCATGTTTTTTGTTTTTTTGTTTTGTGTTTGTTTTTTTGCATCTTTTATCCACACTAGTTCACTTTCTGTTAATTTATTTAAGTGTAGACAAAGCTTCCATGCAGGATCTGGGTGCTTGTTGTGTGAAAAATCGATCGATAAACGGATATGGCAAGGAAGTGCATTCAAACTCGCTTGCGCATGCACGCGAAGGGGAGTGCGATTTGTCCGGGGAGTCGGATTTCGGTACAACACGGGCCGTCGGTGAAAGAGGGAACTCTGATTGGCTGTTCAGCTTAGTGAAGGAGGCAGTGCACGAGAATAATAGCAAAACAGCGAGCAAAACAGTCAAAACGGTACAGATAGAAGGCTGTTCTAATGATATGTCATCTTACCTGAGTGTTCCTTGGCGCATATTTCAATATTAACACGAGAGGAGTGGAATAAAGAAAGTGTTTAGCAGGATTGATATTCAAAACGGTAAGCACGCACTGCTTTGTTTATGGTTTGTGTATCTGCAGCCGCAAGCGTCGATTTCCCTTTTTGAATGACGAATATAGTTGATATATCTGCAGAAATAGACGGTTGTCTCATTTACACGCAGGCGCAGAACGCGCTTTCTAGCTAACAGTCGGCTGTAGTTCTCTCGGTGTGTTCAAGTGCACTTTTTACCCCGACGCGAGGCGACAACACAGTCGGCTTTCATCAGCGCTAGTTCGTCGGCGTCGGCTTGGTGTGTTCCAGGCTTAATAGCTAAACAAATTAAATTAACACTACACACAAACAAGATGACCCAGAGGAAAGCCGCCATGTCGTGAGCTGCAGCAACATGCAATCAGAGGTGGGTAGTAATGAAGTACATTTACTTCGTTACATTTACTTGAGTATTTTTTTTGAAAAATTTTTTACATGTGGGTACTTTTACTTTAACTCGAGTACATTTCTAATGAAAAACTGTACTTTTACTTTGTTACGTTGGGCGACGAATGTTATCAAGTATTGTTCTGTATTTAGTTTTTTGTACTTGAATCTATGTTGCTGTGTGCTAACTTTATGTAATGTCCCTTTTTCTTTATTTGAATTTTATTTGCTCTAGTCTACTGTTTAAAATCTACTCCATTTATACTATTGTCTGTTATATTGTCTTTTCTATTTCTGTTATGTTTTGTTTTTTGTATATACGTTATAAAGTGTCCTTTAGCTACCCAGCCAACATTTGTAGGCTATGTGGGGCCCATATGGGTATGAAATGGGCTGAAAAATGGGCCCCATATATGATTGTCCGTGTCCATAATGGCCCCATGTTAATTGCCCAGATGGATTTCATGCAGGATTGCACTTGGTACTAGGTGGGACCCAAGTGGGCAACATGCACAAGACGCATCTCGGCCCCAGCTTTAATGTTCTGTTTGTTTGAAGAATCTTATTTTGACGTTGTTTTCTGTTTCTCTGAGTTACTGACTGTGGTTACTGAATTTGTTCTTCACCTCTGTGTTTGCGGGTGATGTGTTGCTTGTGGTGTCGGTTATTGCATATGCATTTATGTAAAGCTTTTGTGTTTTTGCTCTTCAAAACAGGGTGACATCGCAGGCCTAGAGGGCCGAGGTGACGTCGTCGGCCCGAGTGACCAAGGTGGAGGCGGGGAAGTCCCCAGCGAAACCAGGGTGATGAGAGACCAAGGTGGAGCTGGAGGGATGAGGGAGCCCGGTGGAGCCTTAGTGATGGCGGTCTACAGCGGAGCTAAGGGGACACAGAGCCAAGGCGGATCCGAAGGGCTGACAGGACAACGTGGAAAACTGGGCCTGGTGGTCTGAGGTGTAGCCAGGGGATCCAGGCTAGCCAAGGGCTATGAGACACCAGTAGGGCAGGCACATCCGAGGAATATGATGAAATCAGCGGAGATGATGGTGACAATGGGGTGGGCAGGATATTGAGTAGGATCGCATAATCCATGATAGAGGGTGTAGTTGACTGGAGAGGGACGAGCTCCATGGTGAAATTGATGAGCCAGCGCTCCTCCTCATCTGAGAACTGTCTCACAGGACCTAACTTCTCGCTGGATCTACATCTGACTATAAAAGAATACATTAAATCACTCAAGATCTCAGCAGAGGATTAAACAACTCCACAAACAGCATTACCAGCTTCACTTATTACTAAATGTTTCTCAAAAGCATTGTTAGCAAACTATGGTCGCAAGTTCCATTGAACTCCATTGGTAACGACAGAATTCGCGCCCATAGTTGGCTCTGGGAAACGCACCCCCATTTTGAGTTTATTTCTGTCATAAATCTACAGACGCTCTAAATGTGAGAAATAACAGAGATTTAGATGTTGATCAGAGACCATTCCTCCATACAGAATCACTCCAGATCCTTCAAATTCCCAGCTCCATGTTGGTGCTTTGTCTCTTCAGTTCAGCCCACTCGTTTTCTATAGGGTTCAGGTCAGGGGACTGGGATATTTATGGCAGAAGCTTCATTTTGATCAGTGACACCTTTTTGTGGTGATTTTGATGTTTGTTTTGGATCATTGTCCTGATGGAAGATCTAACCACGGCCCATTATACGAGGCCATCAGGTTTTGACTTATTTTATCTGTATTTGATAGAACCCATAATACCATGTATCTGAACAAGATTTCCAGGACCTCTGGCAGACAAATAGACCCCAACATTAAAGCTCCAGCAGTATATTTAATCGCACACATGAGGTGCTTTTTTATCCCTGTGTGCACCAATTCCCATCTCGTGGGTTTGCTGCAATAAAGGTCTTTTTTTATAAAGTTAACTTTTTATAAAGTTAGTATTGTGAAATATAAACTCACAATTGCGAGAAATAAACTCGCGTTTTCTGTGGCGGAAACAAGTTTCCATACGCAGCAACATAGATTCAAGTACAAAAACAAACAGCAGAACAATACTTGATAACAATCAGACAACAAATGTTTTAAGTTGTGATTTAAATTCAGAAATGTTATTAATGCAGTGACTGGGGGAGAGAGTTCCAGAGTTTAGGTGCAAAAACACTAAGGCCATGTACACACTGTAAAGTTTCAGGAGAGACAACCGTATTTAAATGCGGAACTGCAATGATTGACACCAGAATCTCGCCAGAAGAAGTAGGTCATCCAGGTACTTTTTGCCTACTCTTTTATGAGTACTGTGAATTCGGACATACTTCTTTTGTCACATTCTGTTTTTCGTCCTACTATATTGTAGGGAAGTATGTGATTTCAGATGCATCCCGCACAAGTCCTGAGAGGTGAAGCCAAAGCGTTTTGATCACCCCCAGGTGGTTGGATGCATTATAGGTCATAAACCCCACCCATTCCATGTAATCTAATAGGGCATGAGACAAACTAAACAATCAAATTACACTTCAAATAATTTTGTCCAAAGATGGGTTCTGTAATTTTAGGTAGTAATCCCACTGATGTAAGTTCAAGTGTTAGTTTTTTTTAAATAAGTTTTGTTTTAGTTACTTATTTGATGCTATAAAAACGTGGGTGTGACTCTGAGCAAAATAGTCACTGAGGCACCATCAGACTTTTCCGGGATTTTTGGGAGGAGATTGGAGCTTTAACTTTAATTTCTACATTTGCATAACTATTTATTTTGCACCAACATAATGAGTTGTTGTACTAACCGATTCTGCAGGAATTGATACCACGGCTCCACTTCACACTCACTATGATGCAGACTCGGGCACCAAGATGTCAGCGCTATATTGGGACATTCACTTCACTTTTCAAGCCTTCACTTTTCAAGCCTTTACTTTTCAAGCCTTCACTTTTCTACAATGGTAGAGAGTAAAGGTGCGTTGCCCATCTTTTTTGTTGGGTTTGTGTTCTGAACAAAGAAATATTACAGTAACAAAAGACTCGTTATGTTCAGCAATTTTAACTAAAGCAAAGTTGACAAAGGAGTCGTGTTTTGCTTATGCTTGGAAAGGCAACTTCACAGAGCTCGCTCTTGTGTTGCCATGTCCATTTATTATATTTAATGATTAAAGGCTGTGGTTGAAGTCAGTTCTTGTGTTTATCTTTCCTTCAGTGATTCTGCTTATTAACAGCAGGTGTTCATCACTAATGCTCAATCATCACTTAATTATTCACATAATTATCGTATTAACTTTAAAACTTTAACATTGCTTCAGTGTTACTTTAACACTCTGTTGTGTGGGAACATATGTGCCCCGAGCATTGTTGATTTAATACTGGGGATTTTGCTGTGCAGAAAGTTTGACAGATGATAATTATATATTCCAAATTAGGGGAGTTTTGATGATGTGTATGCTCGTTTGGTTGCACCACAAATCATAAAACAGATGCCACCACCTTTCTTTTCCCCCGTGAGACTGTGATTGCTGTCCATTCAGTTTATACAAAAGTCTATGTGTGCACGTGTCTGCATGGTGGAGCCGATGGCAGGAGGAGCCAGGGTGGAACTTTGGCTGAAGTGCTCGGCGTAACCGGGGGACCGATCTACGGAGGTGGAACCAGGGTGCCTAGAGGAATCGACAGAACAGAGAGACCGATGGACCAGGGTGACATCCACTGCCCTGGAAGCCCAAGGCAGAGTTGCTGGCTCACGGGACCGAGACAGGGACTTGACTGCCCGTGGCAACGATGGAGCAAGCGAGGATGATGGGGAACCTTGAGGAATGGAGGAGTCCAGAGGAGCTGAAGGGGTGGAGGAGTGGAGGGTCTAGTCACAGCCAGAGACCTGGAAGTCTGTGGCAGAAGCTGAGCGATGGCCGACCGAGATTGATCCGGAGGGACGAGGGAGTCTGGAGGAGTCCCAGGGCAGATGGGTTGCGGTGGAGACGAGGGGAACGCAGAACCAGGGCGGAGCCGATGGGCTGACAGGCCAAGATGCTGCCGGCGACCGGCTGAGCTGGTGGAGGGGAAGCCTGAGGTGGTGCTGAAGAACCGCATGGAATTAGTGGACTGGATGGAACCGGAGCATCCAGACAGCCGGACTGAACCAGTGGGAAAAGAGTCAGTTCGAGGGTGGGGACTCGGGTGGGACCTGGATCCGTAACCCACAGGTCTATCAGGCAGTCGTCTGCTCCTGGCTCTGGGATGGACTGAACAGCGTACTTATACTCCAGGACTGACAGGGTAGCTGACATTGGCTCCGGGACGGACTCTTGGTAGCCTCTGGCTCACAAACTCTCCTTTCTGGAGAACCCACCACAAATATTTCATTAAAGGCCTTTGTTGAGGGGGTAGGAGGATATGCACTGCTTGTGAGTCCATTTGATCTATTTTATCTCTTGTAGGTCCGATCTTCTGTAACATTATGGGTATGTACAAAGTGCATGACAACCGAGATAATCAATGCAAATGGTCCTTTAATAAATAAATCTAAATGACACAGGAAAACTCAGGGGATGGTATCACAACCACGTAAAAAAACGAGATCGGACAAAGAACTGAAGCTTATAGAACAGGTGTGTACTAAACTGGAAGTATAGAAACTAACTTCCGAACAAGAAGATGAACTAGAAATCAGGCAAACAGAAACTGAGAACAAAGAAAACTAAATCAAAACAGAATATAACAGAATACTTTTTACACATTGCATGTTGCGGGAGCTTGCGACATGGCGGCCTTCCTCTGTACCATCTTGTTTGTTTGTAGTGTTCATTTAATTTGTTAACCTGTTAGCCGACTGTTGTCCCAGTCACAGCCAAGGAGCTCGCAATCCGAGGGTAACGGAATCTACATTTCCTTCCTGAAGATAAAAGCAGGGGTGCAGCCAACCCCCTGGGAGGTATGGGAAGGGACTGTAGATTTTAAAATCAAGCTTTTCCCCATTACCAAACTTACACCTAATACCTAAATTATATATTTATTTTTTTTGCATTTTCAATGTTATCCAAAGGATTTCTTACAAATTGTTCTAATACTATCCTTTTTTTTTTTTTTTTTTTCTAGACACATACAGTAGACATCAAGAATCAGCCTGTGGATCTCAACAATGGTGACAATTATAAAGCATGTTGCAGTGCATTCTGGGTGCCACAAATCAAAACTCATTCATGGATCCCATCATGCATTGTCGTATGAATAAATTAGGATCTGAATTGCTTGGTAATTTCCTTTATTCTTAACATTTTCTTTTAAGATGTTTTTATGTGACTTTTTATTCGCTTGTTTTCTAACATTCAGAGTTGATCTGTTTATCTGGATACGCTGGTAGTCACCATTGCATTGATTCATATGCTCATTCCTGATATCTGTGTGTGCCAACATTTTTTTCTCTTCTCAGAACAACTTTTAAGAAATTCTTTGGATTAGTTTGAAAAAGTTTAATCTTATGCTGTAAAATCACAGTGATGCTGTAATCAACAGTATAATTCTAACTCATTGATTAGGCTCTATATGACCTCAGTGATTCAGTTCAAATGATGATTACGTCAAAACACCCTCAGATCACCTTTTCTCTTTGTTCATCTGGCTGTTATAACTCAGTAACAGCAGCCAAACCAAATTTAATGTTAATAATTTAAGGGACTAAAGCCAAACTAAATCAAACACTGATCACCATAATGATGGTGATTTTTCTCCTTCAGTGATTCTGCTTGTTAACATCAGGTGTCTTCAATAATGGTCAATCATCACTCAATTAATCACTTAATTATCTCATTTACTTTAACACTGCTTCATTTTAAGCTTAAATTTAACACTAACACTCTTGAGTGTGAAGCCAAAGAAACTCCCAGGAGAGTTTATTTAACACTGGAGTTTTTGCTCAATATTATAGTGGTGGGCTGCTCGTCAGAGTGGTGCATGAAGTGATAAACTTATTGTCCGGGTTCTGCCCTGACAACCTTGTCTGTGTTGTCTTTGTTTCGTGTCTCTATGTTTGTTTTGTGTGTCAGCACATGGCTTTGTCTTTAGGTGTGTTCAACATCAGCTGCGGCTGGATGTAACCGATCGGCGAGAGTAGCACACTTTCTGGTTCCCGTAGTGACCGCTCACATGGTGTTTGCATACTTTACCACAGCTGCAGTGAAATTAATGCAATATTTGTTTCAGAGACATTTTCATTCAATACTTTATGTACTGCTTCATACAGCGTCTGTTTGAACAAGAATAAAGTTCAACATAAGCCTCTATCAATGAAGTGGGGTCTACGTTTTTTAATCAGTTTTAATTTGATAAACATGACACAATATAACATTGCAACTACATGAAAAGGGTGTTTACTGTTATAAAAAACTGATTTGTGAGCTTTAGAGGAACTAAAGGTGTTCGAATAAACACGAAACACACGTGATCGTTGTCATGCGGTGAATCCGGCCAATCGTGGAACAGCTGTGTCGTCATCAGCCCTCCTGCAGCCGCTCTTGAGAAGCTGCGCTGGCTGAGTTCTCCGGCTACTCTCGAATCGCTCTTGTGGTACTTTGATGGCTTACGTCACAGTCACATGGCGTCAGCGCTGTATCAAGTCGGACAAAATTTCTAACCGGCATGCACTGCTTCAAGTCAGCCGCCGATCGGTCTGCGCAGAGCTGCATGAAGTCGAACAAGCCTTTTGTCTATGTTTGCCACATGCTGCTCTTGTTCTGCCTCATTGTTTCCCGTTTCCACGCCCCCTTCTTTAGTCCTTGTCTAGTCCTCGTTTGCTTGATTGTTTTCACCTGATCCTCATGTGCTGTTCCCTTTATATTGTGCCTCTTTTCCCTCATCTCTTTGCTGGTTTTTTTTTTTATGTACAATCTTTGTGTGCGTTATTGCTCAGCTTGTCAGTCAGTGTTTCTGTCTTTTCTTTGTTCCTGATTTTTAGTCTAGTCAAATCCTAGTCTTTATTTTGCTCTAGTTCTTCCAAGCTTTATTTTTGGTTCACCTCTTGTTTTTGCTTTTGTTAACTAATCTTTTATTTATTTTCTCTTTAGCTTGTCTTTAAGGTTACAGTCTTGTTTTATTTCTTTGTTTACTAGTTCCAGTTTTATTTCTTTGTTTACTAGTTCCAGTTATTCATTTATATAACTTATTTATTTTTCATTTGCTATTGCTCCAGTTATATTTAGTTTCTTATTGTTTTCTGGTGTTTTGCCTGTTTTTATTTTGCTCTTGTTTTTGTTCCTGTCTGCTCCCTGAGATTCCCTGCCTGCTGGTTCCTTCTCCTTGGCAGTTAGACTGGTTCAGGGTCTGTGTGCAGCAAGTATCGGATCTTTGCTTCATGGTTCCTTGCCCTGTCTTCTCCACACCCATCTGCCTGGCCTGGTCCTCAGCAGTTCTTCGGCCTGTTGTCCTCTGGAGTTCGTTCCAGCAGTCACCCACAGCTGTTCTGTCGTTGTTTCCTGTTGACCCTTCTGTTTGGACTGTTCCTGCCTCACCCTATCTTGTACTGTCTTCTGTTAATAAATATCACTCCCCTGCTCATTCTGCGTCTAGGTCTCCCCTCTCTGAATCCGGACACTTCTATTCAATGCTTTACTCAAGTGTCACAATTGTGATGCTATTAAATAAATTTATCTTTAGGCTTTTCCAAGCAAATATGGATGAATGTGGTTGTTGGTGGTTAATTTTATTACTAATTATATCATGTAATTAGTGAATGGTTATCCTTTCCCTTTTTATCCACAGGAAGATGACAAATAGAGTGCTGCAGGAATAAGTCCCAATCCTTAGAAATTAGGTTACATTTTTGTACTTCTGGTTCAATTGTCCCAACGTCAACAAGTACAAATGCCTGACATAACACAAACTCAAGATTTTATTTGAAATTTTGTTTATAGAACATACCACATAAAATACATCAGTAAAATCCCATTCCTGAAATGTAAATGTGCTAGCTGGGTCCAAAAGAGGGGTATGAGTTCTGGACAGTTTTGAATTTTATGAGGACATTTTACGAACAATTTTGATTATATTTTTTTCAGTTTGATACATTTTGTAAATTAATTCACTGAAGGTTTGGTAAAGCCATTTCTTTAAACAAGCAAGCATGTTCTTTAAGAGTGTTACATGTTTATTTTGATCCATTGATTCATTGCACGCTTTATTTATCCAATAAAATGTCTTTTCAGTTTTATTAAGATTTTAAAGTTTGTTACCTTTCTCTGCTGATGTCTTAAAATAAATACTTTGGGACTGGCTGACAGTACATCTTGACATTTGTCTGACCATGGTATTGAAAGATCTCTGGTATTTATTCCAACCAAAATGCAACGTCCACCCAACGTTGGAGTTTGATGGAAAGACAACAGTGTGCTTTGAGGTCAACCTGTTTTTCATTTTCAACCAAAATTTGATGTCTGCCCAACGTTGAAGTCCAACATCTTTATGTTACTTTGACATTAAAGAGGAATCAATCTGACAAAGATAATGCAAGTTATATATTTTTATTTTTGAAGTGCACTTTCAAAATAATGAATTTGTATTGCTAAAATAAATCAAAAGTTTAAAATCATCAAACATTTTAGAGAAATCATTCAAGAATGAATAACATGAATTTTTAAAAGAGACTTGATAGAATTGATAGATTCAATTAAACTAGATTCGATTTAATAGATTTAAATGAACTGAAATGCCTGTAGAAAACTACAGTAGCAAAATGTAACTGCAGTCAGATATACTCTGGACGCACAACAAATCTAAAACTGTAGTCATCAGGACAGGGGTTAGGCAGGCCCATACTGCTGTTATTTGGAATCACTGCCATGCTGTTTTTGAATTCTTGGACATGAAAGACATTGTTTTGATTTTTACAGGTGAGAATCAATCTGTTGCTGAAGCGAATGGTGTTAGTGTAATAGTTCTGATTACCACTTGCGAGGAACCTTGCAACAGGAAAAGATTTACATGATACACCGTAGTTAGAGCATTCCTGAGCATTACGAAAAACCTGGGCTTGCCACTGGACCGTCTTCTCTTTGTAAAGAGCACTAGGGTGTGCAGGAGTGGAGAAGGTAGGAACTTGGGTTCTGATAGGTTGGCCATACCTGTCATAATCATAGTTGTTATAGCGCCGGTAATTGATAGTTGGGGTTGTGTCATTGATAAATACACTCCATTCATTAGCAGTGTAGATTCTGGGCAGATAATCATTACTCATGTTGTCCATTTTAGTCCTGATCTTAGAGAAAGGCAGAGCATTGAACTGAAAACCTCTGAGCAGACCAGTTAGGTACAGTTTCTCATGATTCTGATAGAGAACACTTGAGGAAAACTGCATTTCATACAGTTTTTCCATTGGGATCAAGAGGAAGCGGATGTGATTCAGGAGGCTGGCCTGTTGTTCTGAACTAATTTCATCACCTTTGTCTTGGATCCATCTCTCCAGAGCTTCAAGAAGAAAAGCTTCATCCTTCACAACCAGGTCTGAGCGCTGCAGCAGAGCGTCCATCATGTGAAAGGAGATGGTGCTCCACAGCGGAGAGCTTATGAGGAACTCACAGTTCCAGGAGAGATACTGAAGGACATTCTCCTGCAGAACAAGGTCACCTGTGCGGACGCCATACTCGTACATTGATAGCTGTGTCCGGAAGGTGTTGTCTTCTGGAAGGAGGGAAGTGAAGACCCTGCCAACATCCTCCATAAGCGTCTTCACTCCGAAGATAAATGACAGCTGATGGAGACATTGAGCCGATGTGATGGAAACATCAATCTGACGTGTGTACAAATACCTGAGAAAAACAGTTCAGACACTGTAAGCATCTATCACCCATAATATATTCAGTAGAATTATAATATGCACTATTCAAAGCAACATTCTCGATTAATTGAAACAATTGGACTGAGCTACAAATTGAAGTGATCTTAAGAAATGTACCTGAGAAAAGCAGAGACATGAGGATGGCACGTCTGGCTGACATCCACTGTGAGGTTCCTGGACTCATTTGTTATGTTTAGTTCTGGATAAATCATGAGGATCATACGGTGCACACAAAACGCCAACTCTGCCTCTTCACTAAGGTCTCGTACACTAATGTTGAAATCACAACCATCTCCACTGTCAAACAGAAGACCGAGATCATCAGACAAACCCAGACTGTTATCCACAGAGAACTGACGATTGCTGGTTATGTTTTTACCTGCAAGAAAATGTAATAAAAGAGGTTAAAACAATAGAAATAATAGAAATACAAGTGGACAACTGCAAATATATCTAGTAGTTGAATTTCTTACCAGTATCGCAGATCACTCCTGCATCTTCTTTATGTGAGCAGTCAGTAACACCCCAGCCTTTAAAGCTGCAATCAGACAATGAGCTTTCTGAACCTTTACAATTCATGTCATCCAGCCAGATTGGACCAGAGCCTGGAAAAATCAACAAAATTGTGGTTTAAAAAATAAGACAATTATTGTTATCATAGTGTGTAACAATAAAATGGACTGAGGATCATATACCTTCACCATATTGTCCTCCAGCAGTAATTGAGATTGCTCCAGGAAAACCCATCTGACGACACACCACTTGTGCTTCGGCCATGTCCCATCCGTCATCACAAACTGTTCCCCACTGTCCATCATGATAGATCTCCACACGACCAGATGAAGGAAGATTCCCCACCAATCTCACTCTGCCCTCCTTTGTTGGCTGCTTTGGTGTGTAACCTTCATCCAGCAGCAAAAGTTTAAAAGGTTAAGATATTAGTCAATCACATTTGTTGTTCAACCTCAGCTAACTGTGCATTTGTTGTTGCAACAGGAAGACATATTTGGTTCTAAAATTCCAATAGACGCTGTAGATTACATTTAACGTAAACAATACATTGCAATGTTCACATATTGTAACATTGTATTCATTTACATTTACATTTGGCAGATACTTTTATCCAAAGCAACTTACATTGCATTTCAAGGTACACATTTACATTCTTATCAATTCTTGCTTTCCCTGGGAATCAAACCCATGACCTTGGCGTTGCAAGCACCAACTCTCTACTGTTTGAACTACAGGAAAGCTCATTTTTTAAAAACTCATGAAAATCTTGTAAATAAAAATACTGCAAACAATGTATTTTATATAAAAAATGAAAGAAAAGGTTTACTAACCAAACGGCGTCCAACGTTGTGCTGAAACATGAAGAAACAGTAGAGGCAATAGAAGATACATAATTCTCCTCATGCTGGAAATATTGCAAACAGCAGAGACAGAAACACGATTCTCAGCTGAGTGAGTTACAAAACGTCTTGCCTTTCCTTTAAATAAGGACCAAATCAGGTCATATATTGTGAAACTTGTATCAGACGCTGTGTAATCACATTTGAGGGCTACCATAAGTTTCATTTCATGAAAAGGCTACATTTGAGTTTCAAGTTTCATTACTGCAAAACGTGAATTTAAACAAGAACTGTCTGCCAGCATATTCTGGGCATGCAGTGCAAGTGAGACCAGTCCAACTAAATTCACACAATACAGAAAGTAAATTAGAACTAAGTTCATTTAATTTGTTAGCCACCTGTTGTCCCAGTCACAGCCGAGGAGGCAGTTCCCAGCCTTCAACACCTCTGATCATGGACAAGAAGGACACCCCCAGCTCTTTGCTGCCAAGCTAATTCTGTTAGAAAGCCTGTTCACTGTATCTCTAGCAAAGGTGGTTGAGCACTTCTTCTCAAGTTTTGCTTGATTGCGATCACCAAGTAAACCCAGTTGTCAGATCTTTGGGGATCTTTTCCCCCCTCTTCTTCCAACCTTCCCTTCTTCTCAAGTTTTCGAACATTTGATATATGCAATTTCATCATCTTGCTTAGAGACTACTGTAGCTCTGTATTATAGAAACTCCTCTACCCTGGCACGACTCAAGACTGTCTAACATGTCTGTCACCTGTCAAGGGGTGGGATATATTAGGCAGCAAGCGAACAGTCAGTTCTTGAATTTCATATGTTGGAAGCAGGAGAAATGGGTAAGCGAAAAGATCTAAGTGACTTTGACAAGGGCCAAATAGTGATTGCTAGACAATTAAGTCAGATTATCTCCAAAACGACTAGTCTTGTGGAGTGTTCCCGGTATGAAGTGGTTAGTACCTACCAACAGTGGTTAGTACCTACCAATAGTGGTTAGTACCTGTATTGGGAAATGTTGCAAGGAAGGACAAGCACTCATGGGGTCATGGGCACCCAAGGCTCATTGATGCTGGCCCGATTCACATAGAAGAGCTATTTTATGTTAAATTGCTGAAAAACATAATGCTGCCTATGATAGACAGGTGTCAGAACACAGTGCATCTCAGTTTGCTGCACATGGGGCTGCGAAGCCAAAGAGAAAAGCCCATGAAAACCCATTTACACCACTATTATGAAGATTGAAGAAGAATGCCTGGTCTGGTGAATCTCATTTTCTTTTAGATCAGGTGGACGGCCGGGTGCATGAGCGTTGTTTACCTGAGGAAGAGATGGCAGCAGGATGATCTGGGCAATGTTCTGCTGGGAAACCTTGGTCCTGGCCTTGATGTGGACGTTACTTTGATACAGTACGTACCACCTACTTAAAGGGATGGTTCGGAGTAAAATCAACCTAGGGTCCTTTGCACCATGACCTTGAGCCAAACAAGGGGGTGGACCAGGCGCTAATGGATCCTATGATGCATCTTGTAAATTACCCCACTAATAATGCCCAGAATGGTACCAAACTTTTACAGTAGTACAAATAGGCTCTGTACTCATAAAACGAAGCATTGGAAAGTTTGTAAGTACATCAGGAGTCTATTTAAATAACACTTGCCTATTAGTGGGGTAATTTACGAGATACAGCCTTGGATCCATTAGCGCCTGCAATAAGCCATCCGGCTGATATCTCTAAATAAGCTCAAACTTTAATAATGTTCAACAACCAAGGGGAAAAAGGCTTCTGGGGGGGTGTTTGGCTCGAGATCATGGTGCAAAGGACCCTAGGTTGATTTTACTCCCTTTAAAGTGTTCCCTGATGGCAAGGGCCTCTTTCAGCAGGATAATGCACCCTGGCACACTGCAAATATCGTTCAGGAATGGTTTGAGGAACATGACAGAGGTCAAGGTGGCCTACAAATTACCATTGCTGTGTAGATCACTTACAAATAGTAGTCGGTTACTGATTCCAGATTACATGACAAAAGTTGTAGTTAGTAACATAATCCATTGCAATACACATTTAAAGTAATATAATCAGACTACTTTTAGATTATTTTTGACCAAACTTGTTTATCACATTCATTTGATTAGGATAATCTTGTACCACATTGATATAAAAACACAAAGAGAAAGAAAATATTTTCCATTCTTTTTTTATAAACACCATGAAGTGCATTAAATATTATATTACATCAGGGTTCCCCAGACTCGTGGTGGAACTGCAAGGGGGTTCGTGAGTTTAATGAAAATCTATTATAAAATTAAATAACAAAATAAAAACTCACTACAAAAGATAAAAAGATCATTTGTTTAATTGCTAGATAATGGTTAGATATGCAATGCTGCAATTTTGTGAAAACACTTGTTAAAAGCTAAATGATTTCTGTAAACCCAGCAGTCAATGCTGTGTTGGGTCTCAGTTTTGTTTTCAGTGATATCACATGACTAGTGAGGTAACATGACTAGAGGCTGGTCTGTGAGCGCGATTCCTCAAACCTGTAGGACGTATACTGTATATTAAGATGTAGACTTTTATAAAAATGAACAAAAAAAAAGGAAAGAGGTAGTAGGGTAAATAAATTATGAATAATTTACTACCATTGTGAGAACAAAATGTAATCATGTAATCAATAAAAAATAACTTTAGTCTGATTACAAGTATTTTAAAAAGTAATATACTCTAATTATAAGTAGTTAATTTCTTTAAATCTGACATAATCCAGATTACATGTAATCAGTTACTACCAAGCACTGAAAATTTCCCAGATCTCAGTCCGATTGAGCATCTAAGGGATGCGCTGGACCAACAAATCCAATCAATGGAGGCCTCACATTGTAACTTGCTGGACTTAAAGGAACGGCTGGTAATGTCTTGGTACCAGATACCATAGGACACGTTCAGAGGTCTTGTGGAGTCCATGTCTGCATCCGAAAATGTAGGCAGTGACTTCGCTGCTCTATCAGGCAATGACTTTGCAGGCAGCATTTAGGTTAGGTTAGGTTAGGTTCCTTATGAAACTGATTTCAGAGAGACTTCTGAGACTGTAAAAAATAATCCTGTAAAAAAACGGTAAACTACTGTTAGCTGCATTTGCCAGCATCATACTGTAAAAATACGGTGTGTTACTGTTTTTTAGATTAACAGCTAAATACCATTTTGTCAGCTATAGTATAACACAGTTTATAATAATAACAAATATAACAATAATGACAGTTTTATACTGTAGCTGACAAAACGGTATTTAGATGTTTACGGTATGATGCTGGTAACCACAGCTAACAGTAGTTTACAGTTTTTTTTACAGGATTATTTTTTACAGTGTACGGTTTAATTTGATGGAAACTAAGTGAATATTCAATGACTACAATAGTAATTTCTCGCTAGAAATGACATCAGAAGTGGAAAACATTGATTAAAAATGTACAACTGATGACCAGCCGCAACTTTCAGACGCCATCTTTATTTTTCTAGCTCAACTGTCACAGAATGGAAAGCACAGGATTGTGGGATATCAAAGGCAGTAAAGGATACATCTATACTGCCTTTAAAAATCGATCAGATGAAGGGATCTCTGGAGACAGGAAGTGAAACTAACATTGCAATCTGACGTGCCTTGATGCCTTTATACCTTAGAATACGTCCTCCAAAGGCAGCATTTATCAGTTTTCGGATGCAGCTCATGTCTCGATGAATAAGAGATGTTTTGCCAGCACAGGGGGACCCACATGATATTAGGAAAGTGGTTTTAATGTTGTGGCTGATCAGTGCAAGTGACTCTCAGCTCTTCCTCCTCTAGCAAGCCCTGTGGTTCTGGTTGCCAGTTTCAGATTGATCTCACGATACTGTCCTGCCTCTTGGCCCCAACCTTGCATCTTGATTTCTCCCTCTTGCCTGCGTGCTCTTCTTGTACGGCCTTCCCCTTGCCGGAAGGAGTTTGCTCCAGGACTCCAAGGCATGCACTCTAAACAATATTAAACTCTTAAAGTCAGTGGTTCCCAATCCTGGTCCTGGAGGACCCCAGTACTGCACAAAAAGTGTTCAAAATCGCCCTCTATACCCTCATTCACTATTCCCTACAGTACTCCACTAATATAGTCCAGCTGAAGGAGTGGATGAAAATGAGTGAGTAAATTCGGACACTGAGTGCACCGGTGTTTGCATAGTTTTTGCTTGCTGTTTAATAATCATTTGAAGCTTAGCAAACTGGCAGCTCCAGTTGTAATGAAAAGATTTATCATAAAAACTAGCATGTATAAACCGTAATATACAATTTAGTAATCAATTAAAAAGGAATTTATACCTGTATTATATTACCCTGGCTGTAGCCACATTGGAAAAGCAGTTTGGAAAATGGATGGATGGATGAATCAGCTGCAGCGCCATCTTCTGGTCAGACGCGGGAATTCATTCGGCCTTTTACTCTCACAGTGCATTATGGGTATTCTCTACTCTAGCCATTGAGTGTACATCAGTTGTACGCTTGTTATTGTGGTGCATTATGGGATTGAACAAGTGCACTCGATAACGTCGTCCAATGGTTTCGGACACCGCTGCAAATGGCTGTCCTATTAATCAAATATTGCCCTATTTAAGGATATAGGGGCGTTTCAGACACAGCCAAATACCTCGAATGAGTGTGTCACATAAAATTAGCAGCACCAGGATTGGGAAACACTGAGTTCAATGATTGTTTGAGTTGGACATACCAAAATAAATGTCTACAAATCCAACAGTTAATTTTGTAAAACATTTACAGCTATTACGTTTTTTTTTTTTTTTTACAAAAAGAAACTAGTATTTGACTAACAAATTATATTTTGAAAATATACTTAATACTTTTGTTAAATAAAAAAAAAAAAAAAATTGAGAATGGAGAAATTAATCTGATCAGTTTCAAGGACCATAATTATTACATATTTCAAACCATTATTATTCATCTTTAACAAAAACTTAAGATATTGAGTAGGCTGGACATAAGTGAAACAATCATTTGGTTAATCTTGCTGACAGTTGAAACAAACAATCATCTGACACAATAACCCAGCAGCTTCTAAAATGTTTGTTAACAGAGTTTACATTTCTAAAGTTGTGTTAAATTCCAGAAAATCTAAAAAATCAGTTTTTTTTACTATGTCAGCAATTACTTATCGCTGTACAGCTGACACAAACTTTGTTGTATTATTTTCCTGTTACCACTGTAAAGCTGCTTTGAAACAATCTGAATTGTAAAAAGCGATATATAAATATAGGTGACTTGACTTATTACTGTAGCGTTGTTTACTATTCGTTTATACAGTATTATAGTTTACTATACTTACAGATATACTATACAGATTGTTCAAGGTTGTGTCAGGGAGTGAAAAAATGCTTAAGAAAAAAATGTCCAAGTCTCTATGAAAACCCCAAATATGTAATTTTGCCATTTTGTTAAAAACAATTATGAATGAATAAATGCATGGACTCTGTCTACAACCACACTGTTTGTGCAGCATTTCCTAGTGAATGTGATCATTTTTAATTATTTTCTTTTTTTAGCAACATCCCTACAGTAAAACCATATAAACAGACTGATTATAACAATTAGATCAAAGAAATTCAGGTGCACTAATAGCTTTCTTAAAAACCTTCAATCTGTTGTTTTCAGGAAGAAAAAAAAAAACAGCAACAACAAATACATAGCTGTGGCACATTAATGGAAAATAACATTCATCATTCTGTGACGGATCAGTTTGTTTTTTAGATTTCATTTTAAAAGTAGCTGAAATTCTTAAGACATTGATCAATAAAAGTAAAAAAACAAAAATGCATGATAAAAAAAAAAAGACATTCACCAAGACCACATGGCAACCGCAATAATGTGTGTAGAGTAAACTATTTTATGCATATTCTATAGTCTATCACTTTCTGTTCTATTCTGTTACATTCATTACACTGTACTGGCGTGAAACCACTATAGGTCGTTGCTGAAAATGGTAGTGAAAAAAACAAAAACAAAGAAATAAAAACTCTTGATGAAGGCTCAGATAAGTCTCTCAAAACAATTAAAGAGTCAACATGTCCTTATTTCTTTAGTCTCTATAACCACAACCACATTTTAAGCAATGTCTGCCAATAGTCATTTGGCATTATTTGAACGTCATTGAACTATTTCAACCTAAAGACACCTCAATGTCCACATCTAGATGTACATCATCTAGATGACAGTATTTATCAGTCCTTGGCATGTATTTACCTCCAGACAATCCCTTAGACACTAAATGAATTCAAGTCCTTCATACTTCACATCTCCAATCTTAGTTTCAGGGAGCAAGATTCGGCCGTCCAGGGTGAATGCCACAATGTAAGTGGCAATTTTCCCAGCATCCTCCTGACTTCAGGGCAACAATAATCTGGTCATCCGTGTTGGGGACAAACTTGAAGGACGAAAAGCCATGTGTAGGGTTCAGGGGCCCAACGTTTCTCGCTTTAATGTCCTGGAAGTCTGGGGAGCAGCTGAGCATTAGGTTGGTGCCGCGCCGCTCATCCGCCGTCTCGTCGTAGCGCTCGCTGCTAGCACGCCGCGGCAAGAAGAACCAGCGCTGCAATGTGTCGCTCCAAGCTGCAGACTCATGAATGAGGTACCCTGAGAGGACCGTAGAGAGGAAATGAGCATTTAATCTAAGAGAATGAGTACTAGTGAAAAGCCTGTGTCATACAAGACATATTTTACCCTAAATTGAGAAGAATTTTTTTTTTTTTTTTTTTTTTCACATTTTCCATGAAGAAAATTTAGCCTATTTTCCTGAACAATAAAGGGTCCACAACACATGGGATTACATTTTCCTTGATCTTTCAGAGACACTAAAGCCTCATGTTCTATAAAAATATATTCTAACTTTCATTATTCAACAATAATGAGTGTAGTCCTGTGTAAAAATAAAAATAAAAATATTAAATTAGGAATGCTGTTAAATAAATTATATTTAGTAAGACTAATAAAGCCAAATTGGGCAAAAGCCAAAAGCCACTTCCCTGTCCACTTTCCGCTCTGGCTCACAGTCTGTGTGACGTCATTTTTTGCCATCAGTAATTTCCACACAGCACGATTTGTGTGTCAGAGTGGACAATTTATCACTGTAAAGCTTCTTTAAAGAAATTTGTACTGTATAAAGCACAATATAAGTTAAGATTGTAAACTAAGGTTTGTTGAGAACGTCTCCATCCGTGCTTATTGTCAATGGAGTGTTCCTCTCAAAGGTAGAAATTAAAACAAGCTCATTCGCAAAAAATGGCTCGAGAGAAGATTATTCTAGGTTCATTTTGATGAATTTGAAGTCCTGCAAGTAGATTGTCACTGCTATGCTGCAATAAAGCTCTCATTCATTGAGATCTTTGATGTCCTCATTATTTTTGTCTAACATGAGTGTACTTTGAATGGCTTGTGCGCTCAACTGTGCACTAGACAGTATTCCCGGGCTTTGGTGCTCTTTGGTAATTTTTGACTGAAAAATCTTTTTTTTCTTCATCGGAATGGTATGAAACTTGGTAAAGGTTTTGGCACTTGCTATGTGAACACACACAAAAAAATCATGTACATGATTCGAAAAAGGTTAAATGGTCCTGTAAAAAATAGTCACACCTGTGCTCCTCGCGGTCATAAATGAGCGCATTTGAAATGAATGAGAGACAAATTTTATCTGGTGAAAACTTTTGGTACTGCAGCCAAACAAAATCTCACTGAAAGCTAATTTTTTGAGATATCAAGCTTGGACCACAACTTGTTTAGATTTATGGCTTTGATTTTCTTGCATTTTTAGAGTAAAACGTGATTTTGGAAATATATATTTAATATATAAATTGAAAATAGTATTTTTGTGCATTTTTCATAACAATATACGTAAAATTCTGATACTTTTTTTTCACTTCAGCAATAATCTGCCAAGTGTCGTCTTTCAATAGAGATCAAACTTAAGTCTGTGCTCTAAAGCATTCAAGATTTACAGCAGTTTAAGCTGGAAATTAAATTCAGGTCTATGCTCAAAAAGTTAATAAATGGATTATAAATACAGCATTGTAAGGGGGGTACAGTTTTCAGACCCAGGACCAGATATGATGAAAGAAGACCAGGAGTCGTGAGGTTCAATCAAATAAGTAGAAATTTACTGAAGAATAGTTTGCAGTTAAATTGGTAGAGCCAGCGTCAAAGTCTCACGAGGAGGTCGCAAGCTAACTCTACCTTACACAAAATCTTACACCAATTATACCATTTCCAAGGGCATTCATTACATGTTTGCTACTTCTGATTGGCTAAGAGAACATAAAGTCTAAACAATTCTACACTTATAGATAGACAGTAGGGTACATTGACATTAATCAAGATAATTGTCGTCCGAGTCCCTGAAGGTTCGATGTTGACCTCGGAGGTCGTCGAGAAGGGTCCCGAGATCTGCTGCTACATATCACGAGACCTGCACAGAATATGCAACGCATACACAAAAGCACAAAGAGCATAACAGTTCTAACAAGGTTGTAGAGAGCCTGAGCTCATTGTTATCAGGACAGACTACCCAAAACATACTGATAACACCTTCCCTCCTCAGGAAGAAGTACAGATAATATTCACTTTATTCTCTAGAGAAATACACATGAAAGAAATACAATTCTGTGAACTAACTGTGAAATAGATCATATAAGTCACGTAGAAGTTGACCCCTGTAACCTTAACTTGGTCAGCAGAAAACAGACACAGAGCCATCTGATGGGCCTTCAGGCTTGCCCTCTTCTATTAGTTATTAGCTGTTTTCCCAATACAAAGGACCTGTTCTCAAGGACCTCGTCTAGGGCAATAAAGATTAGTCACAGACACCATAATGCACTTAAAAATATATGAGCAGAAATGCGGACAACAAAAATAGGATTAAAACCATATATGAATCACTCGTGAGTATAGTTAATGATTATAAAACTTGATTAGTATTTGTTATAGGAATAATGTAAGAATTCAAAAGGATATATTTTGATATAGTGAAGAGGCAAGGGATTCTGACCCCAACCCTTCAGCATAAATATAATTTAGTATAAAAAAATTCCCCTAAAAATACAAAACATTAAATAAAAAACATTATCAAACTAAAATATAGTACATTCATTTCATTGACAAAAAACCAACAAGCAAGGAGCACCAGAGGGTTAAAACTATAAGAGCTCTTAACACAGAAGTTCTTGAGAGATCAATGTCACTTTCAAAATACCAAGCATTACAATATTTACTCACTACAAATACACACTGCATGTGAGTGAATGGCTGCCGCTTACCGGGCGGACTGATGCCTGCGGCTCTGCGGAGAGAGTTGTACTTGGGAACCCAGTTGTGGTGCTGTACATCTCCGTGGATTCCCACCACTTTCACCCACTCAGGATTGTCATTCAGCACTTCTCCACTGGTGGTGGTCCACTCCTTCCCCAAACCCCCCACATATAGATGCTCGTCCTTCACTGCAAGCCACTCTGCCTTAAACCCTAGGTAAGAGAACGCCAAAGAAGAAACCACAACTGAAATCAAATATCATGTAAATTGATTGCTTTGAATTTGATTCATTATTTGACATATTTCAGTAGTTTCTGACCATTACACTAAAGTCAGCTCATGCTGGCTTAAGGGTGGTAAATTAAAATGCCCAGATTATGCTTTTTTCTGGGGGGAATGTACCTTTCATGCGGTGTGTAATTTAGTTATTTGTGTATGTCAAAGGTCTGTAAAGTTTCAAAGATCAAAGTGCACAATAAATTACATTAATGTCTCATTCAAAAGAAAGAACTGATTCTGAACTGCCTGAAAGGAGTCATCAGTAATTATATTCTTCACCAGCTGGTCTCAATCAATGTCTACTTTGACCTACCCTTAAACACTGAAGTTGCAGCTGAGGCTGGAAAAGTTTGGTTTATGAGAGAAAATTGGTTTATTTGGTAAACTGAGAGAAAGATTGTCGAATTGGCAAGACAGCAAGTGATGCAGTTCGATGTGGCTCTACAATTTCAGCAGAGCGCAGCTGTAGACGCCATTTCATTCAGAGACAAAACACTCAAGTAGCATTAGAGGTAATTACAATAACACATTTCTTTGCAAACACTGTCGTGTTAACATGAGTTTGGTCAGTGTCCTGTCTTCAATAAAAGGCAGTGGTGGACAGTAACTAAGTATTTTTAACTAACTGTTACTGTACTTGCGTACATTTTTACTCAGTACAGTATTTTTACTCAGTACTTTTTACTGAATACTTTAGTTTTTCTTCGCTACATTCCAAAGCATAATATCGTATTTTTACTCACTACATTTCATAAAAGTGATTTTGATTCGTGAACAAGCCGATTCTTTTCAATTAATTTGTTAAATCGGTTTGCAAATCGAACTGAGCAATTAATTCGTGTATTAGACCGATCCGATTGCATCTGTTCTCTAGTCGACAACGGACCGATTCAAATGATCTGGTCAGAGCGATTGTGTCCCTTCAGAAAATTTGGACTAAGCCGCTCAAATATGGATTAGTTTTATAATCTCTTTATGAACCTTTTGAAGCGTCAAAGTTTTAGTTGCGTGGACTGTCAATGGAGGGACAGAAATTTTAATTTCTGGGACAGAGGGACAATTAATTTTATTAAAAAAATCTTAATTTGTGTTCTGAAGACGAACAAAAGTCTTACTGGTCTGAAACAACATGAGGGTGAGTAAATAATTACAGAAGTTTTATTTTGGGGTGAATAAATAATTTTTTGGGGTTATTTTTGGGTTATTTTTGTAATGTGGATAAACATGAACACTGTACAATGGTTCCAAGGATGTTCTTTTAAAACAGCACACAAAACCTTATTCATTTACAGTTAGTTGTCATTATAATGTTTAAAAGATGTTCCAAGAATGTTTTCTGAGCACATTTAAAAATGTGCACCCATTGAGGATTCAATGTCAGTTCAGTTCTCATCCAATAGTGTCAGTGCAGTCAAGTCAATAATATTGCACATGAAAAAAAAACAGCAATGTCCATACAATATACATGATCACTCTCTTATTTGAAACTCTTTAAAATACAAAATTAGGATGAACACAATTCATGAAAGTTCTTGAATTGAAAGACTTACAGTTCTTAAGAAAGACTTACAATTCTTATTGTCTTCCATTTAAATATCTACCAAATAAAGTCAAGCATTGTGAGATAGGTATCACTTACATGCACTGTCCAATCAAATTTGAGGACTACCTTAAGTTTCATTTCACAAGAAAACAAAACCAAGTAACTGCAGTGTGCAGACAAAACCTGTTTGAGTGGCTTTAAGTTTGCCACAAAAACGTTTCCCACAATGCAAAGAGGAGGTTCTCATGTCTCATCACTGGTATGAATATAAAAAGTCTATTTTCAAATAAACCTGACTGTTTACTTTTTCATTTTTCATGAGACATTTTTAATGCTGGGTGTTGACATTCCAGTTACTTTTGTGATTAGACCTGGCTTTGATCTGGTCTTGACATGACACAGCTGAAACATAGCATTAAAGGGGCTATATGCAACTGTTTCCCCAAAATAAACGTAACAATAGCCTTTTTATTTGACCATGTATGACTCAAACATCTCCTGATGAGCATACTGACACCTTGTCAGCTCACAGTGGGTGCACCTATAAGCCTGTATCCTATTTTTCCTATTTTCTGTCGGGTCGGATTTTTCGCGCGCTGTCTGCGGATGTGACGTCAAGCGCGATCATGTTAAACGTTTCAGATCACTCTGCCACCACCGCTAGTCAGCAAACAAACTTAGTTTCTCAAACAATATATGTATTTGACTGTTCTTACCTCTGTAAACATAATGTTGACTTCTTTGCAGCGGATGACTTGTGAAGTGTGCACGTACGAGAGCGAGCAGAAAGGAAGAGCAGTTCCGTTTTTTGGCCACAGGTGTCAGTCGCGAGTTTAAATTTCAGAAAAAAGCATATAGCCCCTTTAAACAGTGTATCTTAAATTCTTTCCATAAAATGTTAATCTATGAAAATTTATCATTGATTAATTATTGAATTAGTATTTTTGCATAACGCAAAACTAACAAGCATGGTTAAATGAAGCCTCTGCTAAACTCACTGACGGTGAGGTAATTCAATGTTCACTGTGGTTTTGCTCCGGTATTCAAGAGTTTGAAAACTAGGTGCGCTGCAGCTATTTTTTTTTAACTAGCTATATTTAACAACATTTTATATTTGTACCGTTCAATGACAGGACAATTTTAACCATAATGGGCCAATTGTGACCATTTGTGGGTCCAGTGTGATCACCCATGCACTGTAAACCCAAATAAGTTACCAGAACTCAAAAAAATTGAGGCAATCGATTGCCTCAAATTTTTTAAGTTGATTAACTTAAAAGTCACAATTTTCCAGAACTTAAAAGGTTGGATTACTGCTACTTGTACCTTTTGATAACGGTTAAATTAAAGTGCTCATTTAGCTCAACTCAAACCATTTGAGGAAACCGATTGCCTTAAATCATTTAAGTTTATTAACTCAAACAATTTAAGCATAAAAAAAATATTTGATTTGTGTCCAAGTAACTCAATAACTTATTGTTAAGATAACTTGGGTAAATAAAGTTAATAGTACTAAGTCCATTCAATTAATATAACTCAAATCTATGAAGTACACTGTAAACCCGAATATGTTGGCAGAACTCACAACATTTAAGACAATCAATTGCCTCAAATTTTTTAAGTTCTGAAATTCAAATTACATTAATTCATACAATTAACTTAAAACTTTCATGTAATCTCAATGTGAACACTTTTATTAGTATAAACTTAGCTTTTAAAAGCTAATCTGCTAACATTCTAATTTGCTAACATATTAGCAAAAGTATGTTATACAGAAGCACTTGCTGTATGAACGCATCAATATAAAAGGATTATTTGCTCTCAAATCAAGCTGCATGCACCACTTGTCACCATGATGGTAACTATCCTACACCGTAAAAAAATCCTAATTTTACAGAAAATAACTGTGATTTTTTGACGATCATTTTCTTTCATTTTAAATTGTTCTCAAAACACTGTAAAATTACAAATAATATCTGTAAAATAAAAAGTCAGCTGTTATTTTAGGTATTGTGACATTAATGACAAATTCCAGTAATTCACATTTTTTATACAGAAAATTGATTGTATTTTTCATATAGTATTTTTTTCTGTTTTCTTAAATTACATAAAAATGTATGTAAAATTACAAATATAATCTGTAATTAAACAGTAACAGAACAGTTAAATGATAAAATGGTCAACTGACTGTCAGCTCCCCAAAAAACTGTAAAACATCCTAAATTAAATAAACTGAAAACACTGTTATTTTACAGATATTTCCTGAATAATCACGATCATATACCTTCATTGTAAAAAAAAATCTTAAAAAAATGGTCAAATGACTGGCAGCTGCGGCTGCCAAACAAAAACCATAAAATTAATGTAAAATATGCTAATTTAAATAAAGTGTAAAAAACTTTAAAAGAAATTTGATGTCACCATGATTGAGATAAGTGTCTGCTTTAGTTGGGCTCATGACCCTTGAGTTTTTTAATTTTAGTTTTCTCTGGCTGCTTTAACTGTGTATATGATACACATTTGTTATAGCAATAAATGCAGGAGAAAATATCAGATCTTGGTCAGTTAATGGTGATGTTATAGTCATCATATGATGGTTAAATCTCTTAACATATTAGCTTAGATTACATAATATGTAGATGGATTTTAGCTTTATACAAAGTCTATAATTAATGACATAATTTTTCACATGACCCTTGAAATATTATGGTATCATTATTATAACAATCTGAAAAAAAAAACATATTCATAAAAGGTTTTGAGCTGATTAATTTTTATTGTAGTATAGAGACATCAAGAATCAACATATGAATCTCAACAATGGTGACAACCAACAAAGCTTTTTTGTGACTTTATAGTAGTTCAGAGTTAGGGCTGGGCAATATATATCGTGAGATTGTTATGCGCATCTCATCAGTAAAGCCGGTTCCTTGATTAGTAGTAAATCGCCATCACCTGCTTTCAGATGGAGCGGCATTTACTACACAGCAAAAACTCCAGTGTTAAATTAACACTCAAGAGTGTTAAAGTTAATGAGATAATTAAGTGATTAATTTAGTGATGATTGAGCATTATTGAAGACACCTGATGTTAACAAGCAGAATCACTGAAGGAGAAAATTGTAAGCCACCGTTATGGCGATCAATGTTTGCTTTAGTTGGGCTCTTGACCCTTATATGTTTACTTTAAATTTTACTATTGTTTGTCTGCTGTTATTGATTTTTAACAGTTAAATGAACAAAGTAAAGTGTGATCTGATAGTGTTGGTTATGTTTTGACATAATCATGCTGTGATCTGAAAAATGAAACTTATTTAGATAGTTTGGTGTAACTTGTTAGCAGCAGCTCTGTGATTCTACAGCATATGATTATCAGTATTTACCTTATAATCCAAAATATTTAATAAACATTGTTCTGATCAAAAGACTTTCAAATGAATTCATTTAGAAACACAGACATCAATAATCAGCCTGTGAATCTCAACAATGGTGACAATAATAAAGCATGTTGCAGTGGCTGCCACCAATCACAACTCATTAATGACTCCCATCATGCATTGCGGTATGAATAAATTATGATCTGAATTGTCTATGTAATTTACTTTTCCTAATTTAATATTCTGCTCGTCACCATTGTTGAGATGCATAGACTGAATCTTGACGTCTGTGTGTGCCTAAAAGTAAGTTTTTTTTTTGTTTTTTTTTAAACAACTTTTAAGAAATCCTCTATATTATATCAAAAATTCTGGGCATTTATGCAGAATCACAGTTATTTTGTAATCAACAACATAAATCTACGTCAGTAAGAAGGATCTTAATGAGTTCAGTGATCAAGTTCAAATGATGATTGTCATAATATAACCAACACCATCAGAGCACTTTATTCTTTGTTCAACTGGTGGTTATAACTCAGATACAACAGCCAAACAAAGTCTAAAGTAAACATATAAGGGTCAAGAGCCCAACTAAAGCAAACACTATTCTCCATAACGGTGGCTTACAATTTGTGATTTTCTCCTTCAGTGATTCTGCTTGTTAACATCAGGTGTCTTCAATAATGCTCAATCATCACTAAATTAATCACTTAATTATCTAATTAACTTTAACACTCTTGAGTGTTAATTTAACACTGGAGTTTTTGCTGTGTAGTAAATGCCGCTCCATCTGAAAGCAGGTGATGGCGATTTACTACTAATCAAGGAACCGGCTTTACTGATGAGATGCGCATAAAAATCTCATGATATATATTGCCCAGCCCTAACTCTGAACTACTATAAAGTCACAAAAAAGCTTTGTTGGTTGTCACCATTGTTGAGATTCATATGTTGATTCTTATCTCTATATTACAATAAAAATTAATCAGCTCAAAACCTTTTCTGAATAATTTTTTTTTTTTTTTTTTCAGATTGTTATAATAATGATACCATAATATTTCAAGGGTCATGTGAAAAATTATGGCATTAATTATAGACTTTGTATAAAGCTAAAATCCATCTACATATTATGTAATCTAAGCTAATATATTAAGAGATTTAACCATCATATGATGACTACAACATCACCATTAACTGACCAAGATCTGATATTTTCTTCTGCATTTATTGCTATAACAAATGTGTATTATATACACAGTTAAAGCAGCCAGAGAAAACTAAAGTTAAAAACTCAAGGGTCATGAGCCCAACTAAAGCAGACACTGATCTCAATCATGGTGACATCAAATTTCTTTTAAAGTTTTTTACACTTTATTTAAATTAGCATATTTTACATTAATTTTATGGTTTCTGTTTGGCAGCCGCAGCTGCCAGTCATTTGACCATTTTTTTAAGATTTTTTTTACAATGAAGGTATATGATCGTGATTATTCAGGAAATATCTGTAAAATAACAGTGTTTTCAGTTTATTTAATTTAGGATGTTTTACAGTTTTTTGGGGAGCTGACAGTCAGTTGACCATTTTATCATTTAACTGTTCTGTTACTGTTTAATTACAGATTATATTTGTAATTTTACATACATTTTTATGTAATTTAAGAAAACAGAAATTATATGAAAAATACAATCAATTTTCTGTATAAAAAATGTGAATTACTGGAATTTGTCATTAATGTCACAATACCTAAAATAACAGCTGGATTTTTATTTTACAGATATTATTTGTAATTTTACAGTGTTTTGAGAACAATTTAAAATGAAAGAAAATGATCGTCAAAAAATCACAGTTATTTTCTGTAAAATTAGGATTTTTTTACGGTGTAGGATAGTTACCATCATGGTGACAAGTGGTGCATGCAGCTTGATTTGAGAGCAAATAATCCCTTTATATTAATGCGCTCATACAGCAAGTGCTTCTGTATAACATACTTTTGCTAATATGTTAGCAAATTAGAATGTTAGCAGATTAACTTTTAAAAGCTAAGTTTATACTAATAAAAGTGTTCACATTGAGATTACATGAAAGTTTTAAGTTAATTGTATGAATTAATGTACTTTGAATTTCAGAACTTAAAAAATTTGAGGCAATTGATTGTCTTAAATGTTTTGAGTTCTGCCAACTTATTCGGGTTTACAGTGTACTTCATAGATTTGAGTTATATTAATTGAATGGACTTAGTACTATTAACTTTATTTACCCAAGTTATCTTAACAATAAGTTATTGAGTTACTTGGACACAAATCAAATATTTTTTTTATGCTTAAATTGTTTGAGTTAATAAACTTAAATGATTTAAGGCAATCGGTTTCCTCAAATGGTTTGAGTTGAGCTAAATGAGCACTTTAATTTAACCGTTATCAAAAGGTACAAGTAACAGTAATCCAACCTTTTAAATTCTGGAAAATTATGACTTTTAAGTTAATCAACTTAAAAAATTTGAGGCAATCGATTGCCTCAATTTTTTTGAGTTCTGGTAACTTATTTGGGTTTACAGTGTATTTGAACACCTGAGAAAATCAATGTTAATATTTGGTACAGTAGCCTTTGTTTGCAATTACAGAGGTCAAACGTTTCCTGTAGTTTTTCACCAGGTTTGCACACACTGCAGGAGGGATTTTGGCCCACTCCTCCACACAGATCTTCTCTAGATCAGTCAGGTTTCTGGGCTGTCGCTGAGAAACACAGAGTTTGAGCTCCCTCCAAAGATTCTCTATTGGGTTTAGGTCTGGAGACTGGCTAGGCCACGCCAGAACCTTGATATGCTTCTTACAGAGCCACTCCTTGGTTATCCTGGCTGTGTGCTTCGGGTCATTGTCATGTTGGAAGACCCAGCCTCGACCCATCTTCAATGCTCTAACTGAGGGAAGGAGGTTGTTCCCCAAAATCTCGCAATACATGGCCCCGGTCATCCTCTCCTTAATTCAGTGCAGTCGCCCTGTCCCATGTGCAGAAAAACACCCCCAAAGCATAATGCTACCACCCCCATGCTTCACAGTAGGGATAGTGTTCTTGGGATGGTACTCATCATTGTTCTTCCTCCAAACACGTTTAGTGGAATTATGACCAAAAAGTTCTATTTTGGTCTCATCTGACCACATGACTTTCTCATATGACTCCTCTGGATCATCCAAATGGTCATTGGCAAACTTAAGACGGGCCTTGACATGTGCTGGTTTAAGCAGGGGAACCTTCCGTGCCATGCATGATTTCAAACCATGACGTCTTAGTGTATTACCAACAGTAACCTTGGAAACGGTGGTCCCAGCTCTTTTCAGGTCATTGACCAGCTCCTCCCGTGTAGTTCTGGGCTGATTTCTCACCTTTCTTAGGATCATTGAGACCCCACGAGGTGAGATCTTGCATGGAGCCCCAGTCCGAGGGAGATTGACAGTCATGTTTAGCTTCTTCCATTTTCTAATGATTGCTCCAACAGTGGACCTTTTTTCACCAAGCTGCTTGGCAATTTCCCCGTAGCCCTTTCCAGCCTTGTGGAGGTGTACAATTTTGTCTCTAGTGTCTTTGGACAGCTCTTTGGTCTTGGCCATGTTAGTAGTTGGATTCTTACTGATTGTATGGGGTGGGCAGGTGTCTTTATGCAGCTAACGACCTCAAACAGGTGCATCTAATTTAGGATAATATATGGAGTGGAGGTGGACATTTTAAAGGCAGACTAACAGGCCTTTGAGGGTCAGAATTCTAACTGATAGACTGGTGTTCAAATACTTATTTGCAGCTGTATTATACAAATAAATAGTTAAAAAATCATATATTGTGATTTCTGGATTTTTTTTTTTTTAGATTATGTCTCTCACAGTGGACATGCACCTACGATGACAATTTCAGACCCCTCCATGATTTCCAAGTGGGAGAACTTGCAAAATAGCAGGGTGTTCAAATACTTATTTTCCTCACTGTATCTGAAGGTGAGGTGCTTGGTGTGTTCTGCTGAACTGAAGTACAATGGAAATACTTCATCCATGAATAGGCACTTCACCGCAAAGCATAGAGCTGCTGTAAATCAGGGGAACACAAGTCATGGTAAGGTATATGTTTTATTATTAGACACACTACTGATTACTGTGTCCATTCCATGACTCCTGGGCCTGTAATTTTACATAAATCTTTCATTTATTTTGTTATGGAAGTAAAATAGTGTCAAATGTTTTTGAAATAAAAAGCCTGTTGAATTGCACTACTTGAAAAAAAAATAGGCATTGCATTAACCATGCTTGCATTTTAATGCATTGTATTTTTAGGGCTTGCATTTTTATGGGCTAAAATTCAGCATGGTTGAATATTTAAGCTTTGAATATTTCAATTAAAAACATTTCAAACACCTTTTCATTATTAAAAATTCAATAATCCATATTCACCTTTCATATTTCACTTCCAAAATATTCAAACTGTTTGAAAATACAACCAATAATATTCAACAGGCAATTTTCGGTCCATTTTATTTCGCTTTGCAAATTCGCTTCCACAGATTCAGTGGTTCAAATTCGACAGTAAATTCAACATTGACGTCCAGGAACTGCAGGAAAAGCAATAGATTACCGAGCACACTCTCCATCTGCTGTTAGTCAACCTCACCATCAGATGGTGCAAAAGCGCGTGTTGTTTACGAAGACCAGCAACAGTTAGAGCAAGTCATTCATTCATAAAACTCATTTACAGCAATGTAAGTGTATTTGTGATTATTATGACGGCTGTTTTATGGTAAATTCAGTGCCTTCACGGTTACTTTTCCTGTGTAGCCTACATGCATCTTTCTCTACCGTGAACGAGATTATAATGTTATTCCCAGATGCGGATGTACAGATCCAATGTTACATTTTTGAGGTTGACATATATTTCTCTTGGTTGTTTAGTTGCCTTAACTTTATATTGTGGCGATGTGCTGCATGCAGGCTATTAGGGTTTCCCTCAATACTTCTGGACATATACAACGCTTAACGTAGATTAATGGACTACAGTGATGTAAAAGACCAAACTCGCAGGCAAGCAGATGGACTCAGAATAACGCGCAAAGCTGAGCGTTTCCCAGTGATAGACTGGCATAAAGATGGCTTGATGTTGGACATTCGCACATTTAGGGACCGTCTCTAAAGTGTATACGACTTTGGTATACACGTTTCTAACTCCGATAGCATTTGAATAGAACGACTTACAGTCATAAAACCAACTGTAAAGTGTTCATGTAGTGTCAGGCATAATGCGCACCCTTTGGATTTTTTATATTTATTCAAATAAATTTAAGTTTGCTATTGAAGTTAGAAACATGTATGCCAATGTTGTATGCAACTTTAGAGACGGTCCCTAAATGTGCGAATGTCCAATGTCAAGCTAATTTTACATTTAGTCATTTAGCAGACGCTTTTATCCAAAGTGAATCACAGTTAAATTAACAATAGGACAACAATATGCAAGTGCTATGACAGTTTAAGCTAATGCAATACACGTAGGCATACTATATATAGTATATCAGTATATGTATATCACCAGTAGGCTTATATGTATATCGCCAGATATCACGAAACGCTCAGCATGAAACTTTGCGCGTTAAGTTCATATTCTGAGTCCATGCTTGCCTGTAGCCTATATAGTAGCCTACAGCCTACTTCCCCAATAAGGTGCAAGATTGATCTTTCATATCACTGTATTAGTATATTAAGCTACGTTAAGCTTTTTGTCCCAACTGAAGGGGAATCCTTGAGTATGAGATATTGAGGGAAACCGATTATAATCCTGTTCAAGGTAGAGAAAGCTGATGACATGTAGAATACACAGGGAAAGTAACAATGAAGTTATTGAATGAAACATAAACACACAGCTTTTGTGTGTTTATCATCTTTTCCGCACATACTGACACAGATAATCATTTCCATTTTATGAATGAATGTCTTCGTCAACAACAAGCGCTTTTGCACCATCTGATGGTGAGGTTGACTAACAGCAGATGGAGAGTATGCTCGGTAATCTATTGCTTTTCCTGCAGTTCCTGGACGTCAATGTTGAATTTACTGTCGAATTTGAACCACTGAATTTGTGGAAGCGAATTTTGCAAAGCGAAATAAAATGGCCCGAAAATTGCCTGTTGAATATTATTGGTTGTATTTTTAAACATTTTGAATATTTTGGAAGTGAAATATGAAAGGTGAATATGGATTATTGAATTTTTAATAATGAAAAGTTGGTTGAAATGTTTTTAATTGAAATATTCACAGCTTAAATATTCAACCATGTTGAATTTCAGCCCATAAAAATGCAAGCCCTAAAAATACAATGCATTAAAATGCAAGCATGGTTAATGCAAAGCCTTTTTTTTTTTCAAGTAGTGCAATTCAACAGGCTTTTTATTTCAAAAACATTTGACATTATTTTACTTCCATATTATGTTAATTCTATTTTTATGTCTTTATTTATTTGTTTGTTTTAGTGGACCGAAAGCAAGAGCTGGATGAGGCTCTTGTGAATATGATTGTGAAAGACCTGCAGCCTTTTACCATCGTGGACGACAGCGGTTTCATGGACTTTGTGGCTTTGCTGGATCCCACATACACTCTGCCATCTAGACGGGCTCTGAAGAACATGGTGGTCCAGAAGTATGAGGAGGAGAAGATCAAGGCTAGGGCTGTCATGCATAAGGTAGAAGCTGTTAGCCTGACTGCTGATATGTGGACCTCCATTAATATGGACGCATATCTAGCAGTCACCTGCCATTATGTGGATGACTCTTCAAAGCTGGCCACAGTTCTTTTGGGAGTGTTGCCTTTCCCTGTGGCTCATACAGCAGATAACATCTCAGCAGCACAGAGGTCGCTGATGGAGGAATGGGGCATTGAAACCAAAGTCACCTCCATTGTGACAGATGCAGGAGACAATATGGTTGCCTGAAGAAATTTAAATCTTCTCCACATGGTTTGCTTTGCACATGCTCTTAATTTAGTGGTTAAAAAGAGCCTGGATGCAACTCCTGGCCTAGCAGACATACGATCAAGGGCAAGGAAGGTGGTGGCATGTTTTAAGACCAGCACCACAGCCAAGGAGAAGCTAAGAGAAGTGCAGGAGCAAATGCAGCGTCCAGTCATGAAGCTTATTCAGGAGGTGGACATGCTTCACATGCTTCAGCGCCTTTTTGAGGAGAGACAATCAGTGGGGGCATCTCTTGCAACACTCAGGACTGACGTGAGACCTCTGTCCGACTTCTCAGAGGACCATGACACCATCTCTGCATGCCTGAAATTGCTTTCCCCCTTCTACCAAGCCACAGTATAACTATCTGAGGAGAAGAGAGTCTCTGGGTCAAAGATACGTGCACTAGATTTATTTCACTCGTCTAAAAGCCTCCTGTCCACTATCTAGCCGGGATAATTTAGATGCAGCCTTGGCACTTCACCGGAAGAGGTCGCTGTTACTGAAGCTTCGAGTAATGAACCTATTTTCAAAACAATTCTTCTAAGTGGTTCAGTGCTTCACCAAAGCCTCATTTGCCCATCACTACAAGAAGGACACCCCCAGCTCTTTGTTGCCAAGCTAATTCTGTTCACTGTATCTCTAACAAAGTCAGTTGAGCACTGCTTGTTTGTGATTTGAGACTTAATCAGCGAGTAAACTCATTGTCAGATCTTGCTTTTTGGCTTCTGACCAAAGTCGTTCTACATCATTCTTAGATTTTTGGAAGATGTTATATATTAATTACTTATCACCACACTTTAAAACCAGCAAAATATCAGTGTGTAATGATGTTACATTTTATTGTTGTATGTTGTATGTAATCGATGATGGACAGATGAGCAACAGTAACGTAATCATCCACGTCATCAAAGAGCGCTTGGGTTGAATTCGTTTACAACAAAGATGCATAGACAGTAAAAGAAAAGATGACTGCCTCTGGAGAATTTAGATTTTCACACTTATAAATAAGTCAGATAGAATAAATGCATATTTGGGGTGCTGTCCGAGGAGAGGGCGGGCTCGGTATTCGGCCCGAACCCAGGGTACTCCCCCCGTATTCCAGGCTGTGGAAGAACAAGCGTGGAGGGATGCTGAAAACTGTCAAGGAATGTTAGGTGAGTTGACCGAGTGAATAAATATATGCTTCCTCTCATGCTGATAGTGTTACGTCAGAAACGAGGACACAATATGCAAGTTAAAGCTCTTTATTTATAGTCAATGATGATGATGATGATGATGATGATGATGAATAATCCGGGTGATGCAGGCGGTGGCGCAGGGACTTTGATGGTCAGACACGGAGTGATGGATGAAGTGCTGCGTGCTCTGATGAGTGATGACGTGATCCAGACATGAAACGTAATCCAACAAGACGCGAAACCGGAACACAGGAACTCAAGACGGGACACGGGGCACGGGAACAGGATCAGACAACACAGAGACTTCATGCAACGATCTGACAAAGGAAATGAGAAAGTGGTGAGCATTTATAGGAGATGAGATGAGTGGCAGCTGGTGATGATGAGTGATTGCAGCTGGATACTGATCAACTGTAACGATCCGTACACACCCACTCACACACATGTAAACAACAAAGCACGAGACTAGAGAGAGACGTTGGATCTATGAACCGTGACAGATAGTGTAGACACGGTAATCGTTTGATGACAAGTTGATTGGATTGATTATTTGAATGTGCTCCTCCCGAACTTTGTTTACGGAACATCATGTGTAGATTCCGCCATCGCGTCTGTTATAGAAGATATCGACAGCGCATTCATTTTAAAAGAGGAACAGAGAACCACGATCAAGGCATTTGTCGATCGGAAACATGAATGAAAAACATACGTCACTTACTCTGTTGCTCTGATTGGTTGTAGGTCTATCCAATTGAGTGCAGAGGCATTTTCTTTCCTGGTTCGGTTGAAACACGGCCCATAATCAAAGCTCAATGGAGCAGTATCAGATTCACATTCTGACTAGAATCTGAGTATGACGACGTCAGTACAAAATGCTCAGAATTATAGTGGTGGGCTGCACGTCAGAGTGGTGCATGAAGTGATAAACTTATATTCAGTGCTTTACTCAAGTGTCACAACTGTAATGCTATTGAATAAATATTTTTATTTTGAGGCTTTTCCAAGCAAATATGGATGAATGTGGTTGTTGGTGGTTAATTTGATTAACCATTATATCATGTAATTAGTTAATGGTAATCCTTTCCCTTTTGTATCCACAGAATGATGACCAATCGAGTGCTGCAGGAATGAGTCCCAAACCTTAGAAATGAGGTTGCATTTTTGCAATTCTGGTTCCATTGTTCCCAATTCAACAAGTTTTTTTTTTTTTTTAAATGGGATTTGGTTAAATGCATGACATAACACAAACTCAAGATTTTTTTTTTTAAATATTTTGTTTATAGAATATACAACATAAAATGCATCAAGTAAAACCCCATTCCTGAAATGTGCTAGCTGGGTCCAAAAGAGGGGTATGAGTTGTGGACAGTTTTAAATTTTATGAACAAATTTTATGAAATATTTTCGTTATAATTTTTTCAGTTTATTATACATTTTGTGAATTAATTCCCAGAAGGTTTGGTCAATCTGCTTCTTTAAACAAGCAAAAAATTCAAATGATATCAGTAAGATGTTGCGTCTACACAGACTGTTATTACAAGGACTGACCACAAGAGGGAGAAAGAGAAGGGAGATAAGGGAAGAGAAGTGTGCATATACATGGAGAGAGTTCGGTCTGGATTAAAGAGTGAGAATCCAAGGAATTCTTGTGCCATCGTATCCTTTATTGTTTTGTAAAGATAAGTGACAGTACAACATAAATCACACTATTTCACGATAATTTTAAAGCCATCAACAGGTAACCATCATCACCTGATCACATTTCCTTTCAACTTTCTTTGCTGCTGCAAATGTGTTTTACAAACACACTGTCACAGCGGCCAAAAAACACAAAAGATAAAATAACAATTAAGGACCCAACTAATGGAAACACTGATCACTGTTATGGTGACTTCAAATTAAACACATTAGAGTTAAACCTCTGCTAATTCTCAATGAAAACTTCTGTAGACGTCTGACAGAAATAAAGTCAGTCTGGTTAGTAATAAGTGAAGCTGGTAATGCTGTTTGTGGAGTTGTTTAATCCTCCTCTGCTGAGATCTTCACAGATTTAATGTCTTCTTTTCTCTTCAGTTGATTTCATCTAAGGCTGCGTCTGAAGTCAGTTGTAGTTCTTGTGTTTCTGCTCGACTCTTTTTCTGTTATCTTCTTTCCTTTAGTGATTCTGCTTGTTAACAGGCTTATTAAGGCTCAGATGACTCCATATTTAATATGTGTATATTAAGATTTTGTGGCTCAGATAAGGTCCAGTTCTGGGGCCTCATTTATAAAACTTTGCGTAGGATTTGCGTCAGAAGTGGCGTACGGATGAAACATAGGACGTGCGTATGCACAGAAATATTTGGATTTATAAAACCATGCACACGCACATCCTACGCAGTTTTCCCTTAATAAATCACAATCAATTCTAAATGTAGCGCAGCTTTTGCGGCTTCATGTCACGCCCATAGTTGCACATAAATAGTCTGTGAAACGCCCACAAGTTAATATTCATCGATTGCGAAATCATGGCAAACACAGAGAAGATAACCAAAAAACGTAACTTCACTCAATGTGAAGTAGAAATGATCATTGGTGAGGTGGAAAAGAGGAGTAAAATGTTGTTTGGAGGGCACAGTGTGGGCAGCCGCATTAATAATGCCAAAAAGGCACTTGAGTGGCAAAAGGTTGCAGACGCCGTTAATGCTGCAGCCTCACAACCTCGGACCATGGCCGAAATAAAAAAGAAATGGTCGGACATCAAAGTCGATGCAAAAAAGCGTCTAGCGCTCCATCGCCAGAGTGTGTCTGCCACGGGTGGGGGAAAGGGGAAAGCTACAGATGTGTTATGAGGATGAATTATTTAACATGCCAATATTATTGCAGAACATATTTCACTTTTCTTTTTGCAAATATGTGTTAATTTGCATTTCTGTTGTAATCTTCGTTTGATTTTGTTTGTTTTACACTGCAGATCGATCAAACGGGTGTTCGTGTAGGCTGTTAATTGTAAGACTTGCTTTGTGAAGTCTTCATGTTATTTAAGAGTAGCAGTATTGTCATTTCTTTTACACAATGGTCTACAGTTTCACATACTTTCACACACTTTCACGTGTTTCTTCCATCTGCCGACGGTGTCGCCATTTCTCATTTCACCCGTTTTTGTGCGTACGCCTGAGTCAGAGTTTGCGTGAAGAACCGCACATTTTCCTGTCAAGTTTGCTTTTTATAAATACCAATTATTGCGTAGAGAGCGCCGTACGCCTTCTTTTGTGCGTACGCAACGTTTATAAATGAGGCCCCTGGTTTATTTATTTGCTCTTGGCTGACATGTGGCATTGCTATGGCCTGCTTGTGGCATTGCTATGGCCTGCTTGTGGCCCAGATCTGGCAAACAGGAGTGAGCCGCCCAATGGCCGTCATTCCACACTGCATGTGGGCCAGATCATCTTTCCACGTGTGCCAGATCTAGGACGTCACAGTGTTGCTATGTGGGTGTTTAATTTGATAATCCATTGCATGCTTCATTTTTCCAATAAAATGTCATTTCAGTTTTATTAAGATTTTAAAGTTTGTTAACTTTCTCTGCTGATGTCTTAAAATTAACTGATTAACATCCTTCTATCTCCTCTCTCTCATAGACATACATTAAGAGAGAGAAAAGCTGCATATACTACGAAAAGATTTAGAAGTTAAACGTAGTGCTAGGTTTAAAGGCTAGATTTTTATTAATTTTTTTGTTAATGTTTTAACAGGCTAGCAATCCAAAAGAGCCATTCAGCTACACCACAGTAATATATATAATAATAAAATGCATATTTAATGTGACTAACCTTTGTGGATGTGATGTCTCACAAACTTGGATGTTGTCGTTCCGGTGTCTTTAATTGTTTTCCCACATTCTTTGCATCTAGCCGATTTGACATGTTAATAAATCCAAATGAAAGAACAAATGGCACGGTTGCTCCCGCCCCGTCATGTTTAATGGGCCTTTCATTATGACATTTCGGAGTTTACACGCAATATACAAATATAAAATCAAATTCAATGACAAGGGTCCGAACTACCGCGACACTTAGGGAAATACATGTGACGCAGATTTTATAAAACCATTCAAATAAAACACAAATTATTTGTTTATTATATCTGTAAGGATTAAAGTTTAAACTTACGAGTCCTTTTTGTCGAGTCCGAGTCAAGTCTGAAGTCTATTAAAGGATTAAGTTCACCTCAAAATGAAAATTTCCTGATAAGTTACTCAACCCCAATGCCATCCAAGATGTTCATGTCTTTCTTTCTTCAGGGGAAAAGAAATTAAGTTTTTTGAGGAAAACATTTCAGGATTTTTCTCCACACAATGGACTTCAACAGTAACCAAATTGTTGAAGTCCAAACCAATGCAGTTTCAAAGGGCTCTGAAGTGCTTAAAAGGGCTCTGCACGATCCCAGCTGAGGAATATGGTCTTATCTAGCGAAACAATCGGTCATTTTCTAAATAAAATAAAAGTTCATATTCTTTTTAACCACAATTGTTCGTCTTGTGCTGGTCTGCGACACGCCAGGCATTATGTAATCATTGGAAAGGCGCTGGACGTAGGCGGAAGTACGTAAGCGAACATGCAAAGACTAATACAAAAGCCCTTTAACAAAAAAGGTAAAACAATGATGTTGGACAATTTTGAAGTTGGAGGAGAAAATGAGATGGATTTTTTCGCCCTACCCAACCTTTTTGAACCGGAGTATATAGATAAAGACCTTAGGCAGATGGAGGAGACCGCTACGTCCAGCGTGACCTTTCCAACGTGATTACGTAATGCCTGGCGCGTCGCAGATCAGCACAAGACGAACAATTGTGGTTAAAAAGAATATACATTTTTATTTTATTTAGAAAATGACCGATCGTTTCTCTAGATAAGACCCTATTCCTCAGTGCAGAGACCTTTGAAGCACTTTAAAGCCCTTTGAAACTGCATTGATTTGGACTTCAACAATTTGGTTACCATTGAAGTCCATTGTGTGGAGAAAAATCCTGAAATGTTTTCCGCAAAAAAAATCATTTCTTTTCCACTTAAGAAAGAAAGACATGAACATCTTGGATGGCATTGGGGTGAGTAACTTATCAGGAAATTTTCATTTAATTTCATTGCAAAATTTCATTTTGAGGTGAACTAATCCTTTAAAATGTGACTTGAGTGTGAATCGAGTCCGAGTCTCTAACTCGATTGCCCATCTCTGCTGTGCAATCAGATATACTCTGGACGCACAACAAATCTAAAACTGTAGTCATCAGGACAGGGGTTAGACAGGTCCATACTGCTGTTGGTCGGAATCACTGCCATGCTGTCTTTGAATTCTTGAACATGAAAGACATTGTTTTGATTTTTACAGGTGAGAATCAACTTGTTGCTGAAGCGAATGGTGTTAGTGTAACTGTACTGATTACCACTTGCCAAAAACCTTGCAACAGGAAAATATTTACATGAGACACCATAGTTAGAGCATTCCTGAGCAGTAAGAAAAACCTGGGCTTGCCATTGGACCGTCTTCTCTTTGTAAAGAGCACTAGGGTGTTCAGGAGTGGATAAGGTAGGAACTTGGGTTCTGATCATTTGGCGATTCCTGTATCGCCGGTAATTGATAGTTGGGGTTGTGTCATTGATAACTAGACTCCACTCATCAGAAGTGTAGATTCTGGGCAGATAATCATTACTCATGTTATCCATTTTATTCCTGATCTTGGAGAAAGGCAGAGCATTGAACTGAAAACCTCTGAGCAGACCAGTTAGGTACAGTTTCTCATGATTCTGATGGAGAACACTTGAGGAAAACTGCATTTCATACAGTTTATCCACTGGGATCAAGAGGAAGCGGATGTGATTCAGGAGGCTGGCCTGTTGTTCTGAACTAATTTCATCACCTTTGTCTTGGATCCATCTCTCCAGAGCTTCAAGAAGAAAAGCTTCATCCTCCACAACCAGGTCTGAGCGCTGCAGCAGAGCGTCCATCATGTGAAAGGAGATGGTGCTCCACAGCGGAGAGCTTATGAGGAACTCACAGTTCCAGGAGAGATACTGAAGGACATTCTCCTGCAGAACAAGGTCACCTGTGCGGACGCCATACTCGTACATTGATAGCTGTGTCCGGAAGGTGTTGTCTTCTGGAAGGAGGGAAGTGAAGACCCTGCCAACATCCTCCATAAGCGTCTTCACTCCAAAGATAAATGACAGATGATGGAGACATTGAGCCGAAGTGATGGAAACATCAATCTGACGAGTGTACAAATACCTGAGAAAAACCGTTCAGTTACTGTCTAATACTGATATAGCCAGTGGGGACTGGCCAATAGGCCCTCTAGGGTGCCGCCCTCTTTAAGATACACATACAAAATAATAATAATTATTTTTATTATATATTATATAAATTGATATGGGCATGATGATATGATAGAAAATCATCTGTGCAAAATTTACGCTTTTCCAATATGTCCGCTCTGTCCACAGCTTAAGTTTAGCTCTGGGGCGATAGTGAAATTGCCCATGGGAGGCAGGTTTATGTAGAAGTTTATCCAATTGCTGTGAACATATTTAAGATATGACATAAAATGTAGCCAATCAGCATACTCAAATCTGATCCGAAATGGGCAATTTCTCTATCGTCCCAAAGGAGCCACAAAAGTCAGGACTAGTTTGTAGGGCAGCGTTCCTCAATTAGTTTTTACCAAGGGCCAAATTCTGCCAAAAATACAAAGCCAAGGGCCACCGATGACAATGTTATAACCACAATGTTTGTTCTGATACACTCTAAAAAACGCTAGGTTAAAAACAACCATTTCTGGGTTATTTTGCAACCCAGCGCTGGGTAAATATTGGACAGAACACATGCTGGAATATTTTTACCCAGCTTCTTGTGTTTTAAATTATATATATATATATATATATATATATATATATATATTTTTTTTTTTGTATTATTATTATTTATTTTTTCAGTCAATTTGATATTGAAGGTTTTTTATTTTAAATTATAACAATGCCCTCTAAAATCTCTGTTATAGGACAGTTAAACAATATATATACATAGTTATAGTTATAAAGTTTTTTCCTTGCTGTTGTAAATTGTGAATTATGAAAATGAAAAATATATTTTTTTATTTTACCATGAAAAAAGTTAGCAGAAATTTTTTTTCGGTTTGTGAGAATCATCCTCAAACTTAATCCTGAACTTGGTAAAACAATTATCTTTATTAAAAATATGTTTCAAGCCTTCCAAATATATTTTAAATCTTAATATGTTTTCCTTGTGTTAAATCATACTTGGATGTTTGCTAAAATTGTTGGTTTTGGCACAGCCCTACCTAACCGCCACTGGAGAGAGTCTGTAGAATTCTGATTTGCACAGTTCAAAGCAACATGCTTTTGGATTCAACTAAATTAAGTGAAATGGTCTTCAGAAAGTTACCTGAGAAAAGCAGAGACATGAGGATGGCACGTCTGGCTGACATCCACTGTGAGGTTTCTGGACTCATTTGTTATGTTTAGTTCTGGATAAATCATGAGGATCATACGGTGCACACAAAACGCCAACTCTGCCTCTTCACTAAGGTCTCGTACATTAATGCTGAAATCACAACCATCTCCACTGTCAAACAGAAGACCAAGATCATCAGACAAACCCAGACTGTTATCCACAGAGAACTGACGATTGCTGGTTATGTTTGTACCTGCGAAGAAAATATAATAAAACTGATTAAGTGCACAACTGCAAATATATCTGTTGTAGCCAATTATTTTATTGTTTTACCAGTATCGCAGATCACTCCTGCATCTTCTTTATGTGAGCAGTCAGTAACACCCCAGCCTTTAAAGCTGCAGTCAGACAATGAGCTTTCTAAACCTTTACAGTTCATTTCATCCAGCCAGATTGGACCAGAGCCTTGAAAAATCAATAGAATTGTGGTTTAAAAAAATTAGAAACTTATTGTTATCATAGTGTGTATGGACTGAGGATCATATATACCTTCACCATATTGTCCTCCAGACGTAACTGAGATTGCTCCAGGAAAACCCATCTGACGACACACCACTTGTGCTTCAGCCACTTCCCATCCGTCATCACAAACTGTTCCCCACTGTCCATCATGATAGATCTCCACACGACCAGAAGAAGGAAGATTCCCCACCAATCTCACTCTGCCCTCCTGTGTTGGCTGCTTTGGTGTGTAACCTTCATCCAGCAGCAAAAGATTAAAATATGTATATATTTTACAGAAAAACATGCTCACAAAAAAGATTTTAAAGCAGCCAATGAAATGTGTTAACCTCAGCTAACTGTGAATTTGTTGTTGCAACAGATGTGTTTGGTTGTAAAATTCGACTGGATGTGTAAGACTTTGTATATTACATTTAACATTAAAAAATATATGCTGTAATGTTTACAAATATTACTTTAATATCATGTATATTTTTGTAAAACTCATGACAAACCTGTAAATACAAATACTGCAAACAAACAATAGAGATTTTCGCACTCTTATTGAAACTCTTTATTAAATGGTAAGGTTATCCCATGGGATAAAGTGTGGTTGTTACCACAGATGTTTCATATTAGAAATAAGGTTAAAGAAATATCTTTTAAACTCAGTCATCAATTTTATCCAGCTAATCATTATTTTTTATTTTTTTATTAAAAAAAAAATAATTATCATGAAACTTGGATTTATTTTGGCATTGTATTATTTTTCTGTTATACTGTCACGGTGTGGGTTTGTGTCTTGTTCTTGTCTGTCATGTGTTCCCATCTTTTCATGTTTAGCTGTCTCCCGTTATGTCTATTAATCTCCCAGGTGTCTCTGATTAGCCACACCCCCTTGTTATCTTGTTTAGCTTGTTTGCCTTTGTATTTAAGCCCTGTGTCTAGTTCAGTCTTTGTGAGTTCTTGATGTTGTTATGTTGCCTGTTCTGTCACGGAGTCTTAGTCTTTGTCATAATTCAAGTTTATTTAATAAAAACATTGCTGCATCTGGATCCTGCTTCCTGCTTCATGCTCTGCATCATAACATACTGGTACAGAAATGCATTAATGAAAATATTCAGTGTTCAAGACCATCAGTCTCTCTCTTATGGGAAAATGTACTCTTTGGTTTCATGGATAATCCTGAAAAAAATATAATTAATTAATTTATACTTTTGGCCAAATTTTATATTTATAAATGTAAGTTTACCGATCAGAAACCCAATTTTATACGTTTGTTAACTGAAGTAAGGCTGTACTTAAACAGTATTAGAGACTCTCTGAATAAGAAAGCTGTCAAGACTTTTTAAATCTGTGCGCTTTACAAATTATTTCTTTGATATTTTTATACCTGAATGCACTTTTAATCTGATATTTATGTTTCTATCCCTTGGCACCCTTTTCTATTTTATATAGTAATTGCTATTTTCTTTCCTTTTTTGTATTGTGTGTTTAATACTTGTGTGTTCCTTGAATATATACAGTATATACCAATAACTGCAAACAATGTTTTTTATATATATATATATATATATATATATATATATATATATATATATATATATATTGAAAGAAAGAAAGAAAAGGTTTACTAACCAAACAGGGTATGACGTTGTGCTGAAACATGAAGAAACAGTAGAGGCAACAGAAGATACATGATTCTTCTCATGCTGGAAATATTGCAAACAGCAGAGACAGAAACACGATTCTCAGCTGAATGAGTAACAAAACACCTTGCCTTTCCTTTAAATAAGGACCAAATCAGGTCAAATATTTTGAAACTTGGATAAAACGCTGTGTAATCACATTTAAGGGCTCAGAAAAATCAGAAAAATTGATTCTTTAGTTAATAATTTCACACAAACTTTGCTCTGCTGTTCTGTTCGTGCTGCTTCAGATCCTTTTCATGCAGTGCAACATGGGAAGAATGATACAAACACAAAGTGGTATATCCTTCAAAGTTTATTGGTCAGATACACAGTTTTATGTACTCTTCTTGTTATTCATTTGATATAGAACAAAGGTTTTTACAATTGTTTGGATAAACAAATGAACATTATCATAAGCCCTCCTACGTCCGTTTACCATATATGTGGATGTTTTACCTCTTTTCAAGGACAAATGTTTCAACAGTTAGATAAAAACCCTAAGGGAGAATAAAAACAGTTGTCGATCTAGCAAGGAAAACAATATTGGGGAGAACGCATCAGCTCTCAGAGGGGATTGTGTCAGGGATAAGAATGGCGGGCAGTGAGTGTTCTCTGCTGAAAGGAAGAGGTCCTCTTCAGCTATTCTGATAATGCTTTATATCAGTGGTATTCAATTAAAGTTCAAAGAGGTCAAGTCTCTATATTTCCTTCCCAGCGGAGGTCTGGACAATACTTGTCTTTTTTGGAACAGTTATACATTTCCATCGGGGTAGCCGTAGTACTCTGCAAAAGCAAAATCCTAAACACTTAATGACATTTTTGGATGAACTATCCCTTTAAAATATATAATCCAAGTTCATGATGATGAGCCAATTGCAACTAAAATAAAAGTGAGGATATAATTGATATTTGTGGCTATATTAGGCATATCAACTAAACAAACTTTTTTTTTGTGAGGAGAGTAGATAATAAGGCATATCTTACTATGAGTTTGAAAGAGTATGTTCCACAGAAAATTAAATGTTTAAATGTTGAAAAATGTACATAGATGGAAATGGTTTAAGGAGGTATCAAGAAATGGTATCAAGTGGAAAATGTTTATTATAAGTGTGTGTGTTACTGTGTGACATTTAGTGCATGATGGAAGGGACACACTCATTCAGTTTTAAGATATTTAACAATTAAGGTAATTTTTTTTTTTAATAGTGCTTAAATATTTGCCTATATCCTTGCTTCCATAGAAGGGGCGAGGGGCACTACCGGTGGTGCCATGACCAAGTCCTGAAGGCCATAGCGAATACCATCAGCTGTGGAATTGGCCACTGCAAGCGCCTCCGGGCTGCCTTACAGCACGAGACTGAGTGTTGAAAGTTGACCTGGGCAAGCAACTGAAATTCCAAGAAACATTTAGAACCACTACGACACTGCGGCCTGACATGTTACTTATCTCAGAAACCTCCAAGCAGATCATTCTCCTGGAACTCACCGTACCTTGGGAGGACCGCATCGAGGAGTGATACTGTGTCCAGGTTGCATCAAGTTGATTTATGTTATAAGAAGAATGGGACATGACTTTGAATGATATGTTTTCAGAATGTGAATGCAGCATGAAGGAGACGCTTTTAATTGCATTCTTCCAGACCTCAAGCTAAAAACTTGTAATTTATACAAATTGAGAGATTCAATGATTCGTGATCAAATGAGTTTGGTCAGTGTCCTGCCTTCAGTAAAAGGCAGTGGTGGACAGTAACTAAGTATTTTTAACTTTTACTGTATTTAAATACATGTTTTAAGTATCTACTTTATCTGAGTATTTTTACTGAGTACTTACTTCACTTTTACTTGACTACATTCCAAATCATAATATTTTATTTTTACTCACTACATTTCCTAAAATCGTTATCGATTTCTGAACAAGCTGATTCTTTTCAATTAACTTGTTAAATCGGTTTGCAAATCGCACTGAACGATTAATTTGTGAATTAGACCGATTCGATTGCACTGTTCTCTAGTCAACAACGCACAGATTCAAATGATCTGGTCAGAGCGATTGTGTCCCTTCTAGGCCGCTGTACGTGAGCTGTATCGTTCAGTTTCGTTCCGACAAACGGGGCACTAATTTTTCTTTTGCTCAATATGTTCAACGTTAATAAAAGGTATCCAAGCAAAAAGTTCTCCACACATTTTCCTGCAGTTAATGAGAAAAGTGTATTTATTGGCGCACTATATTGACTGCGTATTGAGACGTCTAAAACGGTTGAGCTCGATTTTCAACCAATCAGCATCGAAAATGTAAGTAGGTCACAGCCGAAATCAAGCCAATATCACTACGCACATGTAAACAGAGGAGGACGTAAGCAGCGCATCTTCATCTGATAGCGGCGATCAAGCTCGATTAACACCCGTAAAGTGTGTTCTTCATGTCGGAAAATATGGTGGGAAAGGTCCGCAGCCCTTTACTGAAGTCCGATGGGAAAAAATCAAGCAATGTGCGTAGGAATGGCTCAAAACGTCGGACACTACGGAGCTAACGTTAGCTATTGCTAATAAACATGTTGCCCTCCTGGACAAACTGGTCTCTGATGTCCCAACAACTACGGGTTTCACCCGGCCTGATATCGGCGTTTTATAGACGCTTGACTTGTGTGTATGTGCGTGATGGGTAGGTTTAGTGGTCGGGTCAAGAGTGTGTGTGTGTGTGTGTGTGAGAGAGAGATAGGTCGCTGTCAGTAGCCTAAAAGAGGCCTAGAAATAGGGTTTCGTTCCACATATTTAAAATCAGAAAATATATACAGATTCCTTAGGAAAAAGTTCTCCACACACAATCTTGCAGTTTTTGAGAAAAATTATGCTAAAGGTGCCCATTTTGAAAAAAAGGGAAAACATAGGGAATCTTTTAATTAATTAAACATGGGATCTTGTTGTATAGCAGCTAACTGTAAGACATTTTTAAGCCATGCAACAAGTTAGTAGCCATTCATTTTTGAAGTGTAATAGTATGGTTTTTGTGGAAAGCACACAATGAAGGTGAGGGGTAAACACACAGTCTTTACTTGGTAAACTCAAATGGGGAGGTCGCAGAAAGGGAGGAGCCCGATGACGTCGTAAGGGTGCCGGGTGTAGGCACAGGCGGAATCCTGGAAGTCCGTGGCGGAAGTTGGGTGTTGACCACCGGAGGCCGACCTGGAAAGACGAGGGAGCCCAGCGGAGCTTCCGGGCAGACAGGCTGTGGAGGCGATGAGGGAGCCGTGAGCCGAGGCGATGGCGACGGGCTGACTGGCTGAGGTGGAGACATGGGCCTGGAGGCCAGAGGTGCAGCCGGGGACTCGGCCTCAGGCCAAGCTGGTGGAGGGGAAGCCCAAGGCGAGGAGGATGAGACAGCACATGGTCTGTGGGCAACTGTATTATTTGGACAACTGTATGAAAATGTAGTCTTTTTTTTCTGAAGGAAAAGTTAATGCTATATGTTTCAGTTGTGTCATGTCAAGTCCAGTTCAAAGCCAGGTCTAACCACAAAAAAGTAACTGGAATGTCAACACCCAGCATTAAAAAGGTCTCATGCATATGGATAAAGGAAAAAGTAAACAGCCAGGTTTATTTGAAAATAGACTTTTTATATTCATATACCAGTGATGAGACATGAGAACCTCCTCTTTGCATTGTGGGAAACGTTTTTGTGGTAAACTTAAAGCCACTCAAACAGGTTTTGTCTGCACACTGCAGTTACTTGGTTTTGTTTTCTTGTGAAATGAAACTTAAGGTAGTCCTCAAATTTGATTGGACAGTGCATGTAAGTGATACCTATCTCACAATGCTTGACTTTATTTGGTAGATATTTAAATGGAAGACAATAAGAATTGTAAGTCTTTCCGTAAGAACTTTCATGAATTGTGTTCATCCTAATTTCGTATTTTAAAGAGTTTCTAACAAGAGAATGATCATGAATATTGTATGGACATACAATCCAGATGCAGCAATGTTTTTATTGTTTTAAAAAACATTGCTGTTTTTTTTTTTGTTTGTTTTTTCATGTGCAATATTATTGACTTGACTGCACTGACACTATTGGATGAGAACTGAACTGACAATGAATGGGTGCACATTTTGCATTGTTTGTAGAAGGATTTTTAAATGTGCTCAGAAAACATTCTTGGAACATCTTTTAAACATTATAATGACAACTAACTTCAAATGAATAAGGTTTTGTGTGCTGTTTTAAAAGAACATCCTTGGAACCTTTGTACAGAGGTTCATATGTGTATTAAAGTGTTAAAATAACCCCAGAAAATGTATTATTCACCCCAAAATGAAACTTTACAAACCCTCATGTTGTTTCAGACCCGTAAGACTTTCGTTCGTCTTCGGAACACAAATAGATATTTGTTTTATAGATAAAACAGATATTTATAATAAAATGAATTGTCCCTCTGATATCTTGTCCCAGATATTAAATTTCTGTCCCTCCACCGACAGTCTACGCAACTAAAACTTTGACGCTTCAAAAGGTTCATAAAGAGATGGTAAAACTAATCCATATGATTTGAGCGGCTTAGTCCAAATTTCTGAAGGGACACAATCGCTCTGACCAGATCATTTGAATCGGTCCGTTGTCGACTAGAGAACAGTGCAATCAGATCGGTCTAATACACGAATTAATCGCTCAGTTCGATTTGCAAACCGATTTAACAAATTAATTGAAAAGGATCGGCGAATCAAAATCACTTTTATGAAATGTAGTGAGTAAAAATACGATATTATGCTTTGGAATGTAGCGAAGAATCTTGCCAATTCGACAATCTTTCTCTCAGTTTCTAATCACATATACCAATAACAATCTGATTACGAATCATTGAATCTCTCAATTTGTTAAAATGACAAGTTTTTAGCCTTTAACTTGAGGTCTGGAAGAATGCAATCAATGCTAAAAATGCTAAAACAAAACATATTGTTCAAATTCGTGTCACTTTCTTCTAAAGGGCATCAAATTATTCTAGTACCTTATCCAGTTTATTTGTATATTTCATTGAACTTCACTGTTTACAACATATATTTAGCCTCCTCCTCAAAAATAAAGGTGTTTATAAACCTCCACAGCATCTGCTTTAGCCATGGTAAGTAACATGGCGATCTTTCTTTCATCCGCAACATAAAGCTCTGTGAAAGTCCTCCAATTTGAGGAAGAGAATTTGATCGTTATACATGGTGATAACAACAATAGTAGCTATTATATTTGTTCTATTATACTTTTAAGGCTGTGGTCCAGTCTGGCTGGATGACATGAACTATAAGGGTACAGAAATCTCATTGTCTGAATGCTGTTTCAAAGGCTGGGATGTTACTGACTCCATAAAGAACATGCAGGAGTAAGACAGGTAAGACATCTACTGGATCTTACAAAAATTACAACTCTTGCTCGTTGATTTTGCTTTGTGATACTGCCTAATTACATTAATTGATTTATTTACTCTTGTTTTTGTTCAGATTTATTGTTAATATGACATTTCTTCCATGAAAGCAAGGATATAGGCAAATATTTAAGCACTATTAAAAAAAATAGTATTAATTGTCCAATATCTTAAAACTGAATGTGTGTGTCCCCTCAATCATGTGCTAGATGTCACACGGTAACACACACACTTATAATAAACATTATTTTCCACTGATTTCTTGATACCTCCTGAATCCATTTCCATGTACAGTGGGGAGAACAAGTATTTGATACACTGCCGATTTTGCAGGTTTTCCTACTTACAAAGCATGTAGAGGTCTGTAATTTTTATCATAGGTACACTTCGACTGCGAGAGACAGAATCTAAAACAAAAATCCAGAAAATCACATTGTATAATTTTTAAATACATTTTTTAAATAATTAATTAGCATTTTATTGCCCTTTGAGGACAAGTTTCCTAACATGCGGAGGCATGCACAAAGGATGCTCGTTTTATTCGGGTCCATGTATGCGAGCAGACTTTCTCTGTAATGAACTTTAACAAGTCAAGCTACAGATCACGACTAACCGACGCACACCTGTCGTCCGTGTTGCGCATCTCAACGTTGAACATGACCCCAGATTTCGATGACTTTGTAAAGAAAGGCGACCACCTCAATTGTTCACATTGAGTTACAGAACAGGCCTAGCCAAAGTTCCATTAAGTTACCCTTGATTGATGATTTTATTTTTACAGCATTGTTCAGTTTAATGTTGCCATATCTTATGCATGTCCCGTAGATGGTGATGATACAGCTAAATCAAATTTAAATTTTGTGAGATGCATAGGCCTATTCCATGTTGTCCTTGATATCTTTCAAGCAAACATACGTGTGATGAAGTTGATCTGCACTTAAATTGTGTTCTATTTTATAAAAGATTTAAACAAAATATGTGAAAGAAATTACAAAAAAAATAAATAATCACAACTGAAATCAGATGAATATGTTTTTCATTCAGTGATGAAGGTCTCCCTCTGGTATATAGCCTCAATTAAATTTGATAATTCCAAGCCAGATTGCCTGAAGTCTAATGTAGCAAAAATAAATATCAGGCCTTGAAATAGGCTGGCAAAGTCAAAGTAACTGTAGAGTAGCCTTATACAATTATTTGCATTGAATTAATTTGTGCCATTTAATCATGTAACTATGTTTAATTGCAATTGTCCAAAGTGTGGCCCTCTGTTTACTTTGCCAAAGTAACTGTGGCCCTCAGACTAAAACTGTTGCCCACCCCTGATCTATGCTGTAACTTTAAGTTGCTAAGCGATTTTTGTAGACAAATCGCAGGACAGCGTTAACAATAGGTTCTTAATGATCCTGTGTGCGTGCAAGCTACTGTTTGTACGTGTGAGTTTACAGTTTTTCTCCATTGCTTAAACACATTTCTTGAAACTATGCCTGGTATTCTCAAAACTGTAAACACAAATCCATAACGTCTCACCCAGTTCCCCAAACATCCTATTTTCAGGTCAGAATGAAGCTCTACACTCAAAACCATTCACTCTTGCTGAAAAACCAAACTTTGCCCTCAGACAGGACACACAAGCCCTCAAAATCACATACACTAGTCTAACACACTGGTGCAATAAATTCAAAACAACATTTCCAAAACTGGTAAGTTATGTTGCTTGTGGTTCCCCATATCACAAACCTTTTCACATGATGAACACAAATGACACAACCATGGATACATTGGCACATTTTTATTCATTCATGTAGTACACAGTACGATACACACACAAAAAAACTTTTTTTAAATTTTTCTTTTTTTATATTTACTTACAGTAAAATGTGTGTGACCATCATAAGTAAAAGAGCACACACAAACCTTATTCTAATATGGAATTGTATTGGAATGGTAAAGAGTGTTGGTCGTGACAGGAGGGTCTCCACTCAAGGAGACAATATGATGGACACGTCTAAGAATGTTCCACATATGGTTGAAATACCATCATTTGCCTAGAAAGATAACATTCTGGAGTCAAGACTATAAAGGAGAAAGGATGCCCTCCCTTCACTGTCACACTCTGTAGCCACTCTGTGTGTATGACTGCTGGCCTTTTCTTGCAAGAAAATAAACCTCATTAAAGACTATTGGAAATGTTTGTCTCTTACTCAGTGATAGAATTTTGTTTCCCACCACACCTTCACGAAGGTTCTCGAGGCGACGGTAAAGCGACTCAAGTGTGGCCTTACTCGTAGCCGAGCCTCCCTCATAGTCATACCATTGACAAAGACATGGGCAACTAGAGTGGCTTGAATTTCATCTGAGACTGTTTGTCTTCTTGCCCTTGCCCTTCCTCCTCCTCCTCCTTATCCCTCCTCGATCTCTTCCTTCATGTCTTTCTGGATCCATTGTTCCAAAACTCAATAAACTGATTTTATCTATCTATTGAAGGATCTGATTGATGTGTGTCATATTTTGACTCTTAAGCCTGGTTCACACGGCAGGATAATTAGGACGATTTTAGCCCTGATTCACCCCTTCCGACAATCTTAAGGATGCTCCGATTATCGTAAAATAATCTGATCAGATATTCCTGCCGTGTGTGGTGTGTTAAGACTGCTCTCGTCTGCTCGGAAGGACGTCGGGACTGCTCCGATCTCAAATCGGGGATATCCAACATGTTGGATTTTTTTGGCCCGATTTCTCCTCGTGTGTGGTGTCCTCCGGGGACAAACGAGCACGCAGCCTGTGGACTCGACTGTGGCGTGTAACCAATCAGAAAGCGAGGTGACGAGGCGGCGAGGAAGCACCGGGAAACAAAATCAAAACAGCCGGTGGCATGGCGCACCAGAAAGTCCGGTGGACGTCAGAGATGGAGGACCAACTCGTCGACCTGTGGCAACACCGTGAATGTTTGTATAACGTTTTGTGTAAAGAATATCATAACCGTTTGATCTCGAGGGATTTTGCGAGATTTCCCGATAATTATAGATAGATAATTTTGCTAAAACACTGCAGAAAACAAGAATGAAGCAAATAGGTCTACAATTACTTTGATCCATAATACAGATGACTTTGACCATTTAACTATACCAGGTTTGTCACAAGTTATCAGAAGTGGACCTCTTCGCTTTAGCAGAGAACTATCCCTGACGCAATCCCCTCAGGGAGTTGATCCACTCGTTCTCCCCCATCATTCTCTTAGTTTTGCTTTCCTTCCTAGAGCACCAGCTGTGTTTCAACATGTTTTCTTTATCTGTTGACACATTTGTCCTTGAAAAGAGGTAAAAACATCATGTGAAATGGAAGTAGGAGGGCTTATGATAATGTTTATTTGTTTATCCAATCAATTGTGAAAGTCTTTGTTCTATATCAAATGAATATGCATAACAAGAAGATTATATAAACTTTGGGTCTGATCAATAAACTTTGTAGAAGAAGGAGATACCACTTTGTGTTTGTATCATTCTTCCCATGTTGGACTGCATGAGAAGGATCTGAAGCAGCACGGACGGAACAACAGAGCAAAGTTTGTATGAAATGATTAACTAAACAATGATTTTTTTATGACACTAACCTTAGCCCAGGTGTGCTGACAGAGAGTTCTTGTTTAAATGATGTTGCAGTAATAAAACTTCTCAAATTTAACATTTTCGTAAAATAAAAATTTTGTTAGCCTTTAAATGTGAATACGCAGCGTTTTATCCCAGTTTCAAAATATGTTGATCCTTATTTATAGGAAAGGCAAGATGTTTTGTAACTGAGAATCGTGTTCCTGTCTCTGCTGTTTGCAATATTTCCAGCATGAGAAGAATCATGTATCTTCTATTGCCTCTACTGTTTCTTCATGTTTCAGCACAACATTGGATGCCGTTTGGTTAGTAAACCTTTTCTTTCATTTTTTACATTGTTTGCGGGTTTTTTTTTTTTTTTTTTTTTTTTTTAAGCAACATACATTTTGTACAAATAAAAGTATTAAACATTATACATACAATACAAAAAAGAGATAAAGAAAAAATTACTATATAAAAAAAGAAAAAAAAAGAAAAGGGTGCCAAGGGATAGTAACATAAATATCAGAATAAAATTCAGGTAAAATTCAGAATAAAATTCAGGTATAAAAATATCAAATAAATATGTTGTCAAGCATTTTTAAAGTCTTGACAGCTTTCTTATTCTGATTCTCTAATACTGTTTACGTACAGTCTTACTTCAGTCAACAAACATATAAAATTGTGTTTCTAATCAGTAAACTTACATTTATAAATATAAGATTTGGTCAAAAGTATAAATAAATTATATTTACCATCTTCTTCAGGATAATCCGTGAATCCAAAGAGTGGGGGAGAGTGGGACACATTTTGGTTTTGACTCGATTATTTAAAAAATAATTGAGCCAATAATGCAAGTAATGCAAGTTAGATTATTATTATTTATTTTATTTTATTACACAAGCAACATACACAAGTCTGCTACAAATGAACACTTATACTCTAGGACCTACCATTTTCGTACAGTTGCACTGAAAGTGACGTGCAAATGTTACAACTTGCCCCATATGCAGGATTAATTGTGACAGAAAGAGGGGTTAGTTGTAACACTTGTGTGTAACACACATAATTCAGTACTATTTTAGCTGTATAGTTTGATATTGTTTGTACAGTACATCTGTATAAATGTCCATACATCCATCCCTCATCCAATCATCCTTATTATGGATCAATATCATGGATAGAGATATAGGAAAGGGCGGTACAGTTTTGCAATAAATAAATAAATAAAATCACCAAATATTGTAATTGCAATTGAATAATATTTGTGTTTGGCAGCTGCATCCAAAATTATTATTATTAATAATAATAACAGTAATAATAATAAAAACAAGCTTAAAATCACATTTTAAAGGGTTTATTGCATGAAAAACAGGATATATTGTTAATAAATAAACAAGTGATCAATGCATACTAAACAAATGTGGAAAAAAAAAAATCATACTTTGACATTTAAATTCCAACATTGTTTGTGAAAGTCCAACAAAGTTAAATGTGGCAAAATAAATATATAATTAAATACTCAAACCTGAAAAGTTGTGTGTGCTCCCTGTTTCACATTATACATGTTTAATATTTTCAAGCTAGTTGACAACAGCAAAAGTACATCTGCATATACTAAAGTATTTAACCAAGAGACTATCCCTATGTTGAGGAGTACACACTCATTGGGTCTCATTCATGAAACACGAGCAGAACGAATTTTTGTGTAAAGCGTGTGTAAAGTGGTTCTGGCGTAAATTTTCGGATTCATTAAAATGTTCGTATTTTCCAAATGTTAGTTGGTACGAAAGAAATCTACACCTGCTCCCAGCCACGCGTAAATAGTGCGTTTAAAGGTGAACTAAGTAACTTTTTTATCTTAACCGAACAGCTTCGATGTCATTGGAATGGTTATATGACTGTTTTTCGGGTTGAATGGTGGTCTTGAATGGTGGAGCACCCCTCGAGCACCTGTGTGACGAAAAACCACCCTTGCAACTTTGGGGCGGTGGGCCGCCGGCCGCAGCATCAGGAAGTATCGCGTGATATCAGGTCTCGCGATGTAACAAACTGCTTTACGGCACTGCACACATATACTATCTAAACATTTATATGCTAGCCTTCTGTGTATTATACATACCTCAGTGGACATGGCTCCGTGCGTTCGCCGGGTTCTTTGAAAACAAATGCACATGACCAGCGGGAGAAGATGGGACGAGCCAACGAGTTTTAACAACAGTGTTTTCAAATATCTATTCTGAAGCTGTAGGGGGAGCTCTATAGAGAAACACGCGAGCAAAAAGCGAGAAAACAGCGAAGTCGGCAAAGCTGCATAATGCAGCTTTAAAGGTTTACTTCACCCAAAAATGAAAATTCTGTCAGTAATTACTCACCCTCATGTTGTTCCAACCGTGTAAGACCTTCGTTCATCTTCGGAACACAAATTAAGATATTTTTGATGAAATCTGAGAGCTGGATCACTTCTCCATAGGCTGCTAGGTGACCGAAACTTGCTGGCCCAGAAAAGTTATTAAAGAGATCGTTAATATAGTCCAAGTGACTACTGTTGTAAAGTTTTCTTTCACCGACGCAAGACCAGGAGACAGTTGGGATCGCGTTCAACAGAAGTTATTCTTTATTGAGAACTCCGCTGTACGTTGCTGCAGTACTTCCAACATTGTCTAACGTACATAGATTTACATGGTGTCTTATAGGCATTTTAGGAGGAGGGACTTTTGAAGGTGGAGACGTGTAACACAGATTACCTCAGGAGAATTTCAATGCTTTTGTGGAGTGGGTGTGGGCCAGCAGTGAGTCCCCGTTCACCATCGGCCATCCCATCGGCCATCCCTCGTCCAAGATGGCCACCGCCGCACCTTAGCCCTCGTCCAAGATGGCCGCCGCCGTGCCTGATCCCGAGTCCTGAGGTGACTCCAGTCTCCGTCAACATCCCGAGTCCTGAGGTGACTCCAGTCTCCGTCCTCATCCCGAATCCTGAGGTGACTCGAGTCTCCGTCCTCGTCCAGAGCCCAGAAGTGACTCCAGTCTGCGCCCTCGTCCAGAGTCCAGTGGGGGCTCCAGTCTCTGTCCCCGTCCAGAGTCCATTCCAGCGACGCCTGGAGCTCCCCAATAATTTTAAATATACCCACGATATACCCATACTGCCGTCTCCGCCCTGGTCTCCTGAGCTGCCGGCTCCACTCTGGCCATCTGAATGGCCGGCTTCGCCCTGGCCGCCTGAACCAGCACCGCCCCGGAGGCTTTCACCTCCTCGTCAGCCTCCAAGGCGCCCACCCCTGGGATGTTACATGGCACGAGGATGCGTCTTACGGGAGGGGGGGGGGGCTACTGTCACAGTTCTGCACATTATATCCCATCACTCTCCTTGGTCGCACCTGCATGTCGTTCATGCTCACACACACCTGCACCTCATCATTACCCTCATTACCTATACTGCTTGTACACACACTTCACCCCAGCACATTGTCTGGTCTCAATTACCCAGAGTGGACTTTTCTCCCTGTCTCCAGCAATCTCCCTGTCTCCAGCATCTTCCATTCCTCTGTGTCTACCTCAGGATCATCCTTTGGACTCTAACCTACCTGCTCACTTCATCACTGCCCCATTATGTCAATATACTCACTGTTCGCCTTCCATCTTCCTCTCCAGTGTCTGCATTACGTAACAAACATATGGTGTAGTAACAATTTCTTTTTGAAAAAGAGTGTAAAAAGCTCTATTGTTTGTTTGCAGTATTTGTATTTATAGGTTTGTCGTGAGTTTTATATCAAATAAATACAATATGACAGTAATATTTGTAAACATTACAACATTTTTTTTTATGTTAAATGTAATCTAAAAAGTCTTACACATCCAGTGGAATTTTACAACCAAACACATCTGTTGCAACAACAAATGCACGGTTAGCTGAGGTTAAGCAACACATTTTATTGGCTGCTTTAAAAGTCTTTTTTTGTGAGCATGTTTTTCCGTGAAATATATAAATCTTTAAATCTTCTGTCGCTGGATGAAGATCACCGACCAAAGCAGCCAACACAGGAGGGCAGCACGAGATTGGTGGGGGATCTTCCTTCTTCTGGTCGTTTGGAGATCTATCATGATGGACAGTGGGGAACAGTTTGTGATGACGGATGGGACATGGCTGAAGCACAAGTGGTGTGTCGTCAGATGGGTTTTCCTGGAGCAATCGCAGTTACGTCTGGAGGACAATATGGTGAAGGTATATGATCCTCAGTCCATTTTATTGTTACACATTATGATAGCAACATTTTTTTACCCCAAAATGTATTGATTTTTCAAGGCTCTGGTCCAATCTGGGTGGATGACATGAACTGTAAAGGTTCAGAAAGCTCATTGTCTGATTGCAACTTTAAAGGCTGGGGTGTTACTGACTGCTCACATAAAGAAGATGCAGGAGTGATCTGCGAGGCTGGTACAAAAATTGGCTACAAGAGATATATTTGCAGTTGTCCACTGTATATCTATTATTTACATAATTTTAATCATTTTTATTATATTTTCTTTGCAGGTAAAAACATAACCAGCAATCGTCAGTTCTCTGTGGATAACAGTCTGGGTTTGTCTGATGATCTCGGTCTTCTGTTTGACAGTGGAGATGGTTGTGATTTCAGCATTAAAGTACGAGACCTTAGTGAAGAGGCAGAGTTGGCGTTTTGTGTGCACCGTATGATCCTCATGATTTATCCAGAACTAAACATAACAAATGAGTCCAGAAACCTCACAGTGAATGTCAGCCAGACGTGCCATCCTCATGTCTCTGCTTTTTCAGGTACATTTCTAAAGATCACTTCAATTTGTAGCTAAATCCATTTGTCTCACTTCATCGAGAATGTTGCTTTGAATAGTGCATATCATATTTCTACTGAATATATTATGGGTGATAGATGCTTACAGTGTCTGAACTGTTTTTCTCAGGTATTTGTACACTCGTCGAATTGATGTTTCCATCACTTCGGCTCAATGTCTCCATCAGCTGTCATTTATCTTCGGAGTGAAGACGCTTATGGAGGATGTTGGCAGGGTCTTCACTTCCCTCCTTCCAGAAGACAACACCTTCCGGACACAGCTATCAATGTACAAGTATGGCGTCCGCACAAGTGACCTTGTTCTGCAGGAGAATGTCCTTCAGTATCTCTCCTGGAACTGTGAGTTCCTCATAAGCTCTCCGCTGTGGAGCACCATCTCCTTTCACATGATGGACGCTCTGCTGCAGCGCTCAGACCTGGTTGTGAAGGATGAAGCTTTTCTTCTTGAAGCTCTGGAGAGATGGATCCAAGACAAAGGTGATGAAATTAGTTCAGAACAACAGGCCAGCCTCCTGAATCACATCCGCTTCCTCTTGATCCCAATGGATAAACTGTATGAAATGCAGTTTTCCTCAAGTGTTCTCCATCAGAATCATGAGAAACTGTACCTAACTGGTCTGCTCAGAGGTTTTCAGTTCAATGCTCTGCCTTTCTCTAAGATCAGGAATAAAATGGACAACATGAGTAATGATTATCTACCCAGAATCTACACTTCTGATGAGTGGAGTCTAGTTATCAATGTTACCAGTTTCAAACACCCATACCTTGAACAAAGTAACAGAATCCAAAACATCTACTTTCCTGTACACCCTAGTGGTCTTTACAGGGGTCAAAGGGTTTTGTGGAAAGCCCGGGTTTTTCTTACTGTTCAGGAATGCTCTAACTATCAAGTTTCATGTAATTCTGTTCCTGTTGCAAGGCTCTTCACTGAGGATAATCAGTACAGTTACGCTAACACCATTCGCTTCAGCAACAGATTGATTCTCACCTGTAAGGATGAAAACAATGTCTTTCATGTCCAAGACTTCAAAAACACCTTGGCAGTGATTCAAACCAACAGCAGTATGGGCCTGTCTAACCCCTGTCCTGATGACTACAGTTTTAGATTTGTTGTGCGTCCAGAGTATATCTGACTGCAGTTACATTTGGCTACAGGCATTTTCAGTCTAATCAGATCTATTAAATTCAATCAAGTCTCTTTTTTAAAATGCCTGTTATTCTTTTATAATCTTGAATATTTTTTTCTGAAATGTTACACTTGATTTTAAAGTTTTTATTTAATTGTTTTAGCAATAAAAATGCTTAGTTTTGCAAGTGCACTTAAAAATAAAAATATATATCTTTCATTATCTCTGTTAGTTTGATTCCCTTTATTGCTCACATTTTTTTCTGACACAGCCCCTTTTCCCACGGCCCACATGGCACAAAGCATGACGGCCCTCGAGTGGCACAGATCTGGATTAAAGACAAGAGCCACACATGGGCCATAACTGGCCTGAGTCTCAGCCAATCACTAACCCATTGATGGCCCTGCACTGGGCCTGAATAGGTTTAGTGTTGGAACCGACTCAAAGGCGTAAGTAAACCAGAAACCCGGAAACTGAGCCTTATTTACACACAAAAAGTAAATGACTGTCAGCTATGGCTGCCAAACAAAAACGTTGAAATTAACTAATTTAAAAAAAGACTTTTACAGAAAGTTTCATTAAACATTTTACAGAAAAACACTGTTATTTTACAGGTATTTTTGGAATTATTACCAACAAAGACATAAACTGTTAAATTGAACCTCTTGCAGATAAAAACATGTGTGAGTTTACATAACTATTTAACTGCATCAGCAACAAAACAGTTACCACCTCTTAAATAAACAACATGTGATGAGAATTTATCCTGTGTTTTTTGTTTTGCCATAACAAATGTGTATCAGAAACACAGTTAAATCAGCAAAAGAAAAACTAACGTTGAAAAGTTAAGGGTCAATAGCCCAACTAATGCAAACACTGATCACCATAATGCTCAATCACGTGGACAGCTCTGTTGCCAGAGGACCGTAAACTCTGTCACAGTTTATCTTGATTGCTTAAATACTATAACCAGGCTTTTGAACTAAAATGTCAATACCATAACGCCATTTATCAAAAAGCACACCCATTTCCCTAAACTATAAACACTATTCCACTGTTTTGCACATGAGTCAGATTTGTTGAACTAAAACTCTACACACAAATCCTTTCATTTCTCATTGCCTACACCATGTTGTAATTTAGAAAGCACTAGCATTCAATATTATTCACTCAAGTTAGCACAGCTTCAGCTAAATTAGCATACAATTATCCAAGTGGAAACACTAAGAGTCAAAATTGATCACTCACCAATTAAAACCTTCAATAGATAGATAAAAGGGCCAAGTCAGTTCATTCAGCTTTGGAACTGTAAGCCCGTTTATCGGTCCAAATGGTGGTTTCCGCCAGAACGGGTGAAGGTCTCTGCGTGTTACTGTCTTTCCACAAGGCAAATTAATTTAATTCCATTTACAGTTTTTCTGAATTGCTAAAACACTAAACTCCATTCTCTGAACCAGATTCTCAATAGCCTAAACCAATTTGTCGAATAAATCACTGTAATCATCTTCTGTAAAACATTAAACAAGTTCAGGTAGTTAAAACACTGTTTGCAAATCTCATACACACTTTTTTCAAAACGATAAACATATTTACACTCACATTTCGCACTGTGATGCACTTAAGTTTTAAAATGCTAAACACAGGCAGGCAAAAGTTAAACAACTACAACACAGTTGTCATCGTTTACACACAACGACTCAAAATTGTTCATACTCATTTCTAATGATGTGATCAAACCAACTGTACATAATACAAGTCAGTTCAGAGTCCCAATACTGACTCAAAATGTTACACTGAATGTTGATCCCAATAATGGATGGTAACAATATAAGAGGGAGAGGAGGAAGAGTATGTGTGTAAGAGGTGGTTAACAAGGAGGAAGAGGACGAGGAAGAGCAGGTGTGGAGAATGTTGTCAAGGCTGGATCTGGCTTTAGGGTTTTTCCCTTTGCCTGCAGAGATGACATTGTCTGTGATGTGGACAAAGTCCTCCGGCCGGACTCAACATGAAGACATGATGCTGAAGCAGAATAAAATCTCTCATTGACCTTGATTCTGCAGGGTTTTTTTGTTTTTTTTTTGAGTGACTATAACATGCTTTTCATTTAATTTCATAGAGTTTTTTACTGTAACCTTTTTGGCTTTTTCAGTTGGGCAGACAATATACAGACATTCGATGGGCCTACTATACAATATCCATTACAGTACTACACTTGCGGTGCATACAGTCTACCATTTATTATGCTCGCTTTGTGTATGATCTGAAAGCATTGTTTGATTTTGAGAACAGATAAAATGGTTATGAGGCAATTTTTTTGATTTTCCCCAAGAGGCAGAGGTTCTCTGAATGTGGTTTGAAAATTTGGTTTTGTGCTTAAGGTTTTGAGAAAGTGAGTGATGGTTTCAAAAAATGTTTTTAGCAATTCAGAAAAACTGTAAGCTTTTATCTGACTCCATTTTATATCTGACTCAATTTTATCACAACCTCGAATTTACAGTTTTTCTCAATTGTTTACACACAAATACTGGTACTTGAGACACAAATGACCACAACATGTAACTCATTCACCAACCCCCTGAACCAATTCTGCTAAACTACAAGCACAATTCCTGCTTTACACTCAAATTGCAGTTCTAAAACACACTTTTTTCAAAACACTACACACAATTCTCTGCTTTTGGCACAATTTTCATGCAGAAAATCTCTTGTTTTCACAAGGAACACACAGCCATTCAGATATGCACACTGACTCATCACATGGGCAAACACCCGTCACACAGGTTTACAATCAGCAATCAGAGCCTTAGCATAAAAGGGCAACCGGTGAGCTCTTCAATGGAGCAATGGATGCCAACATTGGATTTTTTTTTTTTTTTTTTTACTGTAACTGTATACAGTAAATTCTTCTGTTTTTTGTATGTAGACCACTGTATGTACAACTTTGTACAACTTTGTGTTGGTTGGGATGTACACTGTGTACATTGTTTTTGTGGGAAAAATAAAATATATTTGTTACCATGTATTTGTGTGTTCTGAGTATAAAAACAATACCGTGTTGTTTTTTTTTTGTTCACTAATACTCTATCACTTACAGTAATTAATCACCTAATTATCTAATTAACTTCAACACTTCTTCAGTGTTATTTTAACACTGTGTAGAGTGGACACATATGGATTTTGCTGTGTAGCATACATAAATTGCAATTTTATGTATGCTACAAGGCGCCATCAATTCATAGTCCTTACAGAAGCTGGCGAGGAGTATTCTATGTGCCGACCAGCATCTCCTGTCCATTTGTTCCCTACCATCTGAACTGCAGAGCGGACATGTTATCAAGAGAGGTGTAGTCTACAGAGAGTGGAGGTTACACTCCCAGACAATGATATAGAGTAGTGGTTTTCAGATGGTTCCATCCAGACAGCGGGACATAATGTGACATTTTACCGTTTTCTACAGTTTAAAGTGGGCAGTGCGTCAAAACAATGGAGCGGTACACACCATAAGTGCTCAGGGTCGTTTACGGTAATTATCTTTTGCGCCACATCCTCTAATAATTTATCTAGAGCCAAACGTGCTTGATTCAAGCCCTTTTTGCTCCATGCTGGTTGCTTCTCTCTCGTGCTAAAGAGCGCCACAGTAAAGGCTTAAAGGGTTAGTTGACCAAAAAATGAAAATTCTGTCAGTAATCACTCACCCTCATGTTTTACAACCCGGTAAGACTTTCGTTCATCTTCAGAACACAACTTACGTAAGATATTTTTTGATGAAATCTGAGAGCTGTCTTGGTGTAACGGTCACCAGCTGGAGAGTGCCCTTTAGAACCACCAGAGGGCACTCCACACCCGACTATTATCACTCTCTCACAAACTACATTTCCCATAACTCACTGCCTGGACTCATCATCACTAATTGCATTCACCTGTGTCTCATCATCCTTATTAGTCTCAGCCTATTTATACCATGTTCACTCATTCACTCACTGCAAAGTTTTGTATGTTGTTGCACTGCATTTCCAAGCGTTTTCCCTGGTTTCATGTCTCTTGGTTTTTGGATTTCTTGCCTGTTCACTGGATTACTCTTTTGCCTCTGACTAGTGATGGCAAAATGAGGCTTCCTGAACCACTGAGACCTCGCAGCTCATTGCTTCAGCCAAAGGTTCACTACTCGAAGCTTCATTCAGCATTGCTCACTAGTGACACCTAGCTACTGTGCAAAGAAATAGCAGACAAATTAATTCATTCTGAACCAGTCGCGCCCTCCCTCCCTCATTTTATACAAAATATATTTTTTTTAATAAAAAAATTATATTTTATAAAAAATACTTTTATAAATAAAAATATTTATTTGTATATTTATATTTAAATGTATATTTTATAAAAAATATTTTTATAAATACAAATATTTATTTATTTGTTTTGTACTCACTGTTGATGTCTGTAACCTTTCATTTGCAATAATAAAAAGACACGATCAGACATCTGTCCATTACTGTGTATAGTATAAAATATGTATCTTTCTCTGTCTGAATTTACTTGTGCAGAGTCACACACACAGTTAATTCATTATTCATAAATTGTTTGGATAGTGACAGTATGAACAACAACAGTGACACTGTTGAGTGCAGTGCTTATGTTAGAGGGAGTGTAATAACGTACATTTATTCATTTAGCAGATTATAGATAACAGATTAAAGTAAACTGCAAAAGAATAGTCCGGAAGGAAGGATTACAATAGATTTTTTATTGAGAAACAAAAAAACAATTATTTCAAGTGTGTTGGGGTTTAGACGATTCCTCTTCTTGGACACAATCTCTCTAGCCTTGGAAAAGATCCTTTCATAAGGAACAGAGGATGCAGGAGAATGTAAAAATGGCAGTGGTACAAATGAGGACACTGATTCTTCTGTTGAGCCCAGACAGCGGAGGATTCCCTCTTTCTTGCTGGCTCCATTACCAGGAAAAAGGAAGAGTCACAAAAAGCAAACAAATCCAAAAGGGCAATCCAAATAAAAAAGCAGTCCAGTCCAGATGCAAAAATCCAGAGCAATCCAAATAATCTTATCTAATTAATATAACAAGACTATAATATATCTAGGCCTACTATAATAGTAATATATTATAACTACTCTAACCTGATAATGTAATAATATAAATCCCTCACATATGACACAACAATGACAATGATAGTTTTCTAACTCTCTGACTCTCTGACACTACAACTGCTTCTACTACTCCTGACAACACCCACAAGGTGGCACGAGTTTCGAACCGCCTTTTATTCGGAAGCGACACTCAGACCGAACCGATGACGTATTTACACAAACCGAGGCCTCGTTTGTCATTAGTCACGTGATTTTCACGTTAACAACACAAGCCTCGAATCGCGGCTTCACAGCCTGATCCGCCATGGTCGCCTGCTCAGCCTGATCCGCCCTGGCCTCCCGTCTTGCCGCAGTCTCCAGGTCGTCATCCGCTCCACAGGCCTGGCCCTCCATCCCGCCCCCGGGTCCGCCTCCGCTCCACCTCCCTCCTGAAATTTCAGAGCGTCTGGAAGCCGCTCCTTTGAGGGGGGGCTATGTAACGGTCACCACCTGGAGTGCCCTTGAGAACCACCAGAGGGCACTCCACACCCGACTATTATCACTCTCTCACAAACTACATTTCCCATAACTCACTGCCTGGACTCATCATCACTAATTGCTTTCACCTGTGTCTCATCATCCTTATTAGTCTCAGCCTATTTATACCATGTTCACTCATTCACTCACTGCGAAGTTTTGTATGTTGTTGCACTGCATTTCCAAGCGTTTTCCCTGGTTTCATGTCTCTTGGTTTTTGGATTTCTTGCCTGTTCACTGGATTACTCTTTTGCCTCTGACCCCTGCCTGTTTTGATTGATTGTTTGTTTGTTTGTTTGTTTGTTTATTTGTTTGTTTGGACTGCCTTCCTGTGTTTGACCCCTGCTTGTGCTGATTACGATTCTGGATTACACTTCAAATAAAGATGCATTTGGATCTCAACCTTCGTGTCTCGGAGCAGTTCGTAAAAGTTAGTAAAAACATCATTAAAATAGTCCAAGTGACTACAACCTTAATTTTATCATGCAACGAGACTACTTTTTGTGCACAAAAAAAAAAAATAAAAAAAATAATGACTTTATTCAATTATTCATTTTCTTCTGTGTGGGCCTCTGACATGAGTTCACGAGAGCGCCATGCATGACGCATGCGTGAGAACTGAGAAGATGACGCTCACGATCATGGGAAAGTGTGAAAGGTAAGCCATTCATTTTGCAGCATTGGTAAGGCACTTTTACATTTTCTCGTTGGTTTCTCACAATTCGGACATCCAGGAAATGCACACTTTAGAACCATTTTAAACACTACATCGAGACCCATCTGCGTCATATTCTCAGTTCTCGCACATGCGTCGTGGCGCTCTCGTGAACTCACGTCAGAGGCCCACACGGAAGAAAATGAATAGTTGAATAAAGTCGTTATTTTGGGGGGGTTTTGCACACAAAAAGTATTCTCGTCCCTTTATAAACTTAAAGCCCATGTTGCAGGTTAGAGTACCCAGTAAGCCAATGTATAGAAAAATAATGTAGGAACTAGATTTAAATATAAACATATACTTATAAAACGCTATTTAGGCTTCTGGGGTCGTTTTTGTGAGAAATTTTTACTTCCGCATTTGAAAATCGCTTAAACCGCCGAACCTGAAGTGACGTAACATGAGGTAGAGCGGTCAAAGTAAATCAACTAGCGAATAGGAAAGCAATGGATCGCAATGACAGCTCGGAAAGGGAATTGTAGCCTAAATGTTTACTCATATGATATATATATATAATTAATTTATAATTGATATATATGATGATATCATATAATTATGAGCCTGATATGAAGCCAAGTGAGCAGGACAGTCCAGGGTTAGACAGAACAACGGTGAGTTGTGGTGTGAGGAGAACAGGGCGAGAGAACAGTGTTAGCTTATAGATGTATTCACGTTAGCCGACGATATATAACACTATGCTCAGATCACAATACTGTACAGATTATTATCATCATGTATCAGGCAATAGAAAAGCTAGTACTTAGACCCTTACCTGCATGTGTTGTGTGTGTCAGCCATTAGGAGACAGTTTCCAGAGGAAGAGGGACTTTATAAAGGCTTTGAATTGACCCATTTGGTGACGATGAATAAAAAAATGATCACAATCACAACTGTCTTACTGTATAAAAACTTTATATGTAGAAACAGCCAACACAAACATTAAAGTCGGTTTGTACAGATTGAAAATGAATTATAGAACATAATATAGGCTATTATATTTATAATAATAATAATAGTGTCGGCTGCAGACTAATAACAAACACATAAATGCATTACATTACAAGTTTATGTAGGATATGTTAATGAATTAAATCAAGACAAGGCACATTTTGTAAAACAGATGTACAATAAGTGATCTCTGACGGATCCGTGAGCGTCTGTTTCCCGCTGGCGGCCGAACCACATGCTGACGACGGACCGGGCGACCCGATGAAGGAGCTGGGACAGTGTGCACATATCGCCGGGATTATAATCATTCGGTCTAAAGTGAACGCTACACACTACCGCGTTTTTCAAAGCAGAAGCAGAAGTGAAGTCCCATCTCTTACCCTGCACAAAACGCACACTGGCACGGAAGATCGCACCGTCCTTTTTCTTATTCGGAAACCTGTGGACTCGATGTCCTGACAGGCCATAATTCACAATCATTTACCACGACGATGATTCATTGAAATACAATAAGCACAGAAAACACACTGAATCATGACCGCTCCAGCTGAATACCAACCTATCTCTGCACTGAGCGCGAACGCAGAGCCAAACGACTACCTCATGTGACGTCATATGACGCGATGGTGAAAAAAAGCGCTTTTTCGACACGGTCAAGGAAACGGTCACGTTTTCTATTAAATTTGTGCCCTTATGTCTTGCAAAGCAATTTTTAATCCTGCATTAACTTTTCATATGGTATTTTCATACAAGGTTATATTAATAAAAAAAAAAAAAAAAAACCTGCAACATGGGCTTTAAGGTTGAGCCACTGTGGTCACTTGGACTATTTTCACAATGTTTTTACAAACTTTTCCAGGCCGGCAGACTGAAATTACATAGAAGCCTATGCGTAAGACAGCGTTTTCAGATTTTATCAAAAATGTCTTATTTTGTGTTCCAAAGATGAACAAAAGTCTTACAGGGTTGTAACAACATGAAGGTGAGTAATTACTGACAGAATTTTCATTTTTGGTTGAACTAACCCTTTAAAGGTTATTTTAACAACAATAGCAGAAAGACAGTAAGAAGACAAAAATATAATTTTGCTAAAACACTGCAGAAAACAAGAATGAAGCAAATAGGTCTACAATTACTTTGATCCATAATACAGATGACTGTGACAAACCTATACCAGGTTTGTCACAAGTTATCAGAAGTGGACCTCTTCGCTTTAGCAGAGAACTATCCCTGACGCAATCCCCTCAGGGAGTTGATCCACTCGTTCTCCCCCATCATTCTCTTAGTTTTGCTTTCCTTGCTAGAGCACCAGCTGTGTTTCAACATGTTTTCTTTATCTAACTGTGGACACATTTGTCCTTGAAAAGAGGTAAAACATCCACTTATGGTAAACGGAAGTAGGAGGGCTTATGATATAGTTCATTTGTTTATCCAATCAATTGTGAAAGTCTTTGTTCTAAATCAAATGAATATGCATAACAAGAAGATTATATAAACTTTGGGTCTGACCAATAAAACTTTGTAGAAGAAGGAGATACCATTTTGTGTTTGTATCATTCTTCCCATGTTGGACTGCATGAGAAGGATCTGAAGCAGCACGGACAGAACAACAGAGCAAAGTCTGTATGAAATGATTAACTAAACAATTTTTTATGACACTAACCTTAGCCCAGGTGTGCTGACAGATAGCTCTTGTTTAAATGCATGTTGCAGTAATAAAACTTCTCAAATTTAACATTTTCATAAAATAAAAATGTTCGTAGCCTTTAAATGTGATTACACAGCATTTTATCCCAGTTTCAAAATACTTTGATCCTTATTTAAAGGAAAGGCAAGATTTTTTGTAAATGTCTCTGCTTTTTGCAATATTTCCAGCATGAGAAGAATCATGTATCTTCTATTGCCTCTACTGTTTCTTCATGTTTCAGCACAACGTTGGACGCCGTTTGGTTAGTAAACCTTTTCTTTCATTTTTTTATATAAAATACATTGTTTGCAGTTACAAAAAAGAGAGACAGAAAAAAATACTATATAAAAAAGAAAAGAAAAAGAAAAGATGTACTTTTGCTGTTGTCAACTAGCTTGAAAATATTAAACATTTATAATGAAAAAAAAAAAAAAGAATTATAACATTATATACAGTGGGGAGAACACGTATTTGATACTCTGCTGATTTTGCAGGTTTTCCTACTTACAAAGCATGTAGAGGTCTGTAATTTTTATCATAGGTACACTTCAACTGTGAGAGATGGAATCTAAAACAAAAATCCAGAAAATCACATTGTATGTAAATAATTAATTATTTGATCACCTACCAACCAGTAAGAATTCCGGCTCTCACAGACCTGTTAGTTTTTCTTTAAGAAGCCCTCCTGTTCTCCACTCATTGCCTGTATTAACTGCACCTGTTTGAACTTGTTACCTGTATAAAAGACACCTGTCCACACACTCAATCAAACAGACTCCAACCTCTCCACAATGGCAAGACCAGAGAGCTGTGTAAGGACATCAGGGATAAAATTGTAGACCTGCACAAGGCTGGGATGGGCTACAGGACAATAGGCAAGCAACTTGGTGAGAAGGCAACAACTGTTGGTGCAATTATTAGAAAATGGAAGAAGTTCAAAACGACGGTCAATCTCCCTCGGTCTGGGGCACCATGCAAGATCTCACGTCGTGGGGCATCAATGATCATGAGGAAGGTGAGGGATCAGCCCAGAACTATACGGCAGGACCTGGTCAATGACCTGAAGAGAGCTGGGAACACAGTCTAAAAAAAAACATTAGTAACACACTACGCCGCCATGGATTAAAATCCTGCAGCGCACGCAAGGTCCCCCTGCTCAAGCCAGCGCATGTCCAGGCCCGTCTGAAGTTTGCCAAAGAAATCTCAAGTTTCCGTAAGAAGTATCTCAAGGTCCTTGAGTGGCCTAGCCAGTCTCCAGACCTGAACCCAATAGAAAATCTTTGGAGATTCTCACACATACCAGAAAACCTTTTAAATTAAAAAACAATGGAACAGCATTTAATATACACAGGTTTTGTGACTCAGATAAGGTCAAGTTCTGGGTTATTTATTTTGCTATTGGCTGACATGTGGCCAGATGTGTAAAGTCCAGGTTCAGAAAGTAAAAGTCCTCAGTATTTTGTTCCAATCACCTGGATTTGCTAATTCCGCCAAGAGATAGAACTAATTAGTGAAATCAGCTGCTGAGTTCATGGGTGGAATTATGGCAGGACTTCTACTTTCTGACCCCTGGACTATACACCTCTGATGAACATACATTCACATTTATATGGGAACATGTATGTGCAATATATGTACACAATATAGGATAAAACTTTGTGAATATTACATGTAATGCTATTTTTGTCTTCATTTATAAATATTTTATATTCATTAATATATAGCCATACATGGTCAATGCATATATTGCAGTATATTGAAAAATATAAGCACTAGTTTCCCATATATTGAAATGTATTATGTAATATATTGCATTATATTTTGCAGTATATTCCCATATATTTTTGTTCCGTAAGGGTTCACCACAGCTCATTGTCCGGTCTCGATTACACAGTCGACTATTTTCTCTGTCTTCAGCGATCTCCCTGTCGCCACGTCTTCCCTTCCTCTGTGTCTCCGTCAAGATGGTCTAACCTACCACTTCATCACTGCCCCATTATTGTTCAATAAACTCACTGTTCACCTTCCATCTTCCTCTCTGTGTCTGCATTTTGTAACAGAAGACCGGACCAAGACAGAAAATGGATCCAGCAGTGCTTATGCTTTACCTGGACCAAGACCAGCATTCTGGCCCACACCGCGGCGTTCCTCGGCCTGGCGTGCCTTACCTCCTTCCCCGACTGAACATTGAGTGTTTTCTTCCACACAGGCCTCAATGCGGAGATGAAGGCACGCCTGCCTGATGCGGGACCTCGGGAGAATTTCGAGGCTTTTGTGGAGTGGGTGTGGGCCAGCAGTGAGTCCCCGTTCACCATCGGCCATCCCAGCGATGGTGAACTCGACGACATTCCAGAGCATCATCCCAAGATGGCCGCCGTTCCAGAGTCTTGTCCCGTCATGGCCGCCTTTCCAAAGCCCTCTGCCAAGATGGCCACTGCCACACCTGATCCCTCGTCCAAGATGCCCGCCGTCGCACCTGATCACTAGTCCAAGATGGCCGCTGCTGCGACGCCTGGAGCTCCCCAAGAATTTTTTTGGGGGAGGGTCCACAAACCCGTACTGCCGGCTCCGCCCTGGTCTCCCGAGCTGCCGGCTCCACTCTGGCCGTCTGAATGGCCGGCTCCGCCCTGGCCGTCTGAACCAGCGCCATCCTGGAGGCTTCCACCTCCTCGTCAGCCTCCAAGGCGCCCACCCTTCCATCCCTGGGATGTTACACGGCGCTACTGTCACAGTTCTACACATTATCTCCCATCACTCTCCTTGGTTCCCACCTGCACATTGTTCATGACCTCACACACACCTTCACCTCATCATCACCCTCATTACCTACACTACTTGTACACACACTTCACCCCAGCTCATTGTCCAGTCTCAATTACCCAGAGTGGACTATTCTCCCTGTCTCCATTCCTCTGTGTCTCCCTCAAGATCATCTTTTGGACTCTAACCTACCTGCTCACTTCATCACTGCCCCAATTTCTTTTTGAAACAGAGTGTAAAAAGCTCTGTTGTTTGTTTGCAGTATTTGTATTTACAGGTTTGTCATGAGTTTTATATCAAATAAATACAATATGACAGTAATATTTGTAAACATTACAACATATTTTTTATGTTAAATGTAATCTACAAAGTCTTAAAGGACAATTCCGGTAAAAATGAACCTAGGGGTAATTAACACATGGTTACCGAGTCGATCGTTCCCTGTTTTCATGATAATCGAATGTAAAGAGTTTTATCTCTAAAAACAGATTAGCTTATAACGCTAGTATATGGGGCATAGAGTAAGTAAAAGTAAATCGCTAGTTAATACCACTAACAAGGCTCAAAATAGCCTCACACTAACTTTGTAAGTGTACAGACAGTTTAATAAGAAGATACTTTATAAAGACAGTCTTGATTAGTCGAGCCACGAACGCCTTGCTACGTGAGCTGGTCGATAGGAATTACGTTTGTGAAATCTAACGTAGCGCGGCGTTCGTGGCTCGACTAGTCGAGACTGTTTTCCAAGATGACTCCAGCCTGTAAATGCGTAATGTACTGCCTTTATAAAGTATCTTCTTATTAAACTGTCTGTACACTTACAAAGTTCTCAATGCTTCAGTTTGCATGTAGGGACCCTCATTATGCTACCGTGTTAGTGTGAGGCTATTTTGAGCCTTGTTAGTGGTATTAACTAGCCATTTACTTTTACTTACTCTATGCCCCATATACTAGCGTTATAAGCTAATCTGTTTTTAGAGATAAAACTCTATACATTCGATTATCATGAAAACACATCCCAGGGAATGATCGACTCGGTAACCATGTGTTAATTACCCCTAGGTTCATTTTTCACCGGAATTGTCCTTTAAACATCCAGTGGAATTTTACAACCAAACACATCTGTTACAACAACAAATGCACAGTTAGCTGAGATTAAGCAACACATTTCATTGGCTGCTTTAAAGTCTTTAAAGTGTTTTTCAGTAAAATAAATAAATCTTTCAATATTTTGCTGCTGGATGAAGGTTACACACCAAAGCAGCCAACACAGGAGGGCAGAGTGAGATTGGTGGGGAATCTTCCTTCTTCTGGTCGTGTGGAGATCTATCATGATGGACAGTGGGGAACAGTTTGTGATGACGGATGGGACATGGCTGAAGCACAAGTGGTGTGTCGTCAGATGGGTTTTCCTGGAGCAATCTCAGTTACGCCTGGAGGACAATATGGTGAAGGTATATGATCCTCAGTCCATTTTATTGTTACACACTATGATAACAATAATTGTCAAAAAAAATATTTACCCCAAATTCTATTTATTTTTCAAGGCTCTGGTCCAATCTGGCTGGATGACATGAACTGTAAAGGTTCAGAAAGCTCATTGTCTGATTGCAGCTTTAAAGGCTGGGGTGTTACTGACTGCTCACATAAAGAAGATGCAGGAGTGACCTGCGAAACTGGTAGATATATATTTGCAGTTGTCCATTGTATATCTATTATTTACATAAATTTAATCAGTTTTATTATATTTTCTTTACAGGTAAAAACATAACCAGCAATCGTCAGCTCTCTGTGGATAACAGTCTGGGTTTGTCTGATGATCTTGGTCTTCTGTTTGACAGTGGAGATGGTTGTGATTTCAGCATTAAAGTACGAGACCTTAGTGAAGAGGCAGAGTTGGCGTTTTGTGTGCACCGTATGATCCTCATGATTTATCCAGAACTAAACATAACAAATGAGTCCAGAAACCTCACAGTGGATGTCAGCCAGACGTGCCATCCTCATGTCTCTGCTTTTCTCAGGTACATTTCTTAAGATCACTTCAATTTGTAGCTCAATCCAATTGTCTCAATTAATCGAGAATGTTGCTTTGAATAGTGCATATCATATTTCTACTGAATATATTATGGGTGATAGATGCTTACAGTGTCTGAACTGTTTTTCTCAGGTATTTGTACACTCGTCAGATTGATGTTTCCATCACTTCGGCTCAATGTCTCCATCAGCTGTCATTTATCTTCGGAGTGAAGACGCTTATGGAGGATGTTGGCAAGATCTTCACTTCCCTCCTTCCAGAAGACAACACCTTCCGGACACAGCTATCAATGTACGAGTATGGCGTCCGCACAGGTGACCTTGTTCTGCAGGAGAATGTCCTTCAGTATCTCTCCTGGAACTGTGAGTTCCTCATAAGCTCTCCGCTGTGGAGCACCATCTCCTTTCACATGATGGACGCTCTGCTGCAGCGCTCAGACCTGGTTGTGGAGGATGAAGCTTTTCTTCTTGAAGCTCTGGAGAGATGGATCCAAGACAAAGGTGATGAAATTAGTTCAGAACAACAGGCCAGCCTCCTGAATCACATCCGCTTCCTCTTGATCCCAGTGGATAAACTGTATGAAATGCAGTTTTCCTCAAGTGTTCTCCATCAGAATCATGAGAAACTGTACCTAACTGGTCTGCTCAGAGGTTTTCAGTTCAATGCTCTGCCTTTCTCTAAGATCAGGAATAAAATGGACAGCATGAGTAATGATTATCTGCCCAGAATCTACACTTCTGATGAGTGGAGTGTATTTATCAATTACACAACCAACAATTACCCGTACTATAACTACAACTATAACTATGGCCAAAATAACAGATTCCAAACCTTCTCCACTCCTGCACACCCTAGTGCTCTTTACAAAGAGAAGATAGTTCAGTGGCAAGCCCAGGTTTTTCGTAATGCTCAGGAATGCTCTAACTACGGTGTTTCATGTAAATATTTTCCTGTTGCAAGGCTCCTCGCAAGTGGTAATCAGTACAGTTACACTAACACCATTCGCTTCAGCAACAGGTTGATTCTCACCTGTAAAAATCAAAACAATGTCTTTCATGTCCAAGAATTCAAAAACAGCATGGCAGTGATTCCAACCAACAGCAGTATGGGCCTGCCTAACCCCTGTCCTGATGACTACGGTTTTAGATTTGTTGTGCGTCCAGAGTATATCTGACTGCAGTTACATTTGGCTACTGTAGTTTACTACAGCCATTTTCAGTCTAATCAAATCTATTAGATTCAATCAAGTCTCCTTTTTTAAAATACATGTTATTCATTTATAATCTTGAATGAATTTTCTGAAATGTTTCACTTGATTTTAAAGTTTTCATTTAATTGTTTTAGCAATAAAAATGATTAATTTTGCAAGTGCCCATAAAAATAATTTTTTTTTTTTTTTTTTTTTGTTAATTTTCTCTGCTAGTTTGATTCCCTTTATTGCTCACATTGCAGTTTTTTTTTGTGGCCCAGCTCCAGTCCACAGAGCCCACGGCCCACATGCCACAAAGAATGACAGCCCTGAAGTGACACACATCTGGATTAAAGACAAGGGCCACACATGGGCCATAACTGGCCCGAGTCTCAGCCATTTACTAACCCATAACTGGCCCTGCACTGGGCCTGAATAGGTTTTAGTGTTGAAACCAACTCTCATACTTAAGTACACCAGAAACTCCAAAACTGAGCCAAATTACTATAAAATACCTCCACACGACCAAATTACCTTTAAATTACTGTAAATTACTGTAAATTACCTTTAAATTACTTTTAATGACTGTCACTCTGAACATCACAAAAAAGCTTTGTTGATTGTCACCATTGTTGAGATTAATATGTTGATTCTTGATGTCTCTGTGTGCCATAAAATAAAAACACAGCTCAAAAACTTTTCTGTATATTGATAAAAAAAAAAAAAAAAATCTGAATATCAGATTGTTATAATACTGATGCCACAATATAACAAGGCTACTCATGTGAAATGAACTGCTAATGTACTCAGATGTTTAAATTTAAGCGACATCAGTGCTTCAGACCACACAATGCCTATATCAACGCTAATACAGTACCAACTTTTTTTGTCATAACAAATGTGTATTAGAAACACACAGTTGAAGCATGCAGCCAAAGAAAAACTAATTTTAAAAAGTCAATGGTCAAGAGCCCAACTAAAGCAAACACTGATAATCATAATGGTGACATTATGGTAACTTTATTAATTTTAATAAAACATTAGGTAACAATTTATTTTGAAAGTCCACTTAAGACATTCTGAGAATAAGTAACTTTGCAACTACATGTCAACTAAGTGTCATTAGAGTATAGAGTATAAATAAAGTTGAACCAAACTTTAGTATGTAAACCTCTGTTATTCTCAATAAGAACTTGTGTATGAAAGAAATAAAGTCAAACTGGATTGTAATAAGTGTTGAGATTGTATTACTGGATTGTAATAAAATAACATGTTGAGATCTTGAGAGATATGTTAGTGTTTAATGTTCTCTTTCTGCCAGTCATTTGAATTAATTCAGGAAATACCTGTAAAACAACAGTTTTCTGTAAAATATTTCTGGTAAAGTTTTTTGCACTGTATTTAAATTAGGATATTTTACTTTAATTTTACGTTTTTGTTTGGCAGCCACTGCTGACAGTCATTTGACCATTTTTTTATTATTATTTTTTTTAGAATCATTAGTGAGGAAGGAGATAAATATCCCTGAATTAAAAGTTTGAATTTGGATCTGTTCGTGTTATAACTTGAGAGAGACAGGTCTGAGAATTAAAGATTGAGCATTTACTGAGTGAGTATAACAGCAAGCAGTACAATCAACCGCATCACAGGTTGAACTGCATTAGACTGTCATACATATTCACATACAACTTTTAAATCTCACTCTTCAACAGTTCCTCACTCAAAGCATCACATCCCGAAGATTTGGATTACAGCAGGAATAAATTACGATGTATTTTATGACAGCATATAAATAATGATGCCCCATCATAAACAAAATTAATTAAATATTGCATGCGGTTAAGTGATCACAGACATTTTAATCAATTCAATATTTTAAACTGTAGTATTGTTTAAAATTAATCTTTGAAATGCCATTGCATTTTAGTTTTTTTTAGTTTTAGTTTCAGTTTTATTCTTCACTTTAAATGGAGGGGGGGGGGGGGGGGGGGTTGAAGTTACAGTAGCCTATATTAAAAAGAAAGATGTAGATTAGTCTTACGAATTTAGGCTTACAAAATGCAATACACATTGTCAATAATAATTTGACCATTAATATGAAGTTTTAAATTTAAACTTAAAAACAGCTTTCAATTGAATGTGTAAAACTTCAGTTTAAAGTTGACATGAAATAGTCTTTTCTTCCCTTATGTGGCGTATGTCCGAGTGAAACAACTTCTGAAACAACAACAAATAGTTGTTGTTTTCAGTCAGTTATGGAGGATATTTAACCGAGACACGTCATGAAGAGATCAGATGTCGTTTTGAGGGGAGGGGAGGTTAGCGTTTTTGATTAAAGATTACATGTGCATATGAATTTAAAAAAAGAAAAGGATAATGATGTGCACAGATAAATCATTTATAATAAGCACTGCAACACTGCAAAATTGTCCATTTTGATTTCATGGTGACTGTAATGTGTAAAGCTTTTAAATTTTTAAATGCTTCATGAGAGAGGCCTCAGGGTGGGAAACGTCCTGGCCAAACTACAGTTGCAGCTGAAAGTGTGTTGGTGAGGCCAGAACGGGAAGCACATCCCGAGGTCTGTCCTTGTCCACACTTAGCTTCAGATGAGCACTTAAACGAGTGCCCTGCCTTTCTGTGGTCTTTAATAAACCCAGGGTTTCCCCTCTATCATTCATCATCACTCTCTATCTCCTCCCCACTGATTGCTAAAGTTTAATTTGCTGTTGTTGTTTTAATTTCTGCTCAGATCCAAAATGGTTTAGTTATCTCTGAGCAAAAGTCTCATTTGATAATATATGTGACCTTAAATACAAACTTTTCTTTTTTCAGCAGCAAAATGTAACGCTTCAGCTGTGTCATGCTCAAGTCCGGTTCAAAGCCAGGTCTAATCACAGAAGTCACTGGAATGCCAACACCCTGGAATGTTCTCGTAAATATGAATACAATGGAAAAGCAAACAGACCGGTTTATTTAAACAAAGACTTTTGGAGAACAAAGAATATGCTCAGAAATGACTTGAGAACCCTTTCTCAAAGAAATATACTTCCTAAAATATGAATGATTAATATATTAAATTATTTAATGGTATATTAGAAAATACACAGAATAATATATTGTGTAAATATATTACAATAAATTGAATAATACATAAGGAATTTCTGATTTCATATATTGAAAATATATTTACTTATATATCAGAATGTAATTTCATATTCAGTTATACCCTTCATAACATATAGATGCACAAATGATAAGATATGGTACAGCATGCAAATAAATATATTGAACATAGTTACTCATGCAGTATATACATACACATATAGGCTATAAAATATATGATGTAATATATTTGTTATTTTTAATTATTACATGGCTTGGTTGAATTCTAATGTAGAATGCGGTGTGTTATTTCTTGACAACAGATCGCTGCTAAGGATAACACACCGTTGCCATGAAAAACAGAGCGTTGCTATGGACACAGGATTCTAACTGTGGAGAACAGACTATTTTAATCAATAAACTCCTTTTTAAATCAATATTTTGTGTCAAATTATTGATTTATTTGGTAGGCCATGTAATAAGCGGAAAAATGTAGAGTGAGGCGGTTGTTATAGCGAATACAACCCCTTCAGGCTGATTCAAGACCTTCAATAATGCTCAATCATCACTCAATTAATCACTTAATTATCTCATTAACTTCAACACTGCTTCAGTGTTACTTATAACACTCTGAGTGTGGATTATATAAACACTGAGAGTGTTAATTTAACACTGGGGATTTTGCTGTGTAGAAATCTGCTATAACTCATTCCATGAATGTTACGTGTACAATACATTCACATTTATATGGGAACATGTATGCGCAATATATGCACACAATAAAGGATAAAACTTTATGAACATTACATGTAATGCTGTTTTTGTCTTTATTTCTTTCTTTTTTATATATATGAATCAATATTAACCATACATGGTCAATGCATATATTGCAGTAAATTGAAAGATATAAGCACTAGTTTCCACATACAGTATATGGAAATGTATTGTGTAGTATATCGCATTATATTTTGCAGTATAGTTACATAAGGGAACCTGCTCTTTGTATTATTGTGATTGTGTGTGTGTGTGTGTGTGTGTGTGTGTGTGGCAAACCTAAAGCCATGCAGTCAAACAGGTTTTGTCTGCACACCACAGGTTTTGTTTTCTCGTGAAATGAAATTTAAGGTAGTCCTCAAATTTGATTGGACAGTGGTAGAACATGTAAGTGATACCTATCTCACAATGCTTGACCTGATTTGGTAGATATTTAGATGAGATACAAGAGGAATTGTTAGTCTTTCATGAATCTTTTCCATCCTAATTTGCTGGTTTAAAGAGTTTCCACCAAGCGATTGGACATGTACCTTGTATGGGCCTTGCTGTTTCTACCTGTGTCAGCACAGCGCTGGACTCCGTTTGGTTAGTATCTGAACATACCGCTGGTTTAAATTTGAATTACAATATGACCTTCATACCGTAATCATTTGTATTTTCTGTATAAATATTACACAAAAACGGCATATAAGAATTTACAAATACTTTACAAATATAAGAATTTATAAATATAAGAATTTATCTTGTATAATTATTGGGTATGCAAAGCAGCCTATATTGTCCTTTATATAGTTTTATTCATTTTACAAATTGCTCTGTTTTGTTTGTTCTGGGCTTTCTGAGCACATTTTCATGAACCATTTATATAAATATATGTATACAAAATACCCAGGTAGCAAGCAACCATTAAAACAATGTTAATGCATCATTGCAATTGCATTGAATCACCATGACTTTTGCACTCGCAATCAATGTTGATTTTTATTTTATTTTAATTTTTTAAATTTCAATAAAATCAAAGGTAATTGCATTGCCCTTATGGAAAGAGATAAATTAAATTGTTTTAATGAATTGAAAAATGTACATAATAATATATTGTGTTAATATATGAAGAGTTCAGATGCAAAAGCCTCTAAGTGCCATCTGAAATTTTCTTATAGAACGATCATTTTTATCAAGCTGGAATATTTAAGTTCAGTAATTTCACTTAAATGACAATAGGTAGTCTTCATTGCCATTTAAGTGAAATTATTGAATTTAAATATATGAGCTTGATAAAAATGATCATTCTAGAAGAAAATTTCAGATGGCACTTAGAGGCTTTTGCATCTAAACTCTTCATATTACAATATTGAATAATACATAAGCAATTGCCGCTTTTCATGTATTGAAAAAATATGTGACAATATGTTTACAATGTTTTCATGAGTTACATTCACTCAATTGAATTATGTTTATGCTACTCAAAGTATCCCAGTGTTAAATTAACGAAGTAGGGCATCCTGCGGTGAACATCCAACTCACATTAGGTGAGTTTCAGTATAGGTTCTAGATTAAAAGGGTTTTTTAGGCTTAATGTTACAGTGACGGATGTTTCAGTGTTTGGTGTAGGCAATCAGTACTGTGACTGACATGACCTATAACATCTTAAGAATCAGCTGCAGGGCAGAGTTTCCACTGAACTGGTTTGGAAAAAAACAGGCCAATGAGAATGTTCCGTATTTGGACATGGGCGTAGCTTCTGCGGTCACACTAGATGTGGGCCAGGTTGGATGTCCACCGCAGGCTGCAGCGAGACGCTTTGTTTTAACACCACCTAGTGTTATATGGGAGCAACCAGTAACACTGAATCAATTAATTAGGTACTTAAATGATTAAATGATGGTTGATTGTTCGATTATTGAAGACACTTGATGATAGTGAGCAGAATAACTGAAGCCCAGCCACCGCCTTAGATGAAATCGATATTTCTTAATTGTTTCATCTTGTATTTTATTTCATATTTCTGTTTCAAAACGTTATCTTTAAACCATAAAATTAATCAAATTGCATTATGCATTTGCAGTTGCTGTTAAAAGGCATTTACTGACCTCTCTGAGCAGCATTAAATTGTGTAAATACATTTAAAAGCAAATTCAGATGCTCTTTCTATGCCACCTATGCAGCACAAGATGCTTTTGGTTGAAACAGCCTAAAGTTTCAAACTCAAATTTTATTGACTAAATTTAAGAATTTAAATTTAAAGATGTCATAGGCCTACAAATTTTATATGATAGAAAACAATCTAGGTATTTGGCTTAATTCATTTCTGATGGTGATAGATAGCAATAAATATAAAACTCTTTATCTCTGGCTTTATTTTTCAAAATGTTATTTCATAGTCTACCCAGGAAATCGATTGTGCTCTGCGCTTCACTACAATGTAGCTTATTGATTCTCTTCAAACTGTCCAGTACGTCGCGCAGTTCGGCACACAGATTTTGAGGGTTAGTCAGGTAAATAAAACAGACGGTATGCCAAATAGGTGTGTTCCTAAATGTTTGTTTAAGAAATGAAAAGCTACACACTCCATCACCCAGACAGCAACATAGTGTCTGCCCAGGTGTGGGCAGATGTGGGCTGGATCTGGGCTGATACTATGTTGCTGCAATTGGGGTTAGAAAACTGTTCCCAAACATATAAAATGGTAGAAACATAATAATCTTAATAATGATGATAATCAACATAATAATGAACCAGTTTTTTTGGCTGGGCAGTGTATATAATATATACATGTATTGCTTGTGGCAGATGAGCAGTCAAAGCCTAAGCGAGAGGGCAGAGTGAGGCTTGTCGGAGGTCTGCCTTCTTCTGGTCGTGTGGAGATCTATCATGATGGACAGTGGGGAACAGTTTGTGATGACGGATGGGACCTGGCTGAAGCACAAGTGGTGTGTCGTCAGATGGGTTTTCCTGGAGCAATCTCAGTTACGCCTGGAGGACAATATGGTGAAGGTATGGTGCAACATGAGGAAGATAATTTGATTGATACACATTGTGATAACAACAATAGTCATATATTTGTTCTATTTTACTTTTAAGGCTCTGGTCCAGTCTGGCTGGATGACATGAATTGTGGAGGCTCAGAGAGCTTACTGTCTGAATGCTGCTTCAAAGGCTGGGGTGTTACTGACTGCACACATGCAGAGGATGCTGGAGTGACCTGCGATACTGGTAAGACATCTGCTAGATTTTACCAAAATGACAACTCTTCAGACTCTTCAGTCAGTAATGTTCGACATTACGTCAGAGGTAAACTGACGAATTGGGTTCTCGCCTGATCTCTCCTGATGCCTTCTCACGCACCCCCTGCCTTGTGAAGCCAGGGAAGCCAGTGAAGCCACAGAACACTCTGTCCCCACTCCAGGACACTGTGCCTTCCAGGTCGGGCCCCTGTGCTTCACCACGCTGCCCCATTGTGGGTACGTTGGTAGTCCCTCTGACCCTGCTTGTACGCCGTCTGGAAGCCTGGATAACGCTTCCCAGCGAGAGGGGCTCATTAGGACTATCAGAATCAGCTATGCAATTCAGTTCGGCCGGTGTCCTCTCAAGTTCAGCGGCGTCTGGTTCACCTCAGTGGTAGACAAGGATGCTTCTGTCCTGCGTGCAGAGATCGCAGTCCTACCAGCGAAAGGCGCGATAGAGCCGGTCCCTCCATTTGATATGAAGACAGGGTTTTACAGCCCATACTTCATTGTAGCCAATCTAGGACCTTTGTGTCTTGAATCAGGCCCTTCACAAGCTCCCGTTCAAGATGTCAATGCAGATATGCATCTTCGAATGCATTTGTCCCCAGGATTGGTTTTCAGCGATCAACCTGTAGGATGTGTACATTCATGCTTCAATTCTCCCTTGACACAGACAACTTCTACGCTTTGTGTTCAAGGGATGGGCATGTCAGTACAAGGTCCTCTCCTTCGGGCTGTCACTGTTGCCTCGGGTCTTCACGAAGGTTGCAGAGGTAACACTTGTTGTGTACATCAACCATGAGGTTGGTCTACACTCCCGTTGCATGTCTGGAGTCAGAAGCATCTGAAGTCGGTTTGCACCATTCACATTCCAGGCAAGCTCAATTGTGCAGCCGACGAACTCCCACAACAGCCCATGCTCCCAAGAGAATGGAGACTCCAGTCCCAGGCAGTCCAGCTGATCTGGAGACGCTTCGGAGCCGCACAGGTAGACCTGTTTGCCTCTCTGGACACATCCCACAGCCAGTTATTTTACTCCCTGACTGAGGGGACCCTTGGCAAGGATGCGCTGGCACACAGCTGGCCTCGGGGCCTACACGCAAGTATGCGTTTCCCCCAGTGAGCCTTCTTGCACAGACACTGTGCAAAGTCAGGGAGGAGGTTCCCAGAACTGGTGCTCCTCGTGACAGCCCCTCCCTGGTGAATTCCTCTGAGGAAGGACCTGCTTTCTCAGAGATGGAGCACTTTATGGGACCCGCGTCCAGACCTCTGGAACCTCCATGGGTGGTATCTGGATAGGATGCAGAGGACATAGGTGGCTACCCCAGAAGTGTTAGACACGATCACTTCAGCTTGAGCCCCTTCTACGAGGCATGCTTACGCTTTGAAGTGGAGTCTGTTCGTTGATTGGTGTTCTTCTTACCGAGAGGATAAATGTCTGGTCAGAGTCATGCTTTTCATCTTAATGAACCATGTTCGTTCATTGCCTTTGTATGTGGACTGCACACAGAGCTTCAGGACCTCAAACCAGCTCTTTGTCTGTTAAGAATGCCAGCAGAAGGGAAAGGCTGTCTCAAAGCAGAGGTTGCCCCACTGGATAGTGGATGCCATAGTCTTGGAGTATCAGGCTCAAGACTAGCCATGCCCCCCCTTCGGGTGATGACACACTCCACTCAGAGCATTGCCTCCTCCTGGGCATTGGTGCACGGAGACTCACTGACAGACAGATGCGAGCTGGTCCACACCCCAAACATTTGAGAAAGTTTTACAATCTCCATGTAGAGCCTGTGTCCTAGCATGTACTGAGAAGCTAGTAATTGGGGGGTCCCGCTCGGTGTCTTGACAGAGGAGTCTGATACTAGGTTTAGCACTTGTATGTATGCCCAGAAGGTCAGCCCATGTGTTAGACTAGGTGCCCATGTTTTGTGATTCCCCTACGGGTGATCTCACATGTATATTCTTCCATGGAACAGCTTCCCTGTTGGCAAGCTCACATCTTTCCCTTGGCAGAGCCATCTCTGCCATTATTTACTTAGCTAGGCTGGATCTACCACAGAGACCTTCCTATCCATATCTCTAAAGAGATATGTAGCACTGCCCTAACGGTCAGTCCATATGTGTAATCTCCCTACAGGCAGGATGTGATAATAGGCACACTTTCCCAGTGTCAGAAGAAACAACAGTGATGGACACTCTCTCTGTATTAAAGTCTGGACCTTTCTCCACCTCAGCAGGTGCGGGGGGTTAGGCGGCTTACGCGGGGCACTGGAAGGGGCAGCATCTGTGGCGTTTTGTTAGAGATCCCAATTTGTTAGTTCACGTCTGATGTAATATCGAACATGACTGACTAATAGGGAATGCCTAGGTTACTAATATAACCCACATTCCATGAAGGAGGGAACGGAGACGTCATGTCCCGTCGCCACAATTGCTGTACCAAAGCTGAATGGCTGAAACACACCGTCCTGGCTCCTCTGTGGAAAACTTGCAGCGCGCTTCCATTCATGCCGCTTTGCGGGGCGTGATTCGCGAGGCAAGATTTGCTCGCTAATGTCCATTGGCTTGTTTTGTTTACACTCTAAGGGAATTGGGCTCTCAGGTGAGATCCCAATTTGTCAGTTCGCGTCTGACGTAACGTCTCAATTCCCTCCTTCAGGGAACAGGGTTTAAATTTGTAACTTAGACGTTTTCCACAGAATTTTTTTATCATTTTTTACATGCTTTAACCACAGCTTTTTATCAGATTCAGGAACTTGAGGAACATTTTAATATGTTTTATACATTTTCTTTGCAGGTACAAACATAACCAGCGATCGTCAGTTCTCTGTGGATAACAGTCTGGGTTTGTCTGATGATCTTGGTCTTCTGTTTGACAGTGGATATGGTTGTGATTTCAGCATTAATGTACAAGACCTCATTGAAGAGGCAGAGTTGACTATTTGTGCCCACAGTATGATCCTCATGATTTATCCAGAACTAAACATAACAAATGAGTCCAGAAACCTCACAGTGGATGTCAGCCAGGCGTGCCATCGTCATGTCCCTACTTTTTTCAGGTAAGTTTCAGAAGACCACACTTTTTTTTCTCAGTCTATTCTGTGTGATTCTCTGGAATGGTGTATTTGGTGGCCTGTTGTGTCTAGACAATGAATGGGATAAACTGGAATATTTAAGGTTGTGGATCTAAAAAAAATAAGCCACACCTTAGAAATAAAAGGTATTTAGGAAAGTTATTACTGCTTGATGGCAAGCTGATTTATTTGTCAGTAGCTTACGCTATGAGGAAAACCACTTTATCCAAGAATAATTAGCATCATACTCTGATTTTCAGATTTCAGATTCAGACTATGATTCCATCCAATCGGAGGAGATCTAACATGGTTGATATTTTGAGCCGATTTTAGAACACCTATTGTTTTCATTTGTCCTGCATCTCCTAGCAAAGAGGTACATGGTTCCCTGTGAGTTTGTTGTGTTTGGAATGACTTTAAATGATTCCCTGCTTATGAGGAGCATGCACGTACAGGGAGCATTTATTCATTCATAACATTTCCCGACGTGTGCAGGAATGCACTATCGTATAGTTTTAGCTCTGCCCCTGTTGACTCTTGTTCTCAAGAGAAGAAAGTCTTATGCAATAAAGAATCTAGTGGCTCGATCTCGCGTTTACGAGACCGTAAAGAGAAGTGTAAGTGGTTCCCACCTCATTATATGGTGCCCATTCCTTCTCACAAGGAATGCACTGACTTTGCGTCAGTGCATCTGAGTCAGTTCCAAGGGGTTTTCTCCCGAGGGGGAACCCACTCCACATGATCAAGGATACGTGCAGGTGTCTCCACACCTTGGTATATGGAGGAAGCCTTGGTTCTTGTCCCAAGGTCCCGTGTTAGGAGCTCATTGTCATCGCGTCATGTTCATGACAGATGTACCATTAGATGTACATTCCAGGGTACCAAAGCTTAGGAGCAGACATCCTGTCGAGACAGGGACTGAGGGCCGGGGAATGGAGACTTCACCCAGAGGTGGTGGAGCTCATATGAGGAGTGTATGGCCAAGCGGAAGTGGATCTGCTTGCGTCTCAGGATGTTTGCGCTTTTCCTCTGATTGCTCTGTTTCCCGGAGTTCTGGAGAGGGTCCGCTGAGACTGTAAAAGTCTGTACTGGCCAAACAAAGGGTGGTTCTCAGACCCAGTGTTCCTCCTCGACGACTCTCCCTTGGAGATTCCGGTCAGGAGGGAACTTCTGTCTCAGGCAGGAGGCACGATTCTTCACCCCCGCCCAGACTTATGGAACCTGTGGGTTTGGCCTCTGAGGGGGACCAACTCATAAGCCGCTTTCCGACCAAGTAGTTATAGGAACTTAGTTCTAGGAACTGTCCACTTCTAAACAGTTCTAAGAACTACTCTCCCCCAAACTCGGTTTTGCTGTTTGCGTTCGCACTGGCCAAGTGGCCATAGGAACTGGTAGGAGGGGTAAGGGAGTGACGCAAGCACGGTGACTTTTATTTTGACGGCGCGACGGACCTTTATTTTGGCGGCGCTGAGAACGCCAGAGCAAATAATGCTCGCATTCTCTGTGTTTATTAGTTAGCAATCTGTCTAACAGTACTGTTTAATATCTTATTAGATAGAACTGTTATAGAAAGTAGACAGTATATGAAAAAAGGTTATTAGCCTATGCCGTGTGGTTGATGTCCAGTGTTGCTAGCTGGGCAGATAAACATAATCATGTTTGGCTTGGTCCCCTCAAAGTTGCGTTGGATTTTCTCTTCAGCATAAAGGTTTAGAGACCCATCTATCACTGTTTTCCATGTTTGTATAGTTTATGGAGTAAATATATAGGCTATAATCTGTGTGTTTACATTCTAGCTGTTTTAAAAATGGCGGGTGCTGATGTTCCGCGTGCGTTCGGTCAATCAGCGTACACTAACGTCACGGATAGTTCCTATAGTGCTGGTTTAGACCCTACTCTGAAGTAGGACCCAAATTAGTTCCTACAAATGGAGTTCCTAGAACTAAAATCGTTCCTAGTTCCTGCGGTGCGAACACGCCGACATCCGGGTACTTTAGCCAATAGTTCTAGGAACTGTGAAAAGGTTCCTCCGGTCGGAAAGCGGCTATAGACTCAGGTCTCTCAACTGAGGTTATTGAGACCATACTTCACTCCAGATATCCCTCCACAAGAAAATTGTATGCATTGAAGTGGAGGGTTTTCACTTCATGGTGCGGAACAAAAGGGAACGTCTCAGGTTACGACTGTAACCCTTGTTTCCTGAAAAGTGAACGAGACATTGCGTTTTGCTGCCATACTCCCAGCGTCTCTGTGATCTACTTGCTTCGGCCTATTAGAAGCTGGGTGCGCTTTATAGCTTCCTGCTCCTGACGTTACCCCGCCTGTGATGCTCCGTCATGCCAATGGACTGAGTTCACACACTTCAGACACAATCACGCAGAGACGTTCCCAAAGCATCCTTGTAACCTTTGTAAAGCTTCTTGCTCCCTTCTCAGGGAACAAGGATTACAATCGTAACCTGAGACTTTTTCCATGTAGTGTATTCAAACCTTTAGATAGACTGTTTTTAAGTTTTACACAGCTATATTGTAGCCACCAGCTACAACCACTTGCCAGTTCCACACGGTGTTGCTGGTGTTGTATGGAAATCTTACTCCCCATGAAATTTTTACTCCCCTTCTTCTTCATTCGGCGGGGTGGCTGATACCTAATTGGGCCCTTTCTCTCAAGTCAAATCAAGTCATATCACCTTTATTTATATTAGCATTTTATTTTAGCACTTTATATAATACAGATTGTTTCAAAGCGGCTTTACAGTCAGTGATAAGTCAGTGAAAATAATGTTTCCGTCTACCTAAGCAAAACAATATAATTTCGAAAGAAAATTTAATGGATTATTGATTTTGTTCTTTGTTTTTCTTCTGAGTATTTTTTTTTTCTTCTTTTTGTTGACTGTGACAATTTATATAAATTATAATCTTACTATGACAAGGTTGAAATAATAGTACTTTAGCATTAGGTATAGCAACAATAAATAGCTCATTTAGTTCTGGGGGATGTGGAGGCATCCATAAAAAAAATTCTCCTTGGCCCTGTAAATATTAGGGTCGGACATGGCTGTAAATTTTTTGTTGGTCTACTGAAAGCCCCATATTTGATCACAGGTGGAGATAGGTTGCCCTATGTTGGAAGAGGTGGGAAAATAAGATTTTGTAAATTTTGCAGTAACCTTTTCAACAAAATAATACAAATCGTGAATTCTTTATTTTTTGGCCCAAATAACACAATTTTCTGAGGATGACCCCTTTTAGCACTAATGACACTGTACATAGAAACTAATAATATCTGTTTTTTCTCAGGTATTTGTACACACGTGAAATTGATATTTCCATCACCTCGGCTCAATGTCTCCATCATCTGTCATTTATCTTCGGAGCGAAGACGCTTATGGAGGATGTTGGCAGGCTCTTCACTTCACTCATTCCAGAAGACAACACCTTCCGGACACAGCTATCGATGTACGAGTATGGCGTCCGCACAGGTGACCTTGTTCTGCAGGAGAATGTCCTTCAGTATCTCTCCTGGAACTGTGAGTTCCTCATAAGCTCTCCGCTGTGGAGCACCATCTCCTTTCACATGATGGACGCTCTGCTGCAGCGCTCAGACCTGGTTGTGAAGGATGAAGCTTTTCTTCTTGAAGCTCTGGAGAGATGGATCCAAGACAAAAGTGATCAAGTTAGTTCAGAACAACAGGCCAGCCTCCTGAATCACATCCGCTTCCTCATGATCCCAGTGGATAAATTGTATGAAATGCAGTTTTCCTCAAGTGTTCTCCATCAGAATCATGAGAAACTGTACCTAACTGGTCTGCTCAGAGGTTTTCAGTTCAATGCTCTGCCTTTCTCTAAGATCAGGACTAAAATGGACAACATGAGTAATGATTATCTGCCCAGAATCTACACTTCTGATGAGTGGAGTGTATTTATCAATGACACAACCAACAATTACCCGTACTATTACTACAACTATGGCCAAAATAACAGAATCCAAACCTTCTCCACTCCTGCACACCCTAGTGCTCTTTACAAAGAGAACACGGTCCAGTGGCAAGCCCAAGTTTTTCTTAGTGTTCAGGAATGCTCTAACTACGGTGTTTCATGTAATTCTGTTCCTGTTGCAAGGCTCCTCGCAAATGGTAATCAGTACAGTTACACTAACACCATTCGCTTCAGCAACAGATTGATTCTCACCTGTAAGAATCAAAACAATGTCTTTCATGTCCAAGACTTCAAAAATGACATGGCAGTGATTCCAGATAACAGCAGTATGGGCCTGCCTAACCCCTGTCCTGATGACTACAGTTTTAGATTTGTTGTGAGTCCAGAGTATATCTGATTGCGCACTGTTGACATCAGGTCATTTTCTGCCACTGTTTTAGTTTGGCTCTGTTAACTAAAATCAATCAAATGAATCTTCAAATGAATCATTAATCTTCATTTATAATGTTCACTGTCAGTTTATGATCATTTAAAAAATAAGTGAAGGGTTTTCATTTAACCATTTTGATTATTTCATGTAATGATTATTGTTAGACATTAATAATGTTTGATTGTTTAAAGATGCATAATAAAAAAAAAAATAATAAAAAAATGTTCATAATTTATTTTGCAGTTTTCTTATTATATCCTGTTATACTGTTGGTTAGCTGGTATCATAAGCTGGTAAAGTGGTAAATCCGATTAAGCTCAATCATCTTTATGAGCCACCAGGGAACACCAGTGTACTAAAGTGTTGTACCTGGTCTGTAACAATGTTTAGTTAGGTGGCACGTGTCAAATTCAAGTCCACATGAATGTCCGGAACCACGGTTTTCCAGCAGAACATTGCATGTCATCCCACAGTGCATCCTGGTACCACCTCCCAGGTAACACATGTACACTTCCGTCCATGTGATGTAAAAGAATAGCAATCCTCTTCCACTGCTCCAAGGTCCAGTTCTGATGCTCACGTGCCCACTGTAGGCACTTTAGACGGTGGACAGGTGTCATCACAGGCACTCTGATTGGTCTGCGGTTACAGATATTTATATAGGGATGTAGCGGTTCACTAAATTCATGGTTCGGTTCGATACGACACAGTGGTGTCACAGTTCGGTACGTTTTCGATACAGCAAAAAGAAATGCCAGAGAAATTTTCTTGATTTTTAAATAATTTTTATTTATTAAAAATAACATCATAAAGTATTAACTTTTTTTTACTTTAAACAATGAAGACCAATCTTCTGGGGTGTCTTCTTAGTGTAGTAGTTATAAACAAATACAAAGAAAATATTTGTTTTGTTTTTATATGGAACTTAGTGTGCTTTCACTCAATTTTTAATTTTTTTTTTTTTTTTTTTAAGAAAGATGAGAGTGTCCACTAAATGCTGCGGGGATAGTTTGTAGCATGTGTTTCTCTCCTTGTTTTCATTCCAGTTATAGGGATCTCCCAGTCACGTGACCTCTAGCCGCGTGTCAGCCATTTTGACGGAATACTTCAGCGCACCTACATACATGAGAATGCGGATTATCACATGTTTTATGGCTGCGAATTGATTAAAATAATATAATAGTATATAATGGTCACTGTATTAATTATCTTGAGCCTGCTGTAATGTTCCTATAAATATATTTTCTTTCCAACTGTGCATTCTGAATAATAAATAGGCTAAATATATTTATCCACTAAGCTGCAGCAGTCATATGCTCGTCTTCCCATTAACAGTTTTTTTTTCTTCTCTTTCTGACATTTCTTACCTGTTGGGTTTACATTTTTTAATTAAATTGACTATAAAGATTGCTTGTGTGTGCTGGTGTTTATTCCAGTCTTGTAAAATAGTTGAATGAATGCTCGCGATCGTGCCTAGTAACAATGTTAAATAGGCTAACGTTAGGCTATTTAATCAATAATGTACACAGGGTAACGTTAGAGGAGAATGACAGTCAACTACTTTGAATATTATAGCATTTTGGGCATAAACATGTAAATAATGAAAAGATTGACATTGAAAAATGACACAGAATGATTAAAATTTAAATATTTAATTCAAATAAATAAATGTTCGTGGTTCATTCGTGGAATAACACTGATGTTATTCATTTGTTCTCACACACTTCAGCGTCACAGTCACTGGTTTAGACGAACACTGACCATTATCTATTATTAGCACAGCGGCCGTCAGCTAACTCTTCACGTCATGTCATCACAAAAAGAAAAATACAAGAGGAAGATAAAGGAATTAGTAATCATAGATCCTTATGAAGCACCACAAGTTCTTTTTACAGACATTAAATGTGTAGAAAAACTTCCTGACATTGAGTTCGGTGACATTTACAGCTAAGTTACCTTATTCACTTCCCATCACGCTACACCGGAGCTTCATTAAAAGCATACACAAGCTTAGCAGGCTATCGGTATTGTCACAAGTTTGTCCTGTCTTGTTTTGCACTTGGGTGTTTGTTATGTTGAGCCATGTGCTCGTGTTCATTGTTAGCCCCGCCCTTCTTGTTATCTTGTTATGGGTTTAATTAATTCCACCTGTTGTCATCGTTACCTTCTTTTGTTTGCCTCCCTATTTAGTCTCCTTGTGTCTGTTGTACTGTGCTGTTACGTTGTCTAATGTTCTTGTGTTTTGTTTCCAGTGTTTAAGTTTGTTAATATATTCTAGTGGTTTCCCCCGCGTGGGAGTTTTGTTTTGTTCTTGTATTTTTGCCTTTTCCTTTATTAAATTCCTATTTTTCTGCAATTGAGTCCTCAGTTTTGTTTTTTGAACCGATCGTGACAGAACGTAACAGCCATTTTTTGAGGACTCAGCAGAATGGATTCTCGCAGACCCTTACTCACAACATGGGACAGAGAATCTTTTAGAGGGACTCGGCTGGTCATATTTAGAGGAATTCGTGGAGGACGCAGGGGAGGAGATACGACAGGTGGGCACCGACAGCATTCTCCAGTTTGGTCATTTCCTGACCAAGGACCGGCAAGGTTCAACCCCGAGCGTTTTTCTTCACATGTTCCCATGATTCCAACGCCGGTGACTCCAGCGCCAGTGATTCCAGTATCAGTGGTCCAGAGTTCGGGGACTCCTAAACACAGGAGGAGGAGAAAGGCTCCCTCCGTAACGGTTCACGTTGCGTCTGTCCAGCCAGAGGCTGTTCACGTCCAGCCAGAGACTGTTCACGTCTGCCCAGCCAGAGACCATTCACGTCGAGTCTGCCCAGACAGAGAATGTTCACGTCACGTCTGCCGAGCCTGTGTCACCTGGCAAAATGGTTGCTACAGAGCCTGTATCTCCTGACAAGACGCCTGCTGAAACATTGTTGGAGTATTTTTCAACGCTGTTTAAGATCCTGGAGATTCCCGGGAAGGTTCACGTCACGTCTGCCCAGCCAGAGACTGTTCACGTCACGTCTGCCCAGCCAGAGACTGTTCACGTCACGTCTGCCCAGCCAGAGACTGTTCACGTCACGTCTGCCCAGCCAGAGACTGTTCACGTCACGTCTGCCCAGCCAGAGACTGTTCAAGTCACGTTTTCCCAGTCAGAGTCTGTTCCTGAGCCGGTGGTGTCTGTTCCTGAGCCGGAGCCGGTGGTGTCTGTTCCTGAGCCGGAGCCGGTGGTGTCTGTTCCTGAGCCGGAGCCGGTGGTGTCTGTTCCTGAGCCGGAGCCGGTGGTGTCTGTTCCTGAGCCGGAGCCGGTGGTGTCTGTTCCTGAGCCGGAGCCGGTGGTGTCTGTTCCTGAGCCGGAGCCGGTGGTGTCTGTTCCTGAGCCGGAGCCGGTGGTGTCTGTTCCTGAGCCGGAGCCGGTGGTGCCAGTTCCAGTGCCTGAGCCGGTGGTGCCAGTTCCAGTGCCTGAGCCGGTGGTGCCAGTTCCAGTGCCTGAGTTGGTGGTGCCAGTTCCAGGGCCAGTTCCAGTGCCAGCTCCAGTGCCTGAGCCGGTGGTGCCAGTTCCAGTGCCCGAGCCGGGGGTGCCAGTTCCAGTGCCCGAGTTGGTGGTGCCAGTTCCAGTGCCAGTTCCAGTGCCTGAGCCGTTGGTGCCAGTTCCAGTGCCTGAGCCGGTGGTGCCAGTGCTGGTGCCAGTTCCAGTGCCTGAGCCGGTGGTGCCAGTTCCAGTGCCTGAGCCGGTGGTGCCAGTTCTAGTGCCAGTTCCAGTTCCAGTGCCTGAGCCGTTGGTGCCAGTTCCAGTGCCTGAGCCGTTGGTGCCAGTTCCAGTGCCTGAGCCGTTGGTGCCAGTTCCAGTGCCTGAGCCGGTGGTGCCAGTTCCAGTGCCAGTTCCAGTGCCCAAGCCGGTGGTGCCAGTTCGAGTTCCTGAACCATGGCCGCCCGAGGGGTCGTCTCCGCCCTGGCCGCCCGAGGGAGAGTCTCCGCCCTGGCCGCCCGAGGGAGAGTCTCCGCCCTGGCCGCCCGATGGACAATCTGCTCCGCCCTGGCCGCCCGATGGACAATCTGCTCCGCCCTGGCCGCCCGAGGGAAGGTCTCCGCCCTGGCCGCCCGAGGGAAAGTCTCCACCCTGGCCACCCGATGGACAATCTGCTCCGCCCTGGCCGCCCGAGGGAGGATCTCCGCCCTGGCCGCTCGAGGGAAAGTCTCCACTCTGGCCGCTCGAGGGAAAGTCTCCACCCTGGCCGCCTGATGGGCAGTCTGGTCTGTTCCCCCCGTCCCGCCCTGGTCTGTCCCTCCCGTCCCGCCCCTGGTCTGTCCCTCCCGTCCCGCCCCTGGTCTGTCCCTCCCGTCCCGCCCCTGGTCTGTCCCTCCCGTCCCGCCCTGGTCTGTCCCTCCCGTCCCGCCCTGGTCTGTCCCTCCCGTCCCGCCCTGGTCTGTCCCTCCCGTCCCGCCCTGGTCTGTCCCTCCCGTCCCGCCCTGGTCTGTCCCTCCCGTCCCGCCCTGGTCTGTCCCTCCTGTCCTAGTGGAGCGTCTGGTAGCCGCTCCTTAAAGAGGGGGTTATGTCACAAGTTTGTCCTGTCTTGTTTTGCACTTGGGTGTTTGTTATGTTGAGCCATGTGCTCGTGTTCATTGTTAGCCCCGCCCTTCTTGTTATCTTGTTATGGGTTTAATTAATTCCACCTGTTGTCATCGTTACCTTCTTTTGTTTGCCTCCCTATTTAGTCTCCTTGTGTCTGTTGTACTGTGCTGTTACGTTGTCTAATGTTCTTGTGTTTTGTTTCCAGTGTTTAAGTTTGTTAATATATTCTAGTGGTTTCCCCCGCGTGGGAGTTTTGTTTTGTTCTTGTATTTTTGCCTTTTCCTTTATTAAATTCCTATTTTTCTGCAATTGAGTCCTCAGTTTTGTTTTTTGAACCGATCGTGACAGGTATCACAGCATCGCTCGGGCATGATAGAAAAATAGGTGAATACAGAGCCATATTAGACATTCTCTGGTGAATATTTCACGACGACCTGTATTATGACCAGCGGTTTAGGATTTTCTATACCGTCAAAATGGCTGCTCCAAATGGCGTGACGTCACGCGGGACATCCCTATTGACACACTGGGGTGATGTCAACATAAATGAGTTGACATGTTTGAAGTATTCCCACTGGTGTAGCCTACTGTCATGTACTGTAACGAGGAGTCAGTGTCGTGAGGATCCATATGCAGCTTTATTAAAACAGAATGCAAGTCAGACAGGCAGAGTTCAATCACGGGCTTTAAACACAATGTAGATAAGGCAGAATCAAAGTCAGAGTTCAGGCTGAAGATCAGGGCAGGCGGCAAACACACAGGATAATCAAATGACATGGCAGATGGAATCAGAATAGGCAGGCGGCAAAGAATCAGAGTAACCAGTCCAGGTCATACACGTGAAATCACACACGGAATAAACGCTCGGAAATGTTTGCAAGACAAGACTTCGCAATGAGGAAGCTGGGAGAACAGTTTAAATAGTTCAGAGTCAATGGAAAACACCTGTGAGTGAAATCAGCCACAGGTACAGGGTATGGGAAATGAAGTCCAAAGAGTTAGTACTCAGGTGATGGTGACCTCTGGTGGTGAGAGGCCATGTACAGGGCTCCAGATTTTTGAAAACTTTAGGCGCACAGGCAGAACATTTAGGGCATACCTTAAATCAACCTGCAGTGCAATTATTCACATTTTCCCTCATTTTAAGTTTATTACTAACAAATGCCTTGGTAATAAATAAACTTAACTTACAGAAATTACAATATGCAGTTTTATTTTAAGTTGCAAGGCTCCAGATTAACATTTGAGGGCAGCATTTTTATTCATAATGTTGAAATAATAATTCAAAAGCAAAATTTATGTGTTGCAAAAAGAATATTTAGCCATTAACTGCAAATACAGTGGGTTCGTTCAAATTTACTTTTAGTACGATTGTTTTAAACATGTAAAATTGTGCAACCCACCAAATAATTTGACAAATAGTCACATATCAGTAACAGGCTAATATATTTCATGTTCCTTGCAGCTAATTCATTACGATGACAGAAAATAGTGCGATCAAACGTACTGGTAATGCAAAAATGTACTTATTACCTCATCCATGAACATGATTCGTGAATTCTATAAATCTCTGGATGGTGAAAATGAAAAACATCCAAAAAAACATATATAAAACACATAATTGGGACATTTGTGGGTCCCATATGGTTTTTGTGTGCAGCCCACCTCTGCCCCATTATTTACACCCATTTGTGACCCAAGTGAGCCCATATAATGAACATCTAAACGGCCCCTATTAGAGCCCACTATGGACACATCATGTGCCCCTATGGGCTAACATGCCCGTGTGGAGCCAATGGACACATTTCTATGGGCCCCATTTGGGTTGCCCATACAGGGCCCAAGTGACAGCCCATCACAAACCCACATGGAGCCTACATGGAAATGTTGGCTAGGTAGTAAGAAAGCCATTAAAATATATTTGATATCAAACTCAATAAAGTAATTTACCGTAAACATATTCCCTCTGATCATAAAAATACCGATACAACTCTTGTAAACATGTCTGATAGAAGTCAGGTCTGGACTAGTTTACTGTAGTTAACAAATGAGCAGCATCACATGTGTTTTACTGGTCTTGTGACTAAGCAAGCAGATTTCCCGTAGCAGGACACATAGTTATTATAATTAAATGTTAGACATGAAGGATGTAGAGTACACCATGACACATTTTGTAGAGGAAATATGAATACACGTTTAGATTCAAAAGAGCTTTTGTTGAGACATTAAAAACAAAAGTTTTACCATTATAATGACTCATATTGTTTTGATGAGGCTGGTCTGAGAAATAGATTAAGTAACTAGTTATTGTGTTAGAACTTGTACTGTGTCTTACCATGCAGTCTGTTGAAATACAATGAGACGCCTCACATCAGTGACATGATACATTCACACTCGCATCACAGTTGCACAATTCTGTTCTTGAGGGCGCTTTTGGTCTTTGAATAAGATACTGCTTTGTTCTTCATTTGGAGAATGAAATAACCAGTCACAGCTATACTTTATCAGCTCACTATGTGCAGAATAACTTCATTTAAGTATCAGGGGATAATTTTTTTTATAAAAATGTCCTTGTCCCAGAGCAATATTTTATATAGTAAAATATAAATCATGGCCAAAAGTAATCTTTAACCAATGATGGCATTTAAAAGTAGCCACATCTAGTATAAAGGGTTTCTTTTTCCCCTTCTGTTGCCTTAGACAGAGTAAAGTGAATGCTTTAATGGTCATTTTGCCATGAGTGTATGTAGTGAATGTGAAATATGATTTTGTGCCTTGTATCACATCCATCCATCCATCCATCTTCTACCGCTTATCCGGGGCCGGGTCGCGGGGGCAGCAGTCTAAGCAGGGATGCCCAGACTTCCCTCTCCCTCGACACTTCCTCCAGCTCTTCCGGGGGGACACCGAGGCGTTCCCAGGCCAGCCGGGAGACATAGTCTCTCCAGCGTGTCCTAGGTCTTCCCCGGGGTCTCCTCCCGGTGGGACATGCCCGGAACACCTTCCCAGGAAGGCGTCCAGGAGGCATCCGGAAAAGATGCCCGAGCCACCTCAACTGACCCCTCTCAATGTGGAGGAGCAGCGGCTCTACTCTGAGCTCCTCCCGAGTGACCGAGCTTCTCACCCTATCTCTAAGGGAGCGCCCAGCCACCCTGCGGAGAAAGCTCATTTCGGCCGCTTGTATCCGGGATCTTGTCCTTTCGGTCATGACCCAAAGCTCATGACCATAGGTGAGAGTAGGAACGTAGATTGACCGGTAAATCGAGAGCTTCGCCTTGCGGCTCAGCTCCTTCTTCACCACGACAGACCGGTACAGCGACCGCATTACTGCAGAAGCTGCACCGATCCGTCTGTCAATCTCCCGTTCCATCCTTCCCTCACTCGTGAACAAGACCCCGAGATACTTGAACTCCTCCACTTGAGGCAGGAACTCTCCACCAACCTGAAGCGGGCAAGCCACCCTTTTCCGACTGAGGACCATGGCCTCGGATTTGGAGGTGCTGATTCTCATCCCAGCCGCTTCACACTCGGCTGCAAACCGTCCCAGTGCATGCTGGAGGTCCTGGTTTGATGAGGCCAACACGACCACATCATCCGCAAAGAGCAGAGATGAAATCGTGTGGTCCCCAAACCTGACCCCCTCCGGCCCCTGGCTGCGCCTAGAAATTCTGTCCATAAAAATTATGAACAGAACCGGCGACAAAGGGCAGCCCTGCCGGAGTCCAACACGCACCGGGAACAAGTCTGACTTACTGCTGGCAATACGAACCAAGCTCCTACTCCGGTCGTACAGGGACCGGATAGCCCTTAGCAAAGGGCCCCGGACCCCATACTCCCAGAGCACCCTCCACAAGATGCCACGAGGGACACAGTCGAATGCCTTCTCCAAATCCACAAAACACATGTGGATTGGTTGGGCAAACTCCCATGAGCCCTCCAGCACCCTGTGGAGGGTATAGAGCTGGTCCAGTGTTCCACGACCGGGACGAAAACCACACTGTTCCTCCTGAATCCGAGGTTCTACTATCGGCCGGATTCTCCTCTCCAGTACCCTGGCATAGACTTTCCCAGGGAGGCTGAGAAGTGTGATCCCCCTATAGTTGGAGCACACCCTCCGGTCCCCCTTCTTGAAAAGAGGGACCACCACCCCGGTCTGCCAATCCAAGGGCACTGTCCCCGACCGCCACGCGATGCTGCAGAGGCGTGTCAGCCAAGACAGCCCCACAACATCCAGAGACTTGAGGTACTCAGGGCGGATCTCATCCACCCCCGGTGCCTTGCCACCGAGGAGTTTCTTGACTACCTCGGTGACTTCAGCTTGGGTGATGGACGGGTCCGCCTCCAAGCCCTCAGCCTCTGCTTCCTCAATGGAAGACATGACGGCGGGATTGAGGAGATCCTCGAAGTATTCCTTCCACCGTCCGGTGATATCCCCAGTCGAGGTCAACAGCTGCCCTCCTCCACTGTAAACAGCGTTGGTAGGGCACTGCTTCTCTTTCCTGAGGCGCCGGACGGTTTGCCAGAATCTCTTCGAGGCCAGCCGATAGTCCTTCTCCATGGCCTCACCGAACTCCTCCCAGGCCCGAGTTTTTGCCTCCACAACCACCCGGGCTGCAGTCCGCTTGGCCTGTCGGTACCCATCAGCTGCCTCAGGAGTCCCACAAGCCAGCCAGGCCCGATAGGACTCCTTCTTCAGCTTGACGGCATCCCTTACTTCCGGTGTCCACCACCGGGTTCGGGGATTGCCGCCTCGACAGGCACCGGAGACCTTACGGCCACAGCTCCGAGTGGCCGCGTTGACAATGGAGGTGGAGAACATGGTCCACTCGGACTCAATATCTCCAGACTCCCTCGGGATCTGGTCGAAGCTCTGCCGGAGGTGGGAGTTGAAGATCTCTCTGACAGGAGATTCGGCCAAACGTTCCCAACAGACCCTCACAGTACGTTTGGGTCTGCCGAGTCTGTCCAGCTTCCTCCCCCGCCATCGGATCCAACTCACCACCAGGTGGTGATCAGTTGACAGCTCCGCCCCTCTCTTCACCCGAGTGTCCAAGACATACGGCCGGAGGTCGGATGAGACGACCACAAAGTCGATCATCGACCTCCGGCCTAGGGTGTCCTGGTGCCATGTGCACTGATGGACACCCTTATGCTTGAACATGGTGTTCGTTATGGACAAACTGTAACTAGCACAGAAGTCCAATAACAGAACACCACTCGGGTTCAGATCAGGGGGGCCGTTCCTCCCAATCACGCCCCTCCAGGTGTCACTGTCGCTGCCCACGTGGGCGTTGAAGTCCCCCAGTAGAACGACGGAGTCCCCAGTCGGAGCACTTTCCAGCACCCCTCCCAGAGACTCCAAGAAGGCCGGGTACTCTGCACTGCCGTTCGGCCCGTAGGCACAAACGACAGTGAGAGACCTATCCCCGACCCGAAGGCGCAGGGAAGCGACCCTCTCGTTCACCGGGGTGAACTCCAACACATGGCGGCTGAGCTGGGGGGCTATAAGCAAACCCACACCAGCCCGCCGCCTCACACCATGGGCAACTCCAGAGTGGTGAAGAGTCCATCCTCTCTCGAGGAGTGTGGTTCCAGAGCCCAAGCCGTGCGTAGAGGTGATCCCAACTATCTCTAGTTGGAATCTCTCAACCTCACGCACAATCTCAGGCTCCTTCCCCGCCAGAGAGGTGACGTTCCATGTCCCTAGAGCTAGATTCCGCATCCAGGGATCGGGTTGTCTAGGCCCCCGCCTTCGACTGCCGCCCGATCCACTTTGCACCGGCCCCTTACGGTCCCTCCTGCAGGTGGTGGGTCCACGGGAGGGTGGCCCCACGTCGCTCCTTCGGGCTGAGCCCGGCCGGACCCCATGGGGGGAGGCCCGACCACCAGGCGCTCGCATACGAGCCCCAACCCCGGGCCTGGCTCCAGGGTGGGGCCCCGGCTGCGCCATACCGGGCGACGTCACGGTCCTCTGTTTTTTCTTCATCATAAGGGGTTTTTGAACCGCTCTTAGTCTGACCCGTCGCCTAGGACCTGTTTGCCTTGGGAGACCCTACCAGGGGCATATAGCCCCAGACAACATAGCTCCTAGGGTCATTCGGGTACTCAAACCCCTCCACCACGGTAAGGTGGCAGTTCAAGGAGAGGCTTGTATCACATAGTGCTGCTTAATCACAGTTGGCAGCACTGAACGCAGACTTACAACATTTATTTCAGATTCAATAGTACCACTGCCATAAGCATGTAAAAGGGCTGGCAAACAAAGCATTTCAGTAGTCAGGCATTGAGATGACAACTGTGTTATAAAGCACACATCTATCTGCATAACTGGGAATAGAAATGTGATTTGCAAAGTTATGCTAAACAGCACAACTCCCAGGTTCTTTGCTGACCTGGATGGTGTTAGTGTTGTCAGTGTTGTATGGTAATGACACTGGGCCTGGGCAAAAATCTGAATTTGATAACTGTGCTTTCAATTCAGAAGAGTAATCTTCAATGTATCAATTAATCAATTTATAAACTTTCAAAGATGTAATTATTAAGCCAAAGACAAATTTGTCTTAAAATGAATTTTGAATAGTGCATGACCCTGTAATAAGCCTGGTTCACTAAGTTCACTATAACAGCGTCACCAACAACACGTCTGAGTTAGTATCACTTCTCTCTTCATGGGATTTCATATGACGCTTCAGTTGTTCTCTAATGTTGCGCCATTATAGTTTTTTTTGCATAATATTTAAAAAACAATGCAATTTGCAGAAACAAAATATAAAACATTTATACAATAGAAAATTTGAGTAACGGTGGTGTTGGTTTGAACAAATAGTTAAAATTATCCTAATATAAGAAAAGTGTCTTGTTTAATTATTCAGATCCAATCTAATATTTATTAATTCTGGCAGGTCACGTTAGTCAAGCTCGCATCAGTTGACTCTCAGCTGATCCACCTCTACCTATAGGAATATGACAAATATCACAGCATTCATATTTAAGCTCCTTCAGTATTATCAGCAGCTATCGCGTTTCTCAGGAGCGATTACCCTCCTCCCTCCCCAGCTCATCCTCTCGTCAGTCAGGGTTTGGCATTCTGATTGCCCTTGAATCAGAATAAATTCTCTAATTATGTTGTACATTAAAATCTTTATTAATTAATAATATCTGCAATACATTCATGTTGGTTCTGTTCTGTTTCCCCTAAGGAGGGTTATTGCTGCTCTTATCTATGCTAGACTGCATGGATGCGCAGGGAGTTCTTGCCCAGAACAGAACCATATTGCCAATATATGCTAATTGTCAATCATATTTGACGATAGTGATCCTGACAGAAACTCATTTACATAATTTTTGATATGCAGTACTGGTTAATCACATAACAGCATTAACCTGCCATCTGAAGTGAAAAAAGAATGCATAAAAATACTCTTACAGAAGGATAAAGAAGAATGTCCTTCATACGTAACAACTTTTGTTAACAACTGTTATGTGTTCTTAATTTACTTTATGTTTAATATTTAAATTGTTCCAGTAATGGAACAAAATGAGCAAGAATTCCTGGAATATCCTGGAATCCCAGAGCCCTGCAGTCAGGTGGGGACCTTACAGAAAAAAAACAGTCAGACAGAGATGAGCTGTTGGGCAAGGGGCCGGGGCGTAACGCTGACCTCAGATGTAGAAATCTCTGTTTTTCTCCTCAGGCTGTGGCGTGCCATGAGGAACTCAGGCATGGATTTCTGCTCATTTAATCTTGAGTGCGTCATTTCCTTTTTGTCCATCCTTGTTTCTTTGAAGCCCACACTTTTCTCAGGGGTCTTAGACAAGTAAGAATGAAATCTTCCATACAAGGGGAACCATTCTTCAGTAGATGTTTATTTTGTTTTTTCACTGTTTATTCATTGGGAAATGTAATCCTATGTCAGACTGTGACCAGTGCATTTTTTTCAAATGTATCATCCTTGCGTAATTCCTTTATATCATCAGTCAAAAAAACACCTACTTATTAATACTTTTTCACACATTTTAGAATAATATAGTCAAAACTGTAAAATAAAAGAATTGTGCAAAATATGTAGCAACCAAAATGCTAAGCAATAGAGTTGGGGGACTTGGACTTGGACTTGGACTTGGACTCGAACTCAGACGCATTTGGGTGGACAGGCGATCCACTCTCCAATCCAGAAGGGAGCGCTCAAGGTTTCATTGCTGTTTGCGCAACATGTTATTCAAACCAATATGTTTGAAATTATGTATTATGTATCATATAGACAAACAAATCAACAATTCCTTAATTTTTAGCAAACAGGAATCTGAGGCATGTAAATGTACCCAGCTCGTATCGAACTGTGACCCCAAAACCGAGGTATGTAACGAACCGTGACTTCTGTGTACCGTTACACCCCTACTAGAAACTATCCTGAACTGTGACATGAAAGCAGCGGACAGGAGAAAATAAACGAAAATGCGAAATAAAAAATGAATATAATATAAAGTCCATTTCACTTGTTTAAGACAGAAAGAACTAAAGAAATAGTGGAAATTTCTAATGTCGATTACAGAGAGCCGAGGGACTGCGGCGAACAGTGATGTAAGGGATGTTGATCTTGACACATCCAGCAAACCGGCTCATATTCCACACATTACTCATTACTCTCCTAATTTCTGGACAGGCCTTTCACTAATTTCCTTTCCTGTGAGTCATAACAAATACTCTCCCTTGTATATATTTCACAGTGTATCTACACTATTTATGACTTGAATGACACCAATGAGGTCTTTTGTAGTCTCCGCAGGAAGCAAACCAGATGTGGGCAGCTGCAGTGGAAGAATAAGTGGTCAGCTTGAACCTATTATGCTCTACGCCCCCACATGCCACAGTCTATAGGCATTTAACCCTAAAACCTTATGGGCGTCTTAAAGAGTCTCCATAGCCCTCAACACAGTGGTTTACGTAGGTTTATGGTGTTTATTCCAGTATATTCTTGCGTAGCCAGACCTTCAGACTGACGGCAGAAGGTCTGGACTCCATCACAGCTTTCTTTGGCTGAGGACCGCCCAGTGGACGTCTGACTGACATGTAAAGCCACCAAACATAGTTAGTTTTGTTCTGCGTCATGTTTAAGGGCATGAGAATGTAAAGTCGATGTGCCAATACGATAACAGGCCGGTGGTGCATATAATAAATTATTCATTCAAGAACGTTGTGCAAGTTTACTGCATCAATGGCACTGCAAACTTCACATACTTTTGAAAATCCAGCATTTAGTTGCAATCATACTCATCAAATAGAACACAATGTGTTAATATAGATGGTGTCAAATCCCCTTTCCTAAGCAATCATGTCGGAGTTCCGCAGGGCCTCTATTATTCTCAGTGTACATTAATGATCTTCCAGCTGTCTGTCCGGAGCTTAATGTACAGATGTTTGCGGATGACGCATGGTAAAGATGCAAAGATAAAAGCTACAAACCTCACAAATGCACTAACCAAAGTTCAAAACTGGTTAAATCAAATTTGTCTCATTCTTAATACCAAAAAGACGTTGTTATAATGTTTACAAAAAAAGAACCTGTGAAGCCAAATACTATAAAATTTGACTGTAAGACGCCCACTGAAAAACCACCAACAAGAAGTAGATCTTCTGTGTTTTTGGGAGGTGAGGAATTGGCGTTGGTAGCCCAGTTTAACTACATTGGGGTTATACTAGATTTGAACCTCACTTTCACAAAGCACATAAAAAAGGTAACCAATGCTATAAAATTTAATTTACAAAATTACAAACAAATCAGCTCTTTCATTACAACAGAGGCTGCTAAATCCTATCTCCATTGTATGATTATTCTCACATTGAATTACTGCTTCACAATCTGGTCATTTGCTGGTGTTACTGCACTAAAACCCATTGATCAACTCTACAATAAAAGCAGTCAAGGTATTTGATAGGAGACCACAGTCGTTTCACCTTTGTTCAATTCTAGAGAAGTATCAACTCCTAAGTTTTGAAAATCTTCAAGTATTTAAAAGTAGCTGTCTCATATATAGATCAATGAATGGAATGGCCCCACCACCCCTGGGGGATTTTTATCAAAAAGAGAAATAGTGAGACTAGTACTAGGTCAATTACTCGGGGGGGTATTGTGAAGTACAATTTAGAAAGTCTAATTTTGCACAAAACGTCCTCTCTATTAAAGGCTGCACAAATTGGAACAGTATGCATACGGAAATTAGAGGTAGCCCCACTTTTGTTTCATTTAAGAAACAGCTTAAAAGATGGCTGAATAACAATCAAAACTGTGAACATTAGGTAAGAAGGTAGATTTCTATAGGTAGACAGAGTCATATATTTATAAAATGCACTTTGGGATGTCTATGCACAGGCATTTACGCACCTTAAATAATTATTATAATTAGTACATTATATAGTATAGGTACTTTTGATGTTTTTTAGCTCTATATGTTTATATTAAATGTTATGTATGTTTTTTGTTTTTCTTTCTATGTCTTAGACTGGAAATCCAGACAGTCTGGCATCGACTAATGAAACTCGGCCAGCTCGAGGGGCAGCACCAAGCATGTATTTGAAAATCTCACTGCACACAATTGGATAACACTACGACCAATCACACCAAAACAGCAAAAACGCCCTTCTTGCAAAGGAATGATTCGAGCGCCGTCTTCTGTGCCTCTTTTAGATAAAAAGCCATGTCTAACTCGTTCATTGTAGCGGCCAAAGCCGTTTCAAACAACTGGTGTTCATCCATAGCCATCTTGCAATGTTTACTAATGACTTTGCCGTCACAGCGCTGTCGTCATCTGTTTAGCTCGCCTCTGGCCCGCCTATATCAGATAACCCGATGTGATTGGTGCAGCTCGGATACAAGGGCATATTTAATGAGCATCATTACTCGACGCCAGAGTAAACTCACTGAGCAAATGCAACTTGTGCTCTCACGAGAACTCTGGATTACCAGGGTATCTATGTCTGGGACTACGGATGGAAATTAGCATTGTGCTAAATCCGGCGTATTTGCATCAACTTCTATTGTACATTCATTAATATGCACTGTCCCATCCAAATAAATAAAAAATGAAATGAAATGAAGTTGATCCTGGTAAGCACTCATTGTCACAGCTGTAAACACCACGGCTTTCTTCTTCCATGAGGGGGTTTGGCTTCACGATTGCTTTGTTTCCAGGCGGACTGTTAAAGAACGCGACACACACTTCTCCCGGCCATCCTGTAGAGGTCAATAAATCGGATCGCAACTTTGAAACTCCTGAAGTGTTTCACATTTTGTGTACCTTATGCATCAAAATTTTATGGTGGGCGTGATGTCTGAGGCTGAGACTAATTCCCGTATGACCCTTTGAGACCATCATTAGTGGTATTGTGTAAAAACAAGTGCAATATCTCAATTACTTTTGCTCATACTTAGGGCTGAGGATCTGAACAAACCCCATCAACTTTGGAGTGTAACTCATCCCATATTTATTCAACGGACATGAATAATACCTCAAATTGTAGGCATTTTTGGGCTATAGCGAGAGACCACAGACTGTAGACAGGGCAACCACCTAACAATTCCCTAGTTGCTGCATAATAACGTCCTGGAAACAAACCACAACATCCTAGTGGAGGCGAATTTTGCATGGATCATTCACATTTTGGTGGAAAATCTAGATTAAATACCTTTTGTCTTACAGATAAGACTTTTGAGGTCATCAATGTCATAAGGAGTATGGGTGTAAAGGCCTATTCACACTGAGAACCATAACTATAAAGATAAGTATAATGATATTTGCATCCACACCAACACATTATAACATTCTGTTTATAACTTCATCACTGCTTTTTTTCAGCATCTTGTGCAGAGCTGAACTTGTACTTGAACTTGAGTGTAGGCCCCACCATTTGCAGGCAGACAGACTATATTAGGACTGCAGAGGTTAGAATAGTCTTTTCTTCCCGAAAGTGACATATCCGAGTGAAACAACTTCTGGAACAAGAAAAAAAATGTAGGGCGGGACTTTATGGGGAATAGAGTGGTGCAAGGATGACGTCAAAACCCAGAAGACTGATTCGCCAGTGGTGCCCTCAAGATTTTCCTATGGGGTTTATCATTTTATCAGTAAAATTTGTGGTAAACACAACTTGACGATACTTGAATGTTGTAAATTACGTCATTTAAAAGATTACAAGTTATTTGTTTTTAAATGTGCACAGATAAACCATTTATCATCAAAAACAATTTTGATTTCATGGTGACTGAATTGAGAGACTGTCATGAAATGCACTTTCTCTTTGAATCGCAGAAAACCCAAACATGGCATGGAAAAAGTCACCCAGATTCCTGACAGGAACATACTGTAGAAATAAGGAGGGGGGAACAGAAAACGAAACCATTACAGAATACATGTAACAGGTGTGAACAAGTTTTATATCCGGTATGCCAGTCAAAATACCCACTTATGAGAATGAGCAATGACAGTTTTACTGCACAGTGTAACTGAGCAGCCACCAAAATCATAAAAACTATACAGTTCTGTTCACTGGAACCCTTTACAGACATTTGTTATGATGTACAAGTAATGAAAGAGTCTTAAAACCATGACACAATGGCTTCTCACACTAATAAAGCAGGGGTGGACCACAAGAACACATTCTGTGGCATGGGAGATTAGCCTTGAGGAAAAATGACACAGAATTACTCTTTTGAAAATTCCCCTTACTTTAGGAGAGGATCCATCTGTCTACAGTCGACATCTAGCCAGACATAGCTTGAAGTAGTAAATCATGCAGAGATATGTCTGATTTCTTCATTTGTCTGGAAGCACCACATTTACCATATTTATTTGTGGTGTTTGCTAAGGCACGCTTCATCACTACTATAAAGAGAAAGTCCAGAAGAGAGAGAGAAAGTAAGGAGTGGGTGGAGGGTTGAGTAGTGATGCAGAAGTGTTTCCCTGAATCTGGATCACACTTGTGATTTCAACAGAGAATAATGCAAGATGGACTTCCTTAATTTACTTCCACCTGATTTGAGTTGCTTAATTCTCTTTACTTAAAGAAACTCTGCAATCTCTATATCATGATAGACCACACACTGGTGTTCCACTTATAAATGAGTGCATTATTTCTCTCATTAAATTAAATTAAACTAATAAAATCTTTACAAATTGAAGGACTTTTTCTTCTTGAGAAAATTAAGAATTCAGACTTACTTATTTGGCTTAGAGAATATCTTGTTGTAATAACAGCAACGCATCTTAAAAATGACACATACATTTAAAAAAGATGAATCAGCAGAAACAGTCTATCATATAGTATGTTAAATACAAACTTTTTTTTTATTAAGTGACTTATTGCTGGAATTTTATTAGGGTTTTTTAGTGCCTTTATTACATTTCATGTTTTATACATGTGTAGAAAAGGCTTGCATTGTATCTTAAATGCAGGAAATTCTCTACATACACTTTTGGTTCTTCTTTCCTTGTTAAGAACATTAAGAATTCAAACTTACCATTTCAAACACAGATGCGTAGAGAATATCTTGTTGCAATAACGGTAACGCATCTTAAAAATGACACATGCATTTAAAAAAGACGATTCAGCAGATAAAAAAAAATCAGCGAGAAGTGACAAAGAGACGGAGCACGTTTCTTCCCACGTCACACCATATGATGACAGACGGATAGCTATGGTAACGTAGCCTAGGTGACCCTTAATATGGGAAGCTGGGAAATTCTGATGGATGGACACAAAATCCGAAATTCTCCTTTGCGCCATGATCAAATGCACTTGTGTGACACACAGTTTATCTCAATGTCAAACAGGCATGTGTGTGTCAACCAAGGGCAAGATGATATCCAGCACAGACGCGTCTCTAAGATGTCTGCTATAGATCCCTTAATCTTTACATCTCATAAACATCTAAATGAAATAGCACTTTTAGATATACATTCTAAGTCATAAACACCTTAAAGACATTTTCCAAATGTCTATTTAACATCTGACACAAAACATCTTAGACTAGAGACATATTGCAAATGAGCAAACACTCTAAAAAAATACATCTTGCAGATGTAAATGCAGACATCAAGACATCTCTGTGATGTTCATCCCGTTCTGTGTACAAACTTAAAATGTAAGATTGATATCTTGACACGCACAGGGAAACTATAGCCTACTGACAAGTTACATTTACAGTAAAATCTAAAAATTGATTCAGATTCAGACACCAGATATCATTTTTGACTTTTTTTTTTTTTTCTAGTGGGTGCAGGACACTATAGTTCACTTATGTAAGTGAGGAGAGCAAAATAAAGTAAACTGTGACATATTATACTCAAAAACAGTAACATTTATATAAATTTGGGACCAAAAATGATTCAGACACTTTGACCTGACTATGTTTTGCTGAAGTGTTTTTTCTTTAATTGCTAATGCTCTTTTTACACACAGACTGAACAAAATGAAGCATTGCTTGGTAACTGGTTGAGCTAAACTGGTATTATCTAATTGTGTAGTTAAATTTAACAGCTGACAGATATTCAACATAATTCATCCGTGAGACAGTCTAACAGAAGGACGGACAAAACCAGTGAAATATCAACTGATCTGAGTTATTGTCATATTTTAGTATTATTTTCTAAACTATAGCGAATAAACTCTGATAATGTGAGAAATGTTGAAGGTGTCTGAATACATTGTGGTATGACTGTAAATTCCTTATTCAACACATAAAATTGGTGTTATTAAACCTTTTTAGTTTTAGGATATTTCTCGTGCCCCTTTCGATGACCTATAATGCTGAAAATATTAACCTTTTAGAATGTGTTACACATTGCTCAAAAGTGAACAGTTGTACTACGCATTAAACATTGGTTTAAAACAGGGAAGTCAGTGGTCACTGTGAGGTCAAGGGCCAACTAAACGTCAGAGCATTGCCCAACACTGTTTCTGCAATAGACTGTCCTTAAAATATTACTCATACTGTAATCTACTAAAGTAAAAAAAAAAAAAAAGAAGAAAAAAAAAGAAGACAAAATATCAGTAAGAGACACTTAAACACTTAAATGAGTACATGATGACTAAGTCAGGGCAAAAAGTAAAAAGTGATTTGAAGTCAGACAAGAAATGGGCGGAGCTCAAGAGAGGAATATAAAGCAGGGCCATTCACAGGGAGAGAGCGAATACTCAGGTTAGTCCTCTCACTCCTGTCAGCTTCTCATCTGAGCCTTTCTGAAGTCTCTGGACGCAGCTTGTTTCAGTAAATCCACGCGTTGGTCGCAGTCAGTCGTGAAGATGAGTGTTGTCGTTGGCCTTCTGCTGTTATTCCTGAGCGGATCCGAGTTGACTGAAGCCTGCAGCTGCTCTCCTGAACATCCTCAGCAAGCGTATTGCAATGCGGATGTCGGTAAGATTCCATGCATTAACTATTTCATATCCATAGCCATGTCTGGATTACACTAATACACTCTCTGTCGTGTGCGTATGGTAGCAATAGCATGTATGTGTGTGAATGACAGCATCTGACAACATATTTCATTCTCTAAAATGTCGTTGCTAATCTATGCAGAAACAACTATGTTTAATACAAATAAAGTTTAAAAAAGGGGGTATTAGGCCTACTTTTCATTTAGACTGCAGTCTGTGTTAATTACAAATGTAAAAGAAAAACTTTTTTTTTTTTTTTAAATAAGTGACTTATTGCCGGAATGTTATTAGGCTTGTTTGTTGCCTTTATTATTATTTCATGTTTTATACATGTGTAGAAAAGGCTTTCATTGTATCTGAAGTTTAGAAAATTTTATCAGAAGAAGTGTATCCGATGTCATACACTTTTGATAATTCTAGTGTTCAGAGCAACTAATGTTGATCTAATACCTCAGAAGTTAGAATATTAAAATTGCTTATGTATATGCTTTAATTAATATGATGAGGCTATATCAGTGGGAATAACAACATGCACCCAAATGGCACTACAGGGCCTGTCATGTTTTCCGTCTTTATTTTTTATCTTGATAGTTTCATCCGCTCTGTTTCATTTGCTTAATATTCTCAATTGTCAATGCGGATGATAACTTTATTTAACAGTTTTCTTGTTACACCTTACATGTACTTACTGTAGTAACAGTGAATTATGTATAATTACAAGCAACTAACTGTAAACCAAACCCTAACACTATCCCTATAGTAATTACATGTTCATTTATATTACTCACTACTTACTGGTGTAACAAGGACCAGAAATGGGTGGTAGATCTTAAGTATTGTAGCAGATATATCATTGTAACGGTATAAATCACAATATAGTTGCTGTTTTTCTGGCAATATAATCCAGTGAATTAAATACTGTAGAAATGAAAGGTATTTCATCTCTCATTTGATTATTTTCTCTCTTTTTTTTTGGCTTCATGATAAAAAAAAAACCCTGAAGAGATTATTCATAAATGAATGACTAGTCTCACATTATATAATGTGATTAAAACAAAAGACTCAAAATCATACAAATAATATTCTGATGTTAAACTCTGATTGGATGATTCACTTTTAACAAGTCATTATAAAACAATTTAACACACACCTGTTAAATTCTGTATAATAATACATTGAGGTGTGACATTACTTGGCAACAAAAAATAAATGCATCACTTCCCTTAATAACAAGTTCTGCTAAATCCTGACTTGTTTGGGACACATCCCACTCTACATATTATATATATATGGCATAGTTGTACCCCATTAACCAAAAAATCATTATGATTAGTATTAGTATTTTGAATTACTCAACAAATTATCATGTCCCCTAAAATTTTTTTCCAACTTCACTTTGAATTAAATGTCACATATATATTTCTAAATGATCAATTTTGAGTATTAGGTTATTTATTTACTTATTCTCTTTTACATAAAATACAATTGATTGCATATGATGAAATTTTCTTCTAGAATGATCTTTTTTATTAAGCTTGCATATTTAAATTCAGCAATTTCACTTAAATGGCAATGAAAATTACCTATTCATTGTCATTTAAGTGAAATTACTGAACTTAAATATACGAGCTTGATAAAAATGATCATTCCATAAGAAGATTTCAGATGGCACTTAGAGGCTTTTGCATCTGAACTCTTCATATATAAGTGAAACCATTAAATTAGTTTATGTCCCCCAAACAGTCCACCCTGTTACATTGGTGCTATTTGCCCTTTAAAATCTTAACCTAAATCACATGACTTGGCAGAAGTGACATCATTTCCTTAGAGGGAAAGCAACTCCAAGAACAAAGTAAGTGTTAGTCATAAACCTTTCCCTCTTTCCCTCATTTTTTAAAAGACTTACCGAATAGCATAAAACATGTCCACCCTGTTGTGTCAATTTAGACTGCACATGAAAACGTTTATTTATTGATTTTTACATTGATTTCTATAAATCGATTAAAATTCCTCCTTAATGTTAATCATCTGCTTGCTAGCATGTTGTTCTTTTCTAGCTATAGTAATGGGCATCATTATAGCTTAAAACATCCACCCTGTTAGTCTTTGCATTGTAAATATTTCATGTAACAGGGTGGAAAATACCTTGTATTTCTATCAAATATTTTTATCTGAATTATTAGGTTATACTTGAGCATTTTCAGAATTTTTTTGTACACATTTTGTGTGTTTTTTAACATAATTTTTAACAAACCTGCTCAGTCCAAAATCCACCAAACTATAGGAATGACCGCTGCATAAACTATTGCAGAATCTTTATCTCTTGACACATTTCTACATCTACATTTCTACAATGTTGAAGTGATGGGGAGAACCTTACGCCTAATTTTAGCTTTATTGTGTCATTGTGTGTAACCTGCCTCAGATCCTCTGACCTTTGGTGTCCCTAGAATACCCTGTCATTACATGACCTACACATTTTCCATTGTCTATAGTAGCCCTGTGAGTAAAACCTCTGTCAACAGGCTGATTACAACTGCAGAAATTGAGAAAGTATTGCCACATGCTAGCAACATAATATTGTGTAGTTAGATGGTCATTACATGACTAGGGATGGTGAAACTTGGGTAACTGTAGTCAGACCCCAATGACCGCACGCCCACCTGTACATTTAGTGATTGGTTGAAAACAACATCTGCTGCCCGCCACAGGAATCGACAGTCTCATTCTTGTATGTGGCATCATGATGCCGGCAGATTGAAACTCCCACATCATATTCGCCTGATGGAAAGAGTCAAGTCACATAGCGCTTTATACAGTTCAGATTGTTTCAAAGCAGTTTAAACAGCAGTGTTAATGTTGGTAAAATTAAACAATTATGGAACAAATTCAATTTCAGCTTTAAACAGAAAACACTAATGCTACTATTCAGCTCAATTTAGCTCAGTGTTGATTAAGTTCAGTTCAATAACAGTGTCAATCTGGGAAAGTTCATCAGAGTTCATCATGAAACGAGTTCAATTCGACTATAAAGCAGCTTCACAGACGACAATAGTGTTGCCATTCAGCTCAGTTTAGTTCAGTGTTGATTCAATTCAGTTCAACTACAGAATCAATGATGCAGAGGTCATTCATTATTAAATAAATCGATGGTCCGTTTACACGACACCGTTTTCAACTAAAAATGGAAAACTTTGTATGCGTTTTGGCCGTTTATTTGGCCTTAAAATGGGTTTCAACAAGTTTTTGAAAACAATACCATTATCGTCTCCGTGCAAACTACACATTTTTTTTAGTACATTGTTGTCATGTTAAGCCCAAAGTATACTTCATTTTTTACGAGTAAGCTAGTGTATGCGTACAGTCGAACACGTATGCTCCATTTGATCGAGGGCGAATGCAGTCGGTCGACATGTGCACTCTAGAAAGTGTTACGGTATTCCCATGCGACCTACAGAACCAGTAAATGAATAATGTGTAGGGCTCCCTTTCCCCCTCACATACCTGAACACAGCACCCACACTGTGTGTCCCACTTCCGCCTCGGGATGGAATGAATGTGTGGAAAAGGGAGGCTGTGATTGAACCAGCATAAACCCTGTATGTGTGTTACTGATGAGACAGGCATGCCTGACTTGAGACTGGGACCCTGTGGGTGTATTTGGCATTCTGAGTGTGTGGCCAATAGAAAAGACGCTCTGTGTTTGGGGATGAATATGCGGACGGTGTGTATGGGCACTCTGAAGACTCGGATAGATGAGGGGAAGAGTTTTATAGGGATATTTGATCTCTCTTATTCCTTTACAATACCGTTTAAAAGTTTGAGGTCAGTAAATGTTTTTAAAAGCAGTCAAAGGCTGCATTTTTTTAATCAAAAATACAGTAAAAACAGGAAATATAGTGTGAAATATTATTACAGTTTTTTGACACAGTTCTCTGAAATGCTTGATTCTGATTGGTAGAGCACAAATCTTGAACACAACTTGTTTAGATGTATGGCTTTGATTTTTCTCACAGTTTTAGAGTGAAAAATTTAAAATGGTATTTTTGCACATTTTTCATAACAATAAGCGTAAAATTCTGTAACTTTTTTAAGTTTACTTTTTAAAACTTTTTTCACTTCAGCAATAATCTGCCAAGTGTCGTATTTGAATAGGGATCAAACTTAAGCCTGTGCTCTTAAGCATTCAATGTTTACGACGAGTTTAAGTTGGAAATTTAATCGCATCCAAAATAAAAGTCTGTGTTTACATAATATATGTGTGTGTACTGTGTATAATTATTTTGTATATATAAATACATATTTATGTATATATTTAAGAAAAATGTGCATGCATATACTGTATATACCTGTATATTTATATTATATATAAATATTTTATATATAAATAACACATTTTTCTTAAATATATACTTGCACATGTATGTATTTATATATACAAAATAATTATACACAGTACACAGACTTTTATTTTGGATGCGATTAATCGCGATTAATTGTTGCACTGCCCTAGAATAAATGCATTATAAATACAGCGTGAAATATAATTTAGGACCATAAAATCCCCTAAAAATATTAAATAAAAAAACTAAAATATAGTACATTCATTTCATTTAAATAAAAAAAATAATTTCGATCATTTTCGGCCGACACGCGACGAGCACCAGAGGGCTAGAGGAAGAAGCTCTCATGCGCTAATTTAGTCTTTCAATCTCAATTGTGTTCAAAGCATGAGATCCTACCCACTGAATCTGCTTCTCACAGAGAGATGAGTTCGGGCTGAGCGCTTGGTATTCGTATGTCAGCAGCTCAATGGGGAGCGGGCGGTGTGAGGGAGGAGATTAAAGCGAGCGGGCGAGCGAGCGGGGGGGCAGACGTCCTGCTAGAGTCAGACTGCTGACTGGCTTCCTGAGAGCACATTCCTCACACGGCCCTCCGCTAATCAAACACTCATGTGTGTCCATACACACGCCCCGCTCTCAGCACCTGTGGCACACACACCAGATAAATCACCTCTCTCCACGCTTGGAGGATAACACACATCTACAGGGGAGAGAGCGGGGGGGTAAAACGTGCCAGAAACATTTCAGGTTGAATGAATGTGTTTGTTTTTTCAGTCATCAGAGCCAAAGTAGTCGGACGGAAGGAGGTGGTTACCGGGAATGATGCCTATGGCTATCCAATCAAAATGATCCAATATGACGTCAAACAGATCAAGGTTAGTGGAGAATGTTCTTACACGAATCCAAGGACAAAACCGTAATTATAAGATATACACTGTTACTGTGATACAATTACTCACACTGTGATATGCTAAGTTACAACATAAGCCTTATTGGAAAAATCCACCAACATTTGTTCTTGTACCTGTACATACAGTTGAAAACACACTGAAATGCACACTATAAACAGTAAAACACCAACAACTTTTATTCCTTTTCACACAAATTATGATGGCATGTGCAGATTAAAGACACATTTTTGAGTGGTTCCTTGCACAGTACTAATGTTATGACCTCAAAACACTTTTACCATAGTGTTTGATTTTGTAAACTAATACATTTTGATGTTTGCATCACATAACAGCACCATATGCATTACTTTTCTGACCAAGTAAACTTGCTTGGTACAGCACTGCACTGCGAGTCACGATAAAATAACTCAAAGACTTGATGAAGCAAGTGCAGGAATCTCCTGTTTACACTATCGGTTATGTCTAGTGAAGGTGGCAACTGCTATACGTACAACATCAATAAAATGCTGCCGGATTCACGCTCACATCTGTTTTGTTTAATCACAACACATTTTAATATAAATATCTTTTTTCACTCACTGGACATTTCACTTTGAAAGTGTTGTGAAATGTGCAACAACAAGAAACCTCTAATATTTCGCCACAGGCCTGTTTTTGCAATGAGCCGGAGTTGCTTCATTGTTCCTTATTTCTAATGGCTTCAAAATACTTGTGTAAATAAATACATACATTCATATATATTCGTATCATAAATTCACCTTATTATATTCAAGATACTGAAAAACAAAGATTAAATGAAATGGCATCTTCATATCCTCTTCTTTCACTAGATGTTTAAGGGCCCCGAGGGAGAGATCGAGACCGTCTTCACGGGCCCCTCCTCTGCTCTGTGCGGGGTCACTCTCGAGAGCAATGGCAAACAGGAATACCTGATTACAGGTAAGAGGGAATTAACAAACTGTGGGGAAGAGCACTCAAGAAACAGCCGCTGCTCTGGCTTCTGTAAACTGCAGGAGTGTACAGCTTTACTCCAGCATCCTCTCTCTCTCTCTGCACAGGGAAAATGGACTCGAATGACACACTGAGCGTGAATCTCTGCGACTACATTGAGTCTTGGGAGTCTCTGAGTCTGACACAGAAAAAGTGCTTGGGTGAACGCTATCAGATGGGCTGTGATTGCAAGGTATTGTCTATCTATCTATCTATCTATCTATCTATCTATCTATCTATCTATCTATCTATCTATCTATCTATCTATCTATCTATCTGTCTGTCTGTCTGTCTGTCTGTCTGTCTGTCTGTCTGTCTGTGTGTCTGTCTGTCTGTCTGTCTGTCTGTCTGTCTGTGTGTCTGTCTGTCTCACAGCTCTTCCTCTTGTCTGTCTGCAGGTGGTCCAGTGCTCCAGCATCCCCTGCTCCATCAGCGAGCCCACAGAATGCCTGTGGACGGACTGGGTTGTGGAGGGGACGGTTCAGGGCACTCAGGCTCAGCTCTACACCTGCGTGAAGAGGAACGACAGCAGCTGCGCCTGGTACCGGGGATCCGCTCCGCCCAAAAAAGATTTCATGGACATTGAGGAACCATAAACTCGCCCTCAGTTTCATCAGTCATTCAGAAACACAGCTACCGTTTCACACCGAAATTCTGCAAATCTCCGAAAATGATGACATAAAATATCCGGGCCGTGAAGGGCTCACCCCAAATTCAAAAGGAAAAAAGATATAGATGGTAATATTTTTGTAATAATATAAATAATGAATCATATTTTGTGTAAGAAAAAAATTAACTTAAAAGATCACAAAGATGCCTCTCCTCCAATTTCCATTGTGGTAATATGAATTACAAATATATATGTTTAAATGGTCAAAAGTTCAATTTGAATATCATACATTTAATTTATGTTGTTTTTAATGAAAACATTTTTAGCCATACAGTATTATTCACATTATTACAGTAATGCAATTAATTAATAAGTAATTAAAATCACCATTGACTCTAAAGTAGTAAATATGTGATGAGAATTATGAATTATGCAGTGAATAAAATGAAAAATCATCTGGTGTTCTGTATTGTTCTTCTGATCTTAGTGTGATTTGTGATGCTGTAATATTACCCCAGATATGACATACAGTACATTCGGTTGCATGTTAATATATCAAGTGAATCTTACCTCTACTGTTGAACTATTTTTATGACAGGCAGAAAAGTTTCTTTTAAGCACTTTGAGAACCCAGATGTTGTTGTTGTTTTTGTAATATTGTTGCTCTCCAATAAAGAGGAAATGAATTACAACATTGATTTTTTTTTCAGTTCCTCAAACACAGACACTACGCATTTATATTCGTTTCGAAACCAATTTCAAGCATGAAAGCAGAAGGTTTTTAAGATCATGTCCAAACTTTTGACTGGTAGATTATCTCAAATTATAATATATATATGCTATATATATATATATATATAGCAGCCAGCCTGTATTCAGCATATTACAGTTTTTCTCCATTGGTTTGGCTCATTTCTTGAAACAGAAATGACATTCTCAAAACAACATGGACAAACCTCCAAACCACTTGGCAATTTTTCACAACAGAATTGAATTTCTCATTCATTTCATCAAATTGCAAATGTCTAAGTACATGTCTCAATGTTTTAGTACATCTTTGCAAATGATTAAGTACAGGTAGCCTACATTTAGCACAATTTCCAAGTGAATAGATCTTGTTGATCTAAACTGATTGATGATTGTCAGTCTAATGGTTGTTCGCTCCAAAACATGTCAGTGTCATTTCATTGTATAAGTCATCACATGCACAATAGTCTGTTCAATTGTCAAAATTAGGCAAGAACATAATACCATGAATACCATATATGTGTGTGTGTATATATATATATATATAATATTATACCATATAATATTATTGGCCTATTGGCCACCAGGCCATGGTGGATGTCCCAGGCCAGCGAGGGGGCAATATAACTATGTGTGCTGCCATATCTGAGAATGGTGTGGCCACTCACATCCCCAGTCTTGGCCCATACAATACACAGAAGCTCCTCATCTTCTTGGACCGCCTTCATTTTGATTTGATCCCTGAAAATGAGAGAGGCCTCGTAGGGCCTCACCTACCACAATATGTCATTGTATGGGACAATGTGAATTTCCACCGTGGCCTGCTCATCAGGGCCTGGTTCACTATTCATTCAAGGATGGTCATGGTGTTCCTACCACCTTACTCTCCTTTCCTCAATCCTATTGAGGAGTATTTCTCCGCTTGGAGGTGGAGAGTGTATGAGCATCGGGCTCAAGATCAGAGGTCCCTGCTCCATGTGCGGATATTACAGGAGATCAGTGTAGGGGATGGTTACGACATGCGCGCCGTTTCTTCCCTCATTACATCACAAGGGAGAATATACGCTGTGATGTGGACGAGAATCTGTGGCCAGACAGACAGCAGCGTGTGGATGGCCAGGAGGGTGAGGACGGTGGCCAGGAGAGGGAGGGTAAGGACAGCGACCAGTGAAGAACTGTTGTGAAACTCCAGCTTTATTTACAGCACTGTAGGCTGCATATCATTTTCATTGTTTTTTGTCTGTGTGTTTATATTACAGTATATTATGCTGTATACATTTTCTTTTTACTCTGATGTATGGAAGTTACTTTATGTGTGTGAATGATAATGGTTACAATTTCCTTGGCAGTATGAGTGCAATGTGTGATGTCAAACCTTGGAGGCTACTCTTACCCTAAAATCCTATTTCTTTCTCTTTTTTTCAGTTTTATACACAATTGTATTCTGTTAGCTAGACAAAAAACAGTACAGTAACCACTGTCAGTGAAGGACTGGGCTAAGACTGAAAGGTGGACATGAGGGATATTTTAATGGTCCTCTGCCATAGTGACAAAACATCTAAACATTTTGACTTGCAGTGCTTTCACAATGCCAAAGGGACGAAGCATTTTGGGGGCACTGACTGTTTAAATGAGAAGGAAATTTAGTTTTGACACATGAGTGAACTGTTTTGGGAGAGGTATGAGCTTTTGCAGGTGAACCATGGTGTTGTGCCGAACCATCCACGTTATTTTGGCAAAAGCACCAAGAGTGTTGAGAACGTCCGGTCTGTTTCAAGAAATGAGCCAAAGCAATTGAGAAGGATCTTTGCCATTTTCGTGGCACTGACTCTTTATATGGGAAAGGAATTTAGTTTTGAAGCATGAGTGAACAGTTTTAGGAGAGATATGAGCTTTTGCAAGTGAGCTATAGTGTTGTGCTGAACTGTAAGACTGTTTTGCCAAATGATCTTAGAGTTTTGAGAATGTAATTTCTGTTTCAAGAAATGAGCCAAACCAATGGAGAAAAACTGTAACTCATGAAGGTTTTAAGAGAAAATATAACTTGGTTTGGATTTTGTTTAACATTTTGTCACTGCATAATTTCCACATTTCATAGTTTTGACTTGACTATTATTCTAAAATGGAGAAAATATTAATAAAACAGAATAGGTAATAATCAGAATATGTGTATCCAGACCATTGCTTGGTAAAATTAACTGAGTTCATTAGTGTGTAAGGGATGTATATTGTCAGTAAGATGTGAACTCTATACTGTACTCTATACTGTACTGTGCATATAGAAACATACATAGATCTGGAAATCATTTATGTAATATATACAGGATTTTTTAATTTATATCAAAATCATGCATCCAGAAAATATACAGTATAGTGTTCTTTCTTTCTTTCTTTCTTTCTTTCTTTCTTTCTTTCTTTCTTTCTTTCTTTCTTTCTTTCTTTCTTTCTTTCTTTCTTTCTTTTCTTCTTCTTTTCTTCTTCTTTTGTAAGAAGATTTCAAAATACAGCATTTTGTAATACAGCATTGGTAAAATTAGTGAACGCTTTCATTTTATGACTCTGCATTCTTATTATGGCTTGGATTTTTTTTTACCATGATATTTTTGTACATTTGTGTTAATTTCCCTTATGAATCATGCAACAACTTTTTTAAGTAGTGTGAGATTTCCAGTGCTGGAACCACTTGGGAAGACTAGCTGAGAGCTAAAGCCTTTGCTTGCCTTTTAAAGTTTATTAATACTCATTAAACTGTTATGGTATTCATGAATAAAAGAGCAGAAATGTCAAATTAATTATTATTTTTCAGTATCTTTTCAGTAATGTACATATGATGCAGCATTTGCCCATGCTTTTTCACCTCCTCTTTTTCTTTCTCGATGGTGTTTTAAAGAACAGTGATTGTTTCACTGGCATAATAATACACATTGAGGTATTGTTAAATGGTATTATGTTTCAACGTGTCACAGAATAAGAAACATAGATATTATTATTGATCAGTAGCGATTTTACTCAACTATTGAACCATTAATCACCTTGGTTTGATCTGACACGAGACATTGAAATGCTATGGGAAACTGCTGAGCACTGCGACCCCTAGCGGCACTGCTGTTGTGTTCCTACTTATGGGTTTTTTTTATGCTTTATTCAGTAACAGAACATACAACAATTAAATGCAAAACAATAATAGTAATACAAAACAATAATAACAGCAAGAAAAAAAAAAAAAAAAAGTATAATATATAGATACCAATATTAATAATAATACAAGTAAATTAAAAAAGTAAGCAATATAACACAAATATGAACAACTATATACACAGGGGTATTGAAATCAAATCCATTTCTCTAATTACAAAATAAGTTTTCCTACTTATGACACTTCGCAGTTTATCCACTGTGACGTAGAAAAGATGAAAAATCATAATTTGCCAAAAAAAGAAATAATAATAAAAAATAATTCAAAAGTAGATCAGAATTGTACAAAGCTCAAAATGTAGCATTTCAGCTCTTATATATGGAAATATAGGATAGCTTATATGACATCGAAAATATAGTCATTCATCAATTAATGTGTAACCTGTACATGTATTTAATCAGTTTATTTTGTTCGCCAGTTCTGTGCCATTATATTTAGGGATTTATTATATTTAAGAATCCATGCTCTTTATCTTTCCATAGATTATTACTAATGATACAGGTCAGGGTATTTTTTTATTGCTTCCAAAAACCCCACTTGTGAATGACACTATTAAATATATAAATGCAACTCTACATTTTCATGCATTAAAAACATTTATATGCGAGTATGAATTTAAATCATAAACAATAAAATTATAAAGGCAACATGTTGTTTTGCAAAATATTATTTTAAATATATATATATATATAAAAGGGCATAAATTTGGAATAAAAATGTTTCTTTTCGGATTTAAACATTTACATACCCTAGTCAGTATAGGGAAATTTACAAATTAGATACACAAAATACAACTTATTAAGTAAAACGTCCAGATTTTTAAAATGTAATAATATTTTAAGTCATTCATAATATATATTTAAATTACAATAGTATATATATATATTACATTTATTTATTTATTATATTATTTAATATAATGAATTTAATTTAATTTATTATAATTAATTTAATTTATAATAACATTTTCAGCCTTCTCTCTTTCTTTCTTTTTTCTTTTTTTTAGCGCCCCCTATGAAAACTCCAGTTTAAAAATCCCTGGCAACACAGTGACAGAAGGCAACCTTCCGTCCGTCCGAGGAAAGCAATTCTTGAATTGAAAAGGATCCATGTTAAAAGTTAGACAGCAACCGATTTACGCCCTCTGATTGGACACTGTAGCGATGAATGAAGTGTGTCGTCACGGTCGTTCTCAACCCCGATTGGCCGCTCCGTCACGTCAATCACGCCTGCACACGCCCTTTCATAATGCAGCATGGGGGAAGAGAACGTAACAAAATGACGGCTTCGTAGCGGAATACAGTCTTAACATCAAAACAGATCAAACGATTCGCAATCGTTCACGGATGGGTACGTATCTGATGTTATTCGCATGCGTTTGGTGACAAATGATATACCAAATAACTGTTAATTCCCGAGAAAACCCCTGAGTGAGGGTTAGAAGCAGCACATTGCAGCAGTTTTGAACGCCACGTTCGCTTTGTGAGGCGGTCCGGGTCAGGAAGTGAAGCCGTTTATATCGGCAGTAAACCGCCCGCGATGGTTGTCGCGACATTTTCCCTGCGTTAAATACACAAACGTGCCGAAGCGTCGAAGAAACCCGCTCTGTTTACGCTAAAGCAGATGCTAAACTAGCTCGCTAGCTTGTGTGACTAGCAGCTCTTAGTAACTAGCGACTGCGGCGCGTATTCTGACCCGACCCGCGCAAAACACATTCTCCACATTGACATTAATAGCGTATCTTGTGGTAAACAACCCGAGCTGGCGAGTATAAGCCCGTCCATCACGGTGTCCTTGATCATCACATGTTTCTGTGGACTGAATCCCCATTAACTGCATCATAATAACCTCTAATAAACCTCAGATACATGAAATACTGCCACGAACGTGTGGATATTGTGCGGCGTAATGGTAACTTAGATTAGTAACATTTCTAGGCTGTGTCACAAAACATAACACACATCTGCTGTCTACCTAGAGCTCAGCTGCACGTGTTGTAACGTAATGGCCAAAACTGCTGTCATTTACACGATTCGAGGCTTCATAACCCGAATAGAGAAACTTTAAGTGTATTTTAATAAACTAACTGTCTAAATGAAGAGTCAAACACGACGGTTAGACACATGAAGTGGTTTAGAAAGACTAGTAGGGATTAGTAAAGGCCACATGAGTCCTCATTGGACACGTGCTTTTAGCCGGATATGGGCTACACTTTAGACTTCGAGACACTGGGCTAAGGTTTTCTGTGTTCTTGTTACATGTACTTACTGCAGAAAATTATGCATTATTAAATGTTACTAACATATGGAATCTTGTTTCCACCACAGGATACGAAAATCAAAAATGTATAGCGACTTTTTGTCTCTTTTCTCTCAGAATTACCTGATATAAACTCACAATTGCAAGAAAACAGTCAGAATTGAGTGATTATAAATTCACAAATGTGAGTTATAAACTAATAATTCTAAGAAAAAACTGCACTTCATAACTGGCAAATGCGACTATATATATCTTTATATCGAGAAAATAAGTCAGAATTGTGAGAGAAAAAGTCTCAATTATCTTTTAAAATGTTTTATTCTGTGGCGGAAAGTAACAAGCTTCCATACTAATAACCCTATAGTAAGTATGATGTGTATTAATATTACTAATACAGAACTTTAATGTACAGTTACACTGTAACAACACCTTAAAATAGTGGGTTTTACTTTATTATGGTGTAATTGTTACAGTGTAATTATTTAAATACTGAGTAATAATAATTAACTACATGTACTTACTATAGGGTTAGGGTTTGGTTGAGGGTTAGTTGCATATAATTATGCATGATTTACTGTTATTACTACGGTAAGTACATGTAACATATGTAACAAGGACACCTTTAAATAAAGTGGAACCAGATACTGTTCCATATGGAGAAATAAATGAAACATTTATTTTGATATAAATCTCTCATGGCGTACGTCAATAATGTTGAGGAAAAGTTGGTAAAACGGCATTAATTGTAATTTTTTAACTCTTCATAACTTTGTTTTTTCATGTAGACTTTCTCAAGCCCCTTTCACACACAGCGTTGATCCCACAGAAGTGCCATAGAGTTGCTTGAGTGCCTTCTGTGTGAGCGCAAACACATCCCGGGATTGATGGGGGACTGGTAACATTGCCGGGATCAGTCCTGGAACGCAGTGACGTATTCGCCTAATCGTGCGACTCTTTGACTGGGGAATTTAACTCTAGCGTTTACGTCATTTCACGTCACATCCTGATGTCACGTGTCTTTACGGGATGTGTGTGAACGCATGCACAGATTCCAGAAAATCACTGAATGTGAATAAACCAAAATCAAACTATCCCAAGATATCAGTGTATTTTCTGCAGTGTGAAAGGGGCTTTAAAGGGTTAGTTCGCCTAAAAATGTAAACTCTGTCAGTAATTACACTCTCCCTCATGTTGCTCCAACCCCGTAAGACCTTCGTTCATCTTCGTAACACAAATGAAGATATTTTTGATGAAATCTGAGAGCTGTCTCACTCCTCCATAGGCTGCTAGGTAATCTATATCTGCCGGCCCAGAAAAGTTAGTAAAGACATCGTTAAGATAGTCCGAGTGACTACAGTGGCTCAACTTTAAGATTATTACGTGATGAGAATATTTTTTGTGCGCAAAAATAACGACTTTATTCAACTCTTCATTTTCTTCGTAGTGTAACAGCGCAGCGCTTCTTTGTTGTACGTCACACGCATGACACACGACCAGCGTCGGCCAATAGTGAGCCTACGTTCTGAGACGTACAACCCAGAAGCGCTGCGCTGAACTCACTCAGAGACACACAGAAGAAAATTAAGAGTTGAATAAAGTCGGGTTGGAGCAACATGAGGGTGAGTGATTACTGACAGAATTGATATTTTTGGGTGAACTAACCCTTAATGGCATAAACGTGCAGTATGTTGTTTTTGAGAGTGCAACGCTAATTGCTCTATAGTTTGTTCTTGTGTTGTAATGGCGGTTCTTTTGTGTGTCGTTTTTCCATGGTGGCCGTAGTTACGTAATTTATCATGTTCATGACGATCGCTGACCTTTGATTGACAGTCGATCTAACCAATCAAAACGCCATTTTGTCCGACAAACAAACCAGACAGAAGAATGGTAGTAGATTAGCGATGGTGGACTTAAACTTGCAACATTGTTTGTTGACGTCTTTCCGCGGTTGAAACGACATACTTCAGACGTTCGCTCATGTGCGTTTCGTGCTATAACTAGTAGTGAAGAGGATCGGTTCAGAACTGAAGCGCCACAGCGATCTGTACGCCACAATAAAGAGGCACAAAACTCTCTTAAATTCTTAAATTATAATTTTAAAGCTAGACTTTTTCTCCTACTAAAAGTAGCCTAATCTGCTCTGTCTTGTCTGTCGGCGTTGTCAGTGTCGTCTCTGCTCCGTGATGTATTTTTAACATGACGTGTGGCTTGTCGGTCTTTGAAGGGTCAATTGACCATTCGCAGAGACCCGCCCCCTTTAGTTACTGTTGCTATGTCCGACAAGCCTCGCCGCTCACGACACCATGTTCTCACGCAGTGAAGTGTACATAGCGGAGCAGAGAGACACTGACAACGTGCCGACAGACAGGACAAGACCAGCTTACTTTTGATATGAAATTTGGTCATTTTTTAAATTGCATTTAAACAATAAATAGCGTTTTGTGGCTCTTTAATGTGTCTGACAGATCGCTGAGGCGCCTCAGTTGAAGCTGTTCCTATTCCTAATCATCTCTTCCTTCTAGTTAATGTATAACAAATGTTGTTTTAACCGCGGAAAGACGTCAGTACACCGTTTTTCAAGTTCGAATCCTCCAACGTGATCTACTAACTCTCCTGAACGCTTTGTCGGACAAAAATGGTGGATTCGACGGATGGCGGATTATGATTGGTCAGATCGCCTGTCAATCAAACTCCCTGCGAAGGGTCAATTGAGTTTTTGTTTCCAATAGAAAATAAATTAAAGGAGTTTAAAGTGGGATGTCGTTAGACTGTGGCTCAACCCTCAGTGAAATACTACTGATAAATACTTGTCCGGCGATGGAGACTTTATACCTCGCTGAGAGTTGTCTTTCTTGACAGTATTTCAGCTGTACGTTTGCCGTTGTGTAGAATCAGAGCTGGCAGTGCTGAATTAATCACTCTTTTGATGTAATCGGCCAAACGGTATTTCACACAGTTCAGTTTGAGCGGCTGGTTTCTCAGACCGTAATAGTGACGGGATCCTATATGAGACAGAAAACAAAGAGCGCTGGATGAGCCTGTGTCATCTAGCCTGTATTTATTCACAGTCCATAGGAATCTAAACTTGCAAATGTATTGTTTGTCAGTGATGAAGGAGCTCTCCATTGCGTGTAGATTGTGGCCGACTCTTTATTGCTGGGAAGGACAGTTTATGTCTGTATGTAATATATTAATAATAGTATCAAAATATGACACTTTTTAGGGCCCAAGCATTGATTTATGGCTCGTATACATGTTGGAGTTCCTTTTATATTTTTAGTTATAAGTTATATTACATTTTATTAGTCTATTTTAGTCAATAATTGAATCATTCTAGCGTTCAAACTTGATATGTAGTTTCTCTGTGCAATTGAGTTTCCTTGAGCACAAACTGATTAAATTCGGGAGATCTATATTCCTGCTCTAAGATCCACTGTTGAATATATGTGTACGCGTGTGAGCGGTCGAGATGCTGGTGAGGAGGAGTGTGTGTTTCATCAGTGTTGTGCAGGACGACGAGTGCACGTGAAGGTCAGTCTGCCCTTGGGTCTCTGATGCATGTGTGGCTCGGCTCTGTACGTCAGCACTAGACCTGATGAGTAAGACCGTGCAGAACACAACTCAGCCTTTACCGCTCATCTGTGTCCTCAATGCACCAAACCACGAACAAATTATATTTCACTTGTATTTTAAGGTGTCCTTGTTACTGTGTAATTATACATTTAAGGGGTAATAAAAAAAGTATTCATTACTGGGTAATATTAATATTAATTTTAACATATACTTAATATAGGGTTATATAATATAGCGTGGGATCTGATCTTACTGTTTTATAATTTAAATATATTATGTCGTTCTCTTTTAATGTCTTTCTGTGTAATGCATTTTTCTTTTACATTAAGAATTATGGGTAACACTTTTATTTTACAGTGTCCCTGTTACATCTACATGTAAATTATGCATAATTACATGTAATCAACCCTCAACCAAAACCTGATCCTACCCTATAACCCCATAGTAAGTACATGTTGTTAATTAATATTAATACTCACACTTTATTTTAAGGTGTCATTTATAAGTACTAACCGAATTATGTAAAAACGGTAACAACTTTTACATTAAGGCCAAATTATTTGATGTTATTTAATGCATAAACTAACATTAACTAACAATGAGCAATGCATTTGCTAAAGTATTTATTTGTCTTCGTTTACTTCGGTTTATCAAAAATACAGCTGTTCATTTTAGCTGAACTCTATTAAATAACAGTAGCAACTCTTGATTTTAATAATATATTGGTAAATTCACTTTAACCGAGATTAATTTGTGCTTTAGAAATATTTTAACTATTATGGTCAACTTATGTCAACAATTGGAAAGGACTCGTTGTAAAGTGTGACGATAAAAACATGTGACCCCCGGTTTCACAGACTTAACTGAAAGCCACTTGCACTGAGATTTCTTAAAATATATCAGTGCCATTGTTTTGTTTTGCACACCAGTAATGTTTTTTTTTCTAAGGCATTTTTCTAAAAGCCATGCAATCCATGCAGTGTGCATTTACAAACATTTGTCTTTCTGAAGAGCTCAGTGAATTCAAGCGTGGTGCTGATAGGCCGCCACATGTGCAATAAGTCAATTCGTGAAATTGGTGTTATTGGAAAGTGGGAAGCGTTTCTGTAGAGTGATGAATCAAGCTTACTTTGTTTGGCAGTCTGATGGGCGAGTCTGGGTTTGGTGGATGCCAGGAGAACATTACTTGCCGGATTGACAAGAAGTTTGGTGGAGGAGGATTATGGCGTGGGGTTGAGCTAGGGCTGTGCAATTAATTGAATTTCGATTTTGGCTCCCAGCGATCACCAAAATAGTACAATCGAGTGAAAACGATTATTTTGCCATGTTCTGTTTTGCAAGAACACTCTTATTTTGTCGCGGTTTGTGAAATTGCGTCTTGGAGAAAGTTTTAAAATGATTGATTTGATTTTATAATCTGTGTGGATTAATTTAGGATACTAATACAATCTACATACTAAAGTGAATCAATGTTTGCGGGGGAATTTCCCGCATTATAAGTGGTAGACCCGCGGGAATTATTAAAATACTCATTGAAGTATTATCTGTTATATTATTTATTTCAGTAGTTCAAAAAGTACAATCAATGTTCAAATTTAGATTTTTTTTTTAAAGAATTGTTGAAACGTGTCTTTTTTAATAAATGCAACACGTTCCCAAAGTCATATGAAATAATCGTGATTTCAATACTGACCAAAATAATCGTGATTTATGATTTTTTTCATAATCGAGCAGCCCTAGGTTGAGCTAGGCTCCTTACCGCCAGTGTAGGAAAAAAAAAAAATAATAATTTGGACAATGCTATTCTTCCAACTTTGTGGGAACAGTTCAGGGATGGCCCCAGTGCACAAAGCATGGTCCATAAAGACATGTTTGGATGAGTTTGGTGTGGAAGAGCTTGATTGGCCCGCACAGAGCCCCGTCCTCAACCCCATCCAACATCTTTGGGATGAACTGGAATGGAGATTGTGAGCCAGGCCTTCTCGTCCATCATCAGTGCCTGACCTCACAAACCCTCTACTGGATGAATGGGCGAAAATTCCCACAAAACACTCAAAAATCTTGTGGAAAGCCTTCCCAGAGGAGTGGAAGATGTTATGGCTGCAAAGGCGGACCAACTCCATATTAGTATGTGTATTTAAAATATGATGGCAGTACTGTCCCTGTTGGTGTAATGGTCAGGATTCTCAATGCTTTAGTCCATACAGTGTGTAGTCACTGGTATGAGCCGTCCATTAGCTTGAAGGGAGTGTTATCTCACTGCACTGGGAATGATCTCACATCCGGTCTCTTCGAGAACAACAGCCGCAGTGAAGGCCAGTGCAGGCGTAATGAGCCGTTCGCCCTGCGTGACATTACTCATTCGTGGTTTATTCCAGTACTTAATGATTTAAACAATGTAGTAAGGTTTGTAATATTTCAACCTAGAGGAAAATGTATTAAAAAAAAACCTTGTTTGTGTATCATTTAATCTGCCGTTGTGCTTTATTGGTGTGATTTTCTGCATGTATCATTCCTGGTCATTTGGATGCCCTGTCCGTGTCTGTTGCATCGACTTCTGTTCAGTCTCAGCAGTGCCTGATGGGTGTGTGCACGTTTGCCCAGTAGCAGCGCAGTGGCTGTTATGTAACTAGACACCTGCCCCGTCCTGACTGCTCACCTATGGGATTTTGTTCAGACCCGATGTTTGGATGTTGCGTTTCATGTATCCTTGTGTTGTTATCTGTCAAAGCATTCAAAAGCTCTGTTATCGGGGTTAAATTACGTATTGTGTTACTGATGGCTTGATTGGTTTAACACGTTTATATTACAGGCTCATGTTTTTTACAAACGTGTCTCGCTTGGTTTGCCAGATAAGGTTGACATAAACCTGTGATATCTATTGGAATGACTTCCAATCAGATTTGTTGATCTGGATGAACTTTATACTAGCTTCAAACTCAAAGAATGGAAAATCATTGGTTTATTATTGGAGTTTTTCTAATTTTCTAAAATCTGTTTTTCCTCCTCAGTGACACATAATGCCGATAGTGGACAAGCTCAAAGAGGCCCTGAAGCCGGGCCGCAAGGACTCCAGCGATGAGGGCGACCTCAACAAGTTGCTGGCTTCATCCGCCAAGAAAGTGCTTCTACAGAAGATCGAGTTTGAGCCGGCCAGCAAAGGCTTCAGCTACCAGCTGGAAAACCTCAAAACGAAATATGTGATCCTGAATCCCAAGAATGATGGGGCAGCGGCACAGAGACCGTCTGAACCTGCTCAGATCAAGAGGCAAAGTAAGATCCCCAAGACTTTTTAAGGCATGCAGACCTGTGGGCCTTAAGCACATTTCTCAGGGTTGTTAATAAGGATTTATTATTTCAAAATTGATTGTAATTAAAATGAACAATTAAGAAATTAGATTTTAGTCAGGCTTAAAATATTTTGTTGGATTCTAATATTTCTTCTCTGAGATGCGTTTTATTCTGTTCATACTTTTGAAACTGTTTTTAATCTAGTTATTCCAAATTTAGTTGTAATTTTTAATTTATTTTTAACCAAAAACGGGTCTTAAAGGGTTAGTTCACCCAAAAGGGAAAATTAGCCCATAATTTACCCATCCTCAAGCCATGTATATGGTGTATATGACATTATTCTTTTAGACAAATACAATCGGAGTTATATTTAAAAAAATATATATCCTGGCTCTTCCAAGCTTTATATTGGGAGTGAATGGGAGGCCAAAATTTGAAGCCCATAAAAGTGCATCCATCCATCATTAAAGTGCTCCATACTGCTCCGGGGGGTTAATAAAGGCCTTCTGAAGTGAAGCAATGCGAAATATTCATATTTAGGGATGTCCCGATCCGATCACGTGATCGGAAATCGGGCCCGATCGCGTGTTTTCAGACTCGATCGGAATCGGACGTTACCTCCCGATCAGGACTCGGATATATATGTATTTATATTCTCATTATTTTTTTAACACCTCTATTATGCGGTGACACAGAGTTACGGCGGTTTCACACTGCACGCGTTATTAGAGTGTAAGCAGCGCAGGAGCAGTGTGTATGGTGAGCAGGAGCAGGACACCCGCGTTTTGCTTTCATACTGGCAGCGTTTGTCACGCGCGGCTGAACCGTGGGTTGTGTACAGACAGAGTCTATAATGGATAAGTTGGCATTGCTTTTTTTCGTTTTCAAATACATTTAAGAGAAAAGACTTGTCAAGAAGCTTATTTTATTAATAATTTCATTTATATAACTTTTGGTTCATCTTTGTTTTTATTGTTATGGCAACAAGTTTGTTTTTGGACATTTGTTTTCTTTTTAAATTGCTGTTGGTCATTTGATTGACTGTTTAAAACACAATAGATATCATCAATGAACTTTTTGGATAAAACTGCGGTGTATTTTGGCCATGATCAATGTATTGTCACTTTAATTCAGCAAAAGCGGCGCAGCAAAAATAGACTCGGCGCCGAAACGATCACGGCACTCCTGCTCTGCTCTGCTACGCACTGCCGCGCCGCCTCTGCGTGCGGTGTGAATGCTCTAAAGCCTGGTTTAATCTGTTAACATGGGCGGCGAATACGCGCTGCACGCTCTGTTTTAACAGTGCAGTGTGAAACCGGCGTAAGAGTTAGGAGTGCAGTTCCTAAAAGCACATTACTGGCTTTGCAAACACTGTGGCACTTTTATTTTTTATTTGTTTACATGCCTACCGGATATTTTAAGTTGAGGTGCTATTTGTTTATATATTAGACTTTTTTTAATATTTACTGTTGCACTAAAGTCCAAAAGTGAAGAATTTATTTATTACTTGATTGTTCAAGCTACCTCACAGAAGTGCTCTGTTTGTTAACAGAGTTGTTGAATGTTAAAATAAGGTGAATTAAATAAAAAATAAGGATTTTTTTGCATTATAGAAGTATCGGATCGGGACTCGGTATCGGCAGATACTTAAAATCAAATGACTCGGACTCGGACTCGAGGGCAAAAAAACCTGATCGGGACATCCCTATTCATATTTAAAACTTTAATAGCTATAATTACTAGCTTCATATACACCTAGGATGGCTTGATGGTGAGTAAATCATGGAGTAATTATAATTTTTTGGTGAACTATCCCTTTAAATCTATTCTATTCAATATTATAAAAATATTATATAACATTATATTTCTATGTAGTTTAACACAGGTATGTTTTTTCTTTCTCCAGAAAATAGCCTTGGTGTTAAAAACAAACAATTTTAAAAGTGTAATAGAAGTTATAAAAGTGTAATATCCTATATTATCCTGTATATCCTATAAAAAGGATATGTTTTTTTTTCCTCAAATGCCACGTAACACTTTTGTGTGTCTGAAATCGTACAAGTCCAGATTTCCCTAAATCAGACTGACAGACCTAGATAAAACAATTGAATTTTGCGTTCATCCAGCACGTCATTTGGACTAAAATTGCCCTCGAAGTTGTGCACTTTATCTGAGGTGATGCACTAGATGTTTTTAACCCTTCAAATATTCGTTTGCACATTGTCATGTACTCTTGGACTGACAGATGCTGATTGTAGCTTGACAACAGAAAACCCTCTGTAGCTTGAACTGCACACATAAACATAATCAATTATTCGTAAGTTGCGATCAAATTAGCAAAGTTTCAGTGAAATTGTGGGCAAAAAAGTCCCTCTGTGAATCAAAGAACTAATTTAAACAATTTAAACAAGCTCACAAAGAACTAATTTAAAATCCAAGCAGCTTTTAGTAGGTCAACGTAGCGAATTCATTTGACAAACTTAAAACCTGATGCAAAATCTGCGTGGGAAAATCTTTTGCCCTCATGTTAAATTCCTGATAGCATGGTTTACTGTTGAAATGATTTCATTTGCCAGTGAGAATTCACTAAACAATGATAAATGTGCACCTTAATACTGCACATCATATCACCAAATACCATGTGCATGTAGTTTTATATTTGATCTTCATATGGTTTAGAATGCAAGTAAAGGTATTTTTCTTCTAATAAACTGGTCTCCTCTTTTCCGTCAGTATCAGAGAGCCTGAGCGTTGGCCAGAGCGACGGGATCCCCGCTCCTCAGAAGATGCTCTTCCCGGGGAACAAGCTGTCCATGAAGTGGGAGCGAGTGTATCGGGTTGGAGCCGGACTCCACAACCTGGGCAACACCTGCTTCCTCAACTCCACTGTGCAGTGTCTCACCTACACCCCCCCGCTGGCCAACTACCTCCTCTCAAAGGAGCACAGCCGATCCTGTGAGAAAGCACTTTACTCAACTCAATCTACGCTAGTATGCTCATGTGAATGTCTGACCTTCAGCATTGTGGTGGTAGCGAACACTAGTGCTCAACAGGGTGGTAGTTACTAGGGATGTGACCGAAGCCTAAATCCGAATTCGTAAAGGCACTGAAAATGAATAGCGCATTCTACGGAGCCCCTAGAGGGACATGGTTAGGATTAGTGTAGTAGTCAGATTTCACTTATCATGTAAAGATAGTAAAGAGAGATGACTAACAGGACTATTCGGTGCGCAACAGATCCTGAGCGTCATTAACAAATATCTTATCTTGTATAATATGTGGTCAGTAGCTGCCGCTCACTATACATGGATAATTTGTGATCATGAATTCGAAAGTGAAAGTAAATAGCACGCGTTCACGTTAAAAAGCTATTTCGATACCCCGCATATTGATAGCAGCTCTCTGATGGTCGCAACTTATATACAGTATAATTATCCAACTGTAGAATTGTGAGAGATCACACAAGCATTGAAATCACCATATGTAGAATTAGGGCTGGGCGATATGGCCAAAAATCATATCTCTGTATTTTTTGGTTAAATGGCGATATACGATATATATCTCGGTACTTTCTATGTTTTTCTTTTTGAATAAAGAAAATCTGTATTTATATATAAAAAAATATATATTTCACATCCTGTCCAATGATATCCTACAAACAATGTTGATATTGAAGGATATGGCAACAAATATAGTGAATATAATGCAGGCTATGCAATATATTATGTGCAAAAAGGTGGTTAAAATCACATTACATTCTAACATTGTAATATTGCAATCTAAAAACAAAAATAATGCTTTTGTTTTTAAATTGACTAAAGACTAAACTAAAAATGAAAATTAAAAACAAAAGCACAAACTAATTATATTAGCCTGCATTTTATTACCCCATTATAATGGTCACTTTCATAAAAATATACCTGTAGGTTTAAAATTCCACACATGGCACATTTATTGTCTCCAACAACAAATATTTTAGCAATATGTATATTTTAGTCAGAATTATTGCGGTAATATAAATTGCGGTAATATAAGTAATTTATTTTTGTGATGCAAAGCTGAATTTTCATCAGCAAGTACTTGGTGTCTTATGATCCTTCAGAAATCATTCTAATATGCTGATTTATGATCAATGTTGGAAACAGTTGTGCTGCTTAATATTTTTTTTATAACCTGAGATACTTTTTTCAGGATTATTTGATGAATAAAAAGTTAAAAAGAACTGTATTTATTTAGAATAGAAATCTTTTGTAACAATATACACTACCGTTCAAAAGTTTGGGAACAACAACTTTTTAAAAAAAAAGAAATGAGTACTTTAATTCAACAAGGATGCGTTAAATTGATAAAAGGTGATGGTAACAATTTATATTGTTAGAAATGTATTTATTTTGAATAAATGCTGTTTTTATGAATAAATGCTGTTAACGTTTTACTCATCAATGAATCCTGAAAAAAGTATTTCAAAAAATATATTAAACAGCACAACTGTTTCCATCATTGATAATAACTGAGTATCAAATTATCATATTAGAATGATTTCTGAAGGATCATAAGACACCAAAGACTGGAGTACTTGCTGATGAAAATTCAGCTTTGCATCACAAAAATAAATTACATTTTAAAATATATTAAAAAAGAGAACCATTATTTTAAATTGTAATAATATTTCATAATATTACTGTTTTTTTTTTTTTTTTTAACTGCAGGCTTGATGAGCATAAGAGACTTCTTTCAAAAACATTAAAAATAGTAATGTTTCCAAACTTTTGACTGGTACTGTATGTTTAGGACAAATTGTACTATGTACTTTCACTGCAGGAGCTCACACTGCGTCCTCCGCTATTTTTCAGATGTGCTCGCTCGTATCAAACTACTGTATCGATATAAACGGTATTGTCTCATTCCATATCGTTTCAAAAAAATATATCGATATATATCGTACAAACTCGATATACCGCCCAGCCCTATGTAGAATGTGTCATTTTCTTTCCGAACATTATTCAAATTTGGGTTTGGGCGCCATGTCTGTGCTTTTAACTGGATGTTTAGCTAGCTATGCATGTGTTGACAGCTGTCAAAAAAAGACAGCTGTTGAAAGAACCAATTGAAATAATAAACAAACATTTTTTTTTTAGCTTATTTTATTGCTTGTTTTGTCTATTTTAAATCGCCTGAAGCCATTTTGAAGCCACCCCTCTTGGAAGTGTTCCCCTGGTTGAGAACCACTGGTTTAGAGTACATTTAGTTTTAAATAAAAATGCTAACATTGTAGCGGTTGCTGGTTTGTCCCATAGGATGTTTCCTGTCTGGAATTTACTACGATTGCTGATGTAAAGTCCCTCTTTTGCCTCCTTCAGGTCACCAGTCTGGATTTTGCATGATTTGCGTAATGCAGAACCACATCATCCAAGCCTTTGCCAACACGGGCAATGCCATCAAACCTGTATCGTTCATCCGAGATCTGAAAAGTAAGAGCTTCCACTGATAGCTTGGCCAAATTTGTTCAAACAAACATGCAACATTTTCAAATGGCTTTTTAAAGGGATAGTTCACCCAAAAATGAAAATTAGCCCATGATTTACTCACACTCAAGTCATCCTAGGTGTCTATGACATTCTTCTTTCAATCCAATTTAACATGTTACAATATAAAAATGATTGCTTCCGGCCAAACAGTCATACACGGTCTACTTGAGCAACTTCTGGCATCGGAAGTAGCGTAGTGCGTCATGGCGTAGCGTAAATATCAGCAGTATGTCACATTACTCACATTTGTGCTTTAGACTTGAGTCGAATCTGTATGTTTGTTTGGCCGGAAGCTAGTTATTTTACTTTATAAAGTGCTTTAAATCCACAAAAGCCATGTGGAACACTTTCATGATGGATAGATTCACTTTCATGATGGACAGATGCAGTTTTATGATGGATAGATGCACTTTTATGATGGATAGATGCACTTTTATGATGATAGATGCACTTTTATGATGGATAGATGAACAGATGCACTTTTATGATGGATAGATGCACTTTTATCATGGATAGATGCATTTTCATGATGGATAGATGCACTTTCATGATGGATAGATGCACTTTCATGATGGATAGATGCACTTTTATGGACTTCAAAACAGAAACTATCATTATAAAGCTTGGAAGAGCCAGGACATTTTTATATATAACTCTGATTGTATTCGTCTGAAAGAAGAATGTCGTATACTCCTAGGATGACTTGAGAGTGAGTAAATCATGGGCTAATTTTCATTTTCTGGGTGAACGATCCATTTAAGCTAGAGATGACTTGCACTTTACAGGAAGTGCTGCTGATGACTGTTGTAGCCTGTGACTAAGTGTTGAGTCATGAAACTGTTACTCCTAGGAGTTTCTGTTTCTTTTCTTGCTCCCATTATCCTCTGACATAACCTGATTATATATATATTATTTTAATCCTTCAGAAATTGCTCGCCATTTTCGATTTGGGAGCCAAGAGGATGCTCACGAGTTCCTGCGTTACACCATTGATGCCATGCAGAAAGCTTGTTTGAACGGATATCCCAAGTAAGAGCACAAGGAGTTTGTGAGTGAAACCCACAGAGTTTGCTTTATTGGATCAGAGGAGTGACACAAGCCCTTTTGTTCACAGGCTGGACAGACAGACACAGGCCACCACGCTGGTCCATCAGATCTTTGGGGGTTATTTGAGGTCAAGAGGTGAGCACAAACACCACATGAGGCTAAAACATTATGGATATCATAAATCAACAATAATAAAAATGCATGAGGATATAATTGAGAGATATTTTAGCTGTATCACCCAGCCTGATCGATGGATGGGTGAATAGATAGTCTTCAGTGTCACATGATCCTTTAATATGCTGATTTGCTTCCCAAGAAACATTTCTTATTCTTATCGATGCTGAAAACCATTTTGCTGCTTAATATGTTTGTGGAAACTGATACATTTTTTCCCAGGATTCAATCGAAGCTTGTTTCTGCCATGGAATAAAAAAGACAATTGCAACTTTTAAATCTCACAATTCAGATTTTCTTTTTTCTCGCAATTGTGAGTTTACATCCCACAATTCCTGGCTTTTTATTTGACTGTGCAATATAAAAAAACCGCAATTGTGAGGTATGAAGTCAGAATCCAGTGTCTTTATTTTGCATTCTCTGTTTTGGCAGTGAAGTGCTCTGTTTGTAAAAGCGTGTCAGACACGTACGACCCATACCTGGACATCGCTCTGGAGATTCGGGTGAGCCTCTGACTTGTGTTTTTCAAAGCCCTTTGGTTCATGTCAGGATGATGAATGTCTTTTGTCCCAGACTGAAACCTCCTCTGAATAACATTACCTCTCCATTTCAGCAAGCGGCCAACATCGTTCGCGCTCTGGAACTGTTCGTCAAGCCTGATGTTTTGAGTGGGGAGAATGCCTACATGTGTGCCAAGTGAGTTGTACACCCATATTTATACATCCTCAGTGCAGGCCAATCAAGCTCTTGATCCAGTAAGCAACCATTCACAACATACTTGCATCTCTTTAGTTGTTTCTTTTCTTGCTTTAGATGTAAGAAGAAAGTTCCAGCGTCTAAGCGGTTCACAGTTCACAGAACATCAAATGTGCTGACGCTGTCACTTAAACGGTTCGCCAACTTCAGTGGAGGGAAAATTACCAAGGTATCAGCCTAGCCTACACACGCCACTGCCACGCAAACGGGCCTTTAGTCTTGATCAACCCATTGATTGATGGTTTTCTGGTAGGATGTCGGCTACCCAGAGTTCCTGAACATTCGCCCGTACATGTCCCAGAGCACTGGAGATCCTGTGATGTATGGCCTCTATGCTGTGCTTGTGCACTCGGGCTACAGCTGCCATGCTGGACACTACTACTGCTACGTCAAGGTGAGCGCCGTGTGGTAAGGCTTTTAGATAAAACCTGCTTATTTCCTCATTTCAGAAAGATTGTTTTTGCTTTTGTTTTTTAAAGTGCCCTTTATTATGATGTTTTAAAGGTTCCTATTTGTTGGAGTCTCCTACAATAGGTTTACAGGCATCCGATCCACAATAGTGTTTCTATGACTTTCCAAAATTTGCCATCACTCCATTAGCTGTTGTATTAGAAACACTAGTTTTCTGAAATTTAATGCCAAGGTAATATAACGCACAGAATAATGTGTATAAATGTAAAATTTTACACGTGGTAATACTTGCTAGTCTGTCACTATTATTGGTTATTTCTCTCTGGAAAATTTATTCTGATTGGCCAATCGCAGCATTGAGTGGTCAAGTCTTTTGTATAATAATTGCTAAACTGTACCTTTCAATCTACCGACTCTATTTTCGAAGTCTTTATGTTTTTGTACCAATGCAAGTTAACTCTTTGGAGTCTTGGGCTATTTTGGCTGTTTTTGAGTGCTTTTTTTATTTTTATTTTGCGACATAAACAAATGTTTACCATACCAATGTTTGGGATCATTTTTTTCAGCACAACATCACCTATATGACCAGACAATTAGTTTTTCACTTTGATGTACTGTATCAACATACTGGACCCAAAATCACACAAAAAACACAAAATCCGAATAGAAAAATTACAGCTTTTTTACTACAAAAAACACAAACATGCTCAATGTAGCATTTTAAAAGGTTTAAAATGTAAACACAAGTTGTAAATGTCAACATATACAGGTACAATTCAGATATAATCAAGCTATATACAAAAAAAAAAGATTAAAAAAAAAGCGGGTGTAGCCATAGGCTTTTTTTTTTTCTTTTTAGCTTTGCCACTTTTTAAAACAGTTCATGCACACAATTATAAAGAGAGCTTTATTTAAGGCCTTGCATTCCCAGAGTATGAGGGTTCTCAAATAGTGCAAATACAGCATAAAAAAGGTAAAATTGAGATAAAATCAAACTATATACAGCACAAAGCAGGTGTGGCAATAGGCGTTTTTTCTTTTCTTTTTTGCTTAGAAACTCTACAAAACACTTCATGTACAATTACACAGACAGCTACATTACAGGGCTTTCCTTCCTTGAGTAAGAGGGGTTCCTAAATAGTCCAAATATACCATACAAAAGGTAAAATGAACACAAAATCAAACTATACATACAACTATTTACAACAAATATCAGGTGTTTTTTTTTTTTTTTTAAGGTTTTCATTTTCCTTCCACAAAAAACTCTAAATCTACTCCTAAACTACTCCTAAACTATCTACACTACTCTTAAACTACTCTCAAAATCTACTCAAACTCTTCCAAAAATTAGCAATAATATCTCTCTATATGTCTCTCTTTGTCTACTCCGTCAATCTCCCTCCTTTCAATTTCGCTTCTTTGCTCAGTTGGCTCCTCCTCCACTCCCTAAGAGCCTGAAGAGCAGAGTCAGCAGATTCACACATTTTTCTCCGTTTTGTTTTATGACAAAAACCGATGAAGTTATTAGAATAAATGCAATGCCTGTCGCATCCCATCTTGCGTTCTTTTACGAACGCGTCAATATTTTTTTTATATAAAGTTTAAATGATCATATCTCTGTTTTTTCTTGGTCTATCAACACAAAACAAAAAGTAGAATAGAGTTTCAAGCCAGCACTTTCGACAGAAGTGGACGGCAGCGCTCAACGTGACTTTGTTTTTATGCTTCGTCTTAAACTGGTTATGTGACTTGATCACGTTAAGAAGTTAAGTTAAGAAGTTAAGAGTTAAGACCTGATTGTTCATTGTAAAAGAGATTTTAATCTCAATGAGACTTCCTGGTAAAATAAAGGTAAATAAATTGTAGCTGTTGCAACTAAAAACAGTTATAGCTGCTGACTTCACTAAAATGAGCACAGATGACTTCAGTATTTTAATATGGTGAGCATGAAACCTTTGATAGATGACTAGAATCTCAGAAGTCCCCAGTTACACACACAAATAATCATTGATCGAAAGACACAAAGAGCTGGGAGAGAGACACTATTGCGTTGTTGATACATTTGATAGATGACTAGCCCAAGTTGATCATGTGTTGTCATCTTCATTTTTTATTTGTTTGGTTAATATTCTGGTGCAAATGTCCTTTGATAGGCCAGTAATGGGCAGTGGTACCAGATGAACGACTCAATGGTGCATTCCAGTAACATCAAGGTTGTCCTTAATCAGCAGGCCTATGTCCTCTTTTACCTGAGGTAATACTCAAGCTCTTTTATCTGCTGTTCATATTTAAGTAGCCAGTAGATATGCTTCATTGTTACAATTACATCTTTTGTGTTGTAGGATCCCTGAAAAGAAAAATACAGAGGCTTCAAATACAAAGCAAAACATGGTGCACTCTGGGAGAACTAACATGACACCGGAGCAGCCGAAGAAGAGCACATTCAATGGACCTTTGTCTTCACCACAGGTTGCAAAGGTAGGCATGTGTGACACCATCTGGAGATTTGATTTTAATAAAAACATAAAGGATTTGCTAAACCAAATCCCACTGATTTACGTTGAAGGAAACCCCCCTTTACTCACAAACTTTATAAATGGGTCAAACATGCACGGACTGGCCATCTGTCCGGGGTGCTTTCCCCTGCCTCTGGCCTAAGAAACTGGGCCAGGCTCCAGCCTTATGACCCTAGAAGGTCATATAAGGGTCAATGAATGAATGAAATTTGATTATATAATTATAATAATAACTTTATTCAGGACTAGGGATGCACCGATCCACATTTTTTCACTTCCGATCCGATCCCGATACCTGAATTTAGATATCGGCCGATACCGATACTATTCCGATACCAGAGCTGTGTTTGCTTTAATATTTTTGTTATCATTATTGTTTATTTTATATGATGCTGAAATAAACTTCTCTCAACATGCAAGTATGATATGTATGTAGGCTATGTATGTATGCATGTATGTCCCAAAAGGCAACTTGAGGTAAATTATAAGGTCAGAAAAGGAAGTAAAAAAACAGGAAATACTGTTAACAGGAAAAATCCCATTCTGAAAACAAATATGCAACTTTAAGGGTTTCAAATTGATTGTAATGTCAATATTTATTACATTCACAAAATGTCAAACACTAGCGTCTTGAAATATAAGAAAAGTGCAAGTGTAAACAGCTTACACACACACACACACACACTATCTGAAGGGTGATCCTCGCTCCGATGCAGTAACTCTCTCGATGAATGCTCGATCAACATCAGCATCTTGCGAACAGACGGATTTCACCTCAGACGCGCGTCAATTTCGCACTGGACGCGCGAATGGATTCAAAATATTCAAGCGTCCAACTAGACGCGAATTTGACGCGCTATTCGCGTTTGGTGTGAACGCACAGTAACGTGGTGCTTTTTTAAATGTTTGATTGCGTTCGCTGTGTTGTACGACGCGAGGGAGCTTTAAAGAGCTCTGAATCACGGCTTTGCAAACATTGCATTTAACGTTAGCTGTCTTGCTCTGCGGCGTTTCCAGTGTGAAGTATTTACACAAAGCGGACATGTGGCTAGCCGCAAACTGCGGAACGGATTTCTCTCATAACTCTGTGTCTCATTGAGCCGCGCCTCCGTTCAGGAAATCCATTCCGCAGTTTGCTGCCAGCTAGCAGACTCGCCGGCGGGAATGACTTTTGGAGTCATTTCAGCAGACAACATTAAAGCGCAGACATGACTCATGGATATCGGATATCTCCGCAGGTTGGATCGGGAAAATCCGATACGTGAATTACGCTGGTATCGGTCCCGATACCGATACTGGATCGGATCGGCCCCATCCCTATTCAGGACTCAAAATGGAAGGTCCATAGTACAGGTTTTTAAAAAAAATGACAAAATGACAGTAGTTACAACATAACAATAAAATATACAGTACATAGAAATAAATTAATAAAAAGTCAATAACTTTCACTTGTAATATACAAACAGGAGCGCCAATGTCTCCATAGTCTAGATCAGGGCTATTCAATTAGTTTCATTCGAGGGTCGCATTATCAAATCAAAAAGTTGAGGTGGGCCGGTGGGTTGGTTTGGGGGTTTATCTTATTTATTGAAACATAACAGTTTCAATAAATAAGTTAAAGTAACCCTAAAAAAGTATGGTATTTACTTGGAAATGTGGTTCCCAACAGTAGCTTATGCAAATATATAAAACCATAATAAATAAAAAACTTGATAATTTACAGCTGTGTACAACTATTTTCCTTGGAACAAATAAATTATTTATACAAACTTATAGCTGTTGGTGAGAAATAATAATAATTTTATTTATATTTGTTATGCTTAAATGAAAATATTCTGACAGTGAGACTTGTTAACCACAGGCTACTCACTCCCAATGTATAAAAAATGCCTAAACACAAGTTAAAAACTATACGCACCTTTACAAAGAAACTGACATCATTTCATAACAAGCATTAAAGGCCGTGTTGCAGGGTTAATTTTTCAACGAATTTGTGCAATTTACTTGTTGGTAATAAACATTTAAACTGTTATCCATTGTATTTTATGTTGTTGGGTATCACAAAACGGAATATCATACGAAAAAGTAGGTACTATCTTACAGCGGCTTGCAATTCTCCTTTCCACCACAATGCATTGCATTACGTCACGTTGGGGAGAGAATTTAATAAAGCCCGGCTAGCCCGCCTTGAGAGCATTGAGAGTGACTAGAGAGACGAGTAACTTAGTAGACGAGACGAGAGTATTCAGATAGCGCAGATTATAGATAAATAGATAAAGACATAGACATAGATAGACAGACAGATATAGATAGATAGATAGGCTAGTATAGAGAGAGATAGGCAGACAGCCAGATAGCATAACGTTAGCATAGATAGCTAGCAGCTAGATAGATAAATATATAGAAATATATAGTAGGTAGATTGTCAATGGTGAACTACTGTGTTTGTGCTGAGTGTAAAAACTCTGGATGCTGAGTGAGGCACGTCACATCTGGTCACTGGGTGAGCTCCTCGACCAGCGACCAAAACGCACTCACTTCCCTACACAGCACAAGCTTTCTAACGCAGTTTCCATGGGACGGCACCGCCGGCGCCCACACAAGCACCTGCCAAACACATCGACAGACACGCGGCGGCTACGTTTGCAACAACATTTTCACCAGAGGAAGAGATAAACGCTAAGAAACGCCCATATATCTAGCATGATGCCTTCTATTTCTACAGTAGATGACAAAGACAAAGTTTACCAGTACTACGTCTACATCACTATGACAAAGGTTAGCGGTACTTATCTGAACTAACGTCATGATCACTTCTACTAGATATAAAGAAAACGTTGATTTTTCACTCGGTGCTATTCAATGACAGTAAAAAAAAAAAAGTGCCGTTAGTGCACTGTTGCTCGTAGACTATTTTTTACAGTCTATGGTAGAATAGCTCCAGTGCTCATTTCTGCGTTGCTAAATGAACTCACCAGGCCACTTCACCAACTCTCCACTCATTCTCCTCGGACCATGCATTTAATTAAGTATTTATGACATTGTGGCGGCGTTCAAGTGCGTTTAACTCGTAAATACGATCTATACGAGATGACTTGAACGCACCATAATGCTAGGCTGAGGCTACCTTTCCTCCACATCACCGAATTGCGTAAAAAAAAAACGTTAATACCAAAAACGTAAAAAACTGGTCTTTAAGACCATTTTTATGACATTTTAAAAATGATATACATATCTTGAGTGATTTATGTACCCATTAATCAACAGTGGTGGTTAACCTGCAACATGGACTTTAATTATATATTCCTCTACCCAAAACTAATGCAATATAAATCACTATATTTACTATTATACTATATAATATTATAGTATATATTTACTATATTTATTTATTACTACATAGTATTCAATATAAATAGGCCTATTGCACATTTCTGCCCAACCATGGTAAATTACTACAGTAAATTCATGGTAAATGTTTGTAAGGGTGATTAGAGGATTTAAAGTCTTTCTAATTCCGTTCATGCCACAATGTTTCTCCTGCTTTCCTCATCAGTCTTGTTGAATGTTGAGGCTGTTTCATCCGATTTAATACTAGATAAATCATCGAGTGATTTGTGGTTTGTAACAGAGGTTTCTGTCGAACTAAAACGCTTCCCACTGGTTTTCGCAACGCTGTTTAATATAGTGTCCGGGAGTAAACGCAGCTCCGTGCTGGGCCGTGTTGAAACAACTGTAAACAGCGCTATTTGTTGTTATACTGTACTGAACGAGAAACCGCTTCAGATGATTCAGTGACGGAGCGGTCCGAATGAATCCGAATAGTTTTACACCGTTATGCAAGCGCGTTTAGAATCGAACCAAAATAATGATTCATTCACGAATGATTGGTATCGCTGGTTCAGTCGACATAAATTCGGGACACATATAATAACTGCTGCAATATTCGCACGTAAAACGTTTCTCAGGTCAATCGGAGCTAGTATCAAACTGAATTAGCCGCACCGCCAGGAAAAGAGGAGGAGAGAGGTTGGTGCCGCAGGCAGACATTCTACACATGTATCGAAAAATAAGATTTCTTATTAAGGCAGAACAGGTAGGTACACCAACATTAACAAACATTTGACTAGCACTACACCATCTTGGTTGTTTTAGAAGCAGTCTCATACCATCATTATACGCTACATTCAGTCTCTGCATGTTCTTTTTGCTGTAAGACCGCCACAAGTGGGCAGTATAAACTGGTGTACAGAATGCTTTGAATAAAGCTACCTTAACATAAGCAGAACACATGCCAAATTTACGTGCAAGCACATTAGCCTGAGCATATATCTTGCAACACTGTCTATTGATGTACTTATCATCCGATAGATCATTTACAATATGATGGCCAAGATATTTAATCTCATCACACACTTTAAGGGCAGTACCAGATAAAGAGAAATCAGGGAATACTAATTTCCTGTCTTCTTTACTTCTAACAATCATGATATTGCTCTTACTTGCATTATATTTGATATCAAAATCTGCACCGTACTGAGAGCAAACCTTCAACAGTTGTTGTAACCCAGCACTATATGGGCAAATGATTACCAAATCATCTGCATACATAAGGTGATTAGTGAGAGTATTGCCTATCATACATCCTGTATTACATTTATTTAATTGTTGTGACAAGTCGACAGTACCAACAGTAAATGGTTCTGATACAGAATCCCCCATTTCACCTGCATAGACTGGTGTGAGTACCAAAAGACTAGAATTCTTATAATTACTTTTGGTATTCCTCTATGTTGCAATTTAAGAAACAATTTTTCATGGTTTACACGATCAAATGCCTTCGAGGCATCTATAAAACACACAAAAGTTGTGGAATTCTGGCTATTATAATGATCTAAAATTTCATATACACCTCAATATACACATATCTGTATCTGTGTTGACATTTAAAGCCAAATTGGTTGTCAGTCGTGAGAATATACTGTTCCAACCTGTTAAGAAGAATTCTCTCCAACACTTTGGATACAATGCTAGCTAGGGCTATAGGTCTATAATTGTCCATGCTGTTTATTTTGCCAGTTTTGTCTTTAATGACGGGCACTAATAAAACAGGCAAAATAGATTCAGGCAGAGTCCCATGAATTAAGAAACCTGTCATACAAATGGCAAACAGAGGAACAAGTTTTTATCGGTCCCACACGCTTTGTCATCTAATCCCAATACTGCAGATTGTACCTCTTCTGAATTAATAACCACATTTTCATCATTGTCAATATTTTCCACCTCAAAAGTATTCCTCCCAATACAGTTAAACAGCTCATGATAATGTTGCCGCCACATCTTGCAAATTACATCAGAGCCACTGACACCCTCAATATTTGAGGGTAAAGGTATTTTAATACTGTTCATGGCTCTAACCTCTTTCCAAAAGTCATTATAACTTCTGTTATGCATCTTACATGCCAAAGAGTCAGACCTCATCGAGTTCTCATTCTTTTTTATAAATCTTAGTGCATATTTAAAATTTGCATTTGCCCGTTTCTTCTCTTCAAATAAAGGGCCCTGTCTATCTCTACCGGACTCTATCCAGTCTTTAAATGCACACCGAGCTTTGGCATGAAGTTCTGCTACATGTTCGTTCCAACCAGGCTTGATGCTATATGCCTTTCGCTGAGGTTTATAAAAATGCCTACTGGCAAAATTAAGTGTTTCCACAATTGAGTCATATAAAACGCATAAATAAATGATATAATCCATGATGCCATGTATCTGAACAAGATGTCCAGGACCTCCAGCAGAAAAATTGGCCCACAACATTAAAGTATGTTTAACCTGGCCAGGGATAAATACAGACCAATCACAGACCTATATGTTGAGCGCGTGAACACAATGGCCAATCAGAGGCATTTAAGAATCCGTTTAAAAGCGCTGAAAATGCTGGTATCGTCACATTTTTAAATTTTAGTACTTTTTGACAACTCTACTGGGCGTCCATCAGGACCAGGGTTGGGAACCACTGTTTGAGAAGCATTGCATCTGCACAGCAACATGCTAACATCACATTAAAAAAAAAATCGTATTTTTCCTCCTCCAGAAGCTTGATCCCGCTCAGCTGAGAAAGATCCAGTCTGTGGATGGAGGTCTTGGTGTTCCAGTCGCCAGGAACTGTTCAGGGATACAATCGCCGAAGATGTCTAATGGTACGGGCACGTCTCACGCCCTGCCCAAGCTGTCCAGTGGACCCACACTGATCGAGGAGTCCTTTAAGAAAGTGAAGAAGCCCATACCTCAGCCTCAGTCCCGCAGCAGCACCCCTGCTCCATCCAACGGCCTCCCCAAACCCAACAGCGAGGGCCGAGGCCTGCCATCATCTACCTCACTCAAATCCCTGTCTGACAGCTCCTCGGCAGACACCTCGGAGTCGAAAGTAAGTCCCCGTCGACCTGTGTGTGCCGGTTTAGTGGTGGAGTTAGTCCAGCAAGGTGAACTGACTGTCCTGCAAGAGTTTCGTTGTGATGACATGGGCTGCACGATATTGGAGAGAACTGACATTGTGAATGTTTTTTTTTGTGTGTGATCATTTAAAACATACAGGAAGTTTCACCAGATGACTTGAATAGCAGCTGTATTTGGAAAGAGTTAATCATTCTACAGTGAGTGGGGTGATTGTTGCATCTGCATAGAAAATAAAAATAATAATAAAAAAGTCGAAAAAATACTTTTTACCCAGAAGACTTTTTAATGGCAAACTTATTTGAGGGCTGAACGATTTAGGAAAAGCTTCATGCTAATAAAAAAAAAAATAATTGAAATTGTAAATAAAGATTTTTGGAGAACATTTTACAAAAATAAAAAAATATTTCAGTATTTCAACTTAATTTCATTTTATTTCAATGCGTTATTTGTAGGGGTGTAAATATTAATCGATTCGTATCGATGCATCGATTATACAGCCGACGATTCGATGCATCGATGTGTCCGCAAGAGTATCGATTAATGTGTTTATCTGCTCCGACGTATGCGTACAACCTACTAAGCTGCGGGTGGCGCTAACCTCATTATTGTCTTCTACTTCACACTGCTTCACACGCGTTACTTACGTTTCACAATCTATGTTCACACACATTGTTGAGTCTGACTTTCAAGAGCGATGGATCCGTCAGAGCGAGCTGGCAATGACAGTGAAATGTTACACACTCCAGTCGGCGTCAAGTCATGGGTGTGGTGGATGTATTTTGGCTTCAGGAAAACAGATGGAGCAGTGGGTAAGAGTTGCCGTTTGTCTGATTGCGCCCGTTTCACACATACTCCGTTTGCAGTGTGTATGCGGTGCGTATTTTTTTCAGTACCCATGTTAACAGGTCAGAGCTTTCACACTGCACGCGGATGCGGTCCGTTTATCCGTTCCAGTTGCGGTGCGTATACAGCAGTGCAGAGATCGTTTCCGCACCGAGTCTATTTCTGCTGTGCTGCAAACGCTGAATTAAAGTGACAGCGCATGTTTCGTGGTCAAAATGAACACAGATTGACATGAAAATGTAGTAATTTCACCATAAATGCGTTTAATTAAATAAATTGTAGTAATCTCACCATAAATGTATTTAATTTAATTCTACTATTTTTCACAGTCATCTTTTTTACTTTTAAGACCGGGGTAAAGCAAGGAAAACTACAATTTACCTCAACAAGGCGACATAATGAACAACACTTGTCTTATTCGTTTAGGTGGAAAAACAATTTCTTTGTGCGTGCAATTGTATTGTGTATTCTCAATAAAAGGCAAATTATTTATTATTTTTGTTGATTTATTTGAAACTTAATAGATATCATGTAAAAATCTAGTATTGAATCGAATCGAATCGTATCGCGGGGAATTCTGAAGTATCGAAAATAATCGAATCGTTGGCTTAAGAAATCGGTATCGTATCGAATCGTCATGTAGGCTCCGATTTACACCCCTAGTTATTTGCCATTTCTTTGTAATTGAGTACATTTTTAAAGTAAATCCTACATCACATTTTTGCTAGTGTTGAAAAATGGGGTGTTTTCCACTGTTTTTTACCAATTCACTCTGACTATAGAATAATAATTATGGTTTTGTGATTTATTATATAAAATAAAAATATTAAGCAAAATTAAAAGAAATATGTTGTAATAGTACTGCAAAATAAAAATCGAGAAACAATCATAAGTACTAAATATATATGTCTTAATTCCTTCGTTTTCAAACAGTAACTCATTTTGACGGGTTGCTGGCAAATAAAGATATTTCAGAGTGAAGCTCAGCACCGTGTTCATTTACATGCATGCAGCTCATGCTATCAGGTGTGTAAATGCCACGCTTCACTCTGAAACCAGTGCTATCGCATGTTTAATCAAATCACAGCCTGAGCGGTTTGACAATTGCACTAAGCCATATCGTGATATCGGTTTTATTTTTTATATATATATATCGTGCAGCCCTAGTATACTAGTGTAAACAGAAGTCACGTTTTCCACTGCATACCAACTTCAGGTCTGAAGATGTTTCCCCTCGTTTAGTCAACACGACATATTCATTGAATATTCACATTATGAGCGCAGTTTGATGTTCCTCTCACCTGTGGTGTGTGTTCTCTCTCTCTCTCAGGAGTCTATTGGCACGAGGAGCGCGCCTGTTGGCGGCTCGTCTGGTGTGAACGCCCTGTCGTCTCCGGCTAAGAGCACAGAGCGTGTGAACTCAGAGGAGCAGAAGGTGCTGAAGCTCAAACCCCAGGCTCTGACCAATGTCACGTCAGAGGCCGTCAGCACCATGTCCCCCCCGCCCGCCAAACGACTCGCCCTGTCCGCCAAGAAGGTCAGTCTCAATCCACCCTCGTTTCATCTGCCGGTGGCGCTCAAGACTGCTTGTTTGTTTGCCTTCCCATGTTTGTCCACTTCATTCCTCGTAATCGAACAGATGTTGAAAGACCTTGCTCATAACGGCCAATAATCTGTAATAATAATGCGTTTACTTCTCAGCTCATGTCTGTTTTGTCGGTTCGCAGTCTGCACTGCTGTCCTTTTAAAAATTTATTTTGTTTTTTTTATTTCTAACAATTTCTAATTCTTCTCTGCTACACTTTCTTTTCCCTTCCCCCTTCCTACTGTTTTTTTATTTCCTTCTTTTTTGGTTTGATTTTGATGATTTCTTCCCCCATATGGGTCCCTTTGTCATTGTCACGTTTCATGGCTATGTTTTTTTATTTTATATTTTTTTTAGACCACAAAGTTTTTATTTATGTCAATAACTGCAGGCCAGTCCCCGGCAGAGCCCGAGCAGCAGCACTGAGGCTCCGCCCCCTTCATCTCTTCATCTGTCCAGTGACCTTCTCAGCCAGGCCTCAACTCACCCGCACCACAGGTACACACTCTCTCCCTGTTATGTAGAGCTTAGAGCAGATTTTTTTCCACTTGTAATTGGTTTGATGTGGTTTGCAAAAGTTACGGAATTAGTTTGATTAAAGGGATACTCCACTTTTTTTGGAAATAGGCTCATTTTACAAACAGTTAAACAGTTGAGTTTTACCGTTTTCCAATCCATTCAGCCGTTCTCCGGGTCTGGCGGTACCACTTTTAGCATAGCTTAGCATAGATCATTGAATCGGACATGACCATTAGCATCTCTCTCAAAAAAATGACCAAATAGTTTCGATATTTTTCCTATTTAAAACTTGACTCTTCTGTAGTAACATTGTGTACTAAGACCGACGGAAAATGAAAAGTTGTGATTTTCTAGGCTGATATGGCTAGGAACTATACTCTCATTCCTGCGTAATAATCAAGAAACTTTGCTGCCGTACCATGAGTCCAGCAGGCGTAATTCTTCACCCGTTCTTCTAGCCCCTCTCTTCACCCGAGTGTCCAAGACATACGGCCAGAGTTCGGATGAGACGACCACAAAGTCGGTCATTGACCTCAGGTATAGGGTGTCCTGGTGCCATGTGCCCTGATGGACACCCTTATGCTTGAATATGGTGTTCGTTGTGGACAAGCTGTAACTAGCACTGAAGTCCAATAACAGAACACCGCTCGGACATTGACAGAATTTGCCCCTCCTTGAACTGCCACCATACCGTGGTGGAGGTGTTTGAGTACCCGAACGATCCTAGGAGCTAAGTTGTCCGGGGCTATATGCCCCTAGTAGGGTCTCCCAAGGCAAACAGGTCCTAGGTGACGGGTCAGACTAATAGCGGTTCATAAACCCTTTATGACTGAATTAAAAACAAGGACCGCGATGTCGCTCTGCATGACGCAGCCGGGCCCCACCCTGGAGTTGGCCGGTGCAAAGTGGATCTGGTGGCATTCAAAGGCGGGGGCCTCGACAACTTGATCCCTGGACACGGAAACGCACGGAAATCACCTCGCTGGCGGGGAAGGAGCCTGAGATTGTGCGTGAGGTTGAAAGGTACCGACTAGAGATAGTCAGGATCACCTCCACGCACGGCTTGGGCTCTGGAACCACACAGAGAGAGAGGATGGACTCTTCACCACTCTGGAGTTGCCCATGGGGAGAGGCGGCATATGAAATAAACATGAATGAACATCAGGTGTTAAAAGATATAATACAACTTAAATCATTACATCTCAGAAGAGACAATCAGTGTCCAAAAACTTGGTATTTAGCTAGAAAAATAAACTCTAGAGACGAGCATTTTGACAACTATATTGCATATTCATTGTATTTTTATTTAGCCTATTTTTCAGTGTTTAATTCATGTTTGAATATATTCGTCATGTTTTTTTGACAGCCACCATTTAAATGTTTGCATTTCAAATAACAATTAGAAACATTATTGTCATTAAAAAGTTATTAGAACATTATTATAAAAAAAAGTTGTGCAATTTAAATATAAGTAGCCTATACAAATCAGTACATTTTTACTGAAATATTCTAGTAATGTACCAGCGTGGGTTCCCTGTATAGTTTACAGCATTAGTTGACATTAAAATAACCTGTAGTGTACCTGATACGTTCCAATTAATCATTAAATCGAAATCTAATAAAATTGTGACATTTGTCAATGCCAAGCCCTGCTTGTAAGGCTGGAAGCTTACGCTGCTATTTTGAACCAATAATGACGTGTATAATTCAAATATTTATCTGACTCCAATACAATTAATCTGACTCAGAAAGTTGTTGTTATTCTTTGACCTCTTATTCTTTAAATGCAAAGGTCTTTCTTAGAACTGATAGGAAAACGTAGGATTTAACCTGAACGTTTAGATAATGAAAGTTATAATCACTTAAGCTTTAAACATCATCAGTGATAAAAGGAAAGATTCTCAAAGCCTTTAAAGCAGACAAAGCCTTTAAATTAAGTCACATGTTTAAATATACAGACAGTAGAATGGAACAACATACTGTATAGAGAACTTAGTTGTAACAAATAATGCACTGTTGTGCAGACAAGGCCGTAAAAACCTTTCTCAGTATGAGGTTACGCACCAGTGTGCGGGAGTGGCAGGGGTTAAAGCCTTTCTCCTAGATCAACAGTTACCTTTCCTCCTTATACCCTGAGCAAAGCATTGTTAAACATGAGTGGAATACCAACACCAAAACCTACCGACAGGAAACCAAAAGATGAGGCAAAATGGGTGGAGATCAAGAGGGGGAGAAGAACATTAACATATTCTCCTCAATGTGTGTTTAAGCAATAGTACCTAGAATAGAATAGGATACTTTAAAATCTCTATTAAGTTCACCACGTTCAGTTTATAAGCTGTCGGATGAGACCAAACATGGCATAATTACATATTAGAACACACTAGTAAATAAACAGTATGTGGTTGAAAGCATATGTCCTGTGAAGACAGAACAATCCTGTGCCTGGAGTGTCCCAACAGTCCTCCATCAGCATATTGATGAAATCCCCTTGCGCTAGATAGGCATTAGCATACTGTGATGATGAAGGCCATTGTGCCACGTTTAATTCACATGTATACCTTTTAAAAGGAGTTATACACTTATTCGTAACATTAACAAGTCGATAGTAAAATAAAAAACGAAGTACATCTGTCATCTCAAAGTTTAACAATTAAAGTGTTTCTGTCCTTTGCTCCAGATTTTCAACTCATTCGCTCAACCTGCAGTCTCCACCTTCAACTCGCCTCCCTAAAGATTCAAGTCCCCTTAAACAGCCCTCCTCCACTCTGAAGCCGCCCGCTCATGCTCTCTACACACAGACCAATGGCGTTCAGCCCCAGCCGGCCCGTACACACAAACCAATCCAGAGCGAGATGATCCTGTCTGCCTCATCCACAGGACTCCCCCAGGAGCTCGCCAGTCCCACGCTAAAAAAGAAGAAAAAGAAACTGAAACGACGACATTCGGAAGTAGAGCAGGACGCCCCTAAAGCCTCACCCCCAGAAGAACCAAAGCCAAGTACTGAACACAGGCAGAAGAAGAGGAAAAAGAAGAAGAGGAAACGAGAGCTGGAGGAAGATGGTCTTGAGGTCCGGAGGGAGTGTGTGCCGTCTCATCTCGAGCCCCATCAAGATGAGGACTGGTGTCTCGGAGAAACTTGGAGCATCACCTCAGAAGCCAAGGGAAATGAGATCAAGTCGTCTAAAGCAGCGGAGAATTGTCAGACCGAACCTCAGTCAGTGCCTCCGCTTGACCCCGTCCCGAAGAAGAAGAAGAAGAAACACAAACTTCTGGAGCCGCTGGAAGAGCTCAGCAATGGAGTCACAGTCTCAAAGTGGTAAGCTGGTTATTGAAAAGTTTAACCACAGCTGTTCAGGGGTGTGTTTCCTGTACAACAGCGTAACTCGCTGCTTTACTGCCATAGTATGATGCATCGTTGAAGAAATCAACTAGCTAGTTACAACTGTTTCCTGAAACCGTATTTTTGCAAAGTGGTCGTTCAACCACGCTGGTTAATAAGGTCACGCAGCTGTAGGAGTAATTACTTATTTTAATGAATCTGTTTGAGATTGAATTAACGCTAGATGTTTCACTATAAATTACGGACATGGCATCTGAGGACTTTTTCTCATTTTTCTCAGTTATTTTGCTTTATTTCCAGATTCAATCATAGGCTTGTTCTTACGTACCAGAGCACTTTTGCACATGCGCACTCTTCAAAAACAACACTTTAAATCTCTTGACAAACAAAAAGACGTAAATTACATTAGTATGTATTCTAAATAAAAGATACAGATTGTACTGAATGTCAGCTTGCTTATTTTGCTCAAGATAAGGATTTATTAAGTCCACATGTCATGAAAACAAGAAACCACAGCTTCTAACCACAGATCGAGTGCTGTCATACCACACAAGTTTGCGATGCTGTTTGTGAATGTACGTTAGAATGATGGTTTTGGGAAAAACAGAATACCCAAATATTCTTGATCAGCATGTTCTGTGCATGCAGTTTGTAGGGGAAAAAAAAAAATCTAGAGACACTAAAAAATTTTTAGCGTCAGTACTATACTGAACAAAATTAGAAACGCAACACTTTTGTTTTTGCCCCCATTTTTTATGAGCTGACCTCAAAGATCTAAGATTTTTTCTATGTACACAAAAGGCCTATTTCTCTCAAATATTGTTCACAAATCTGTCTAAATCTGTGTCTTAGTGAGCACTTCTCCTTTGCCGAGATGATCCATTCACCTCACAGGTGTGGCATATCAAGATGCTGGTTAGACAGCATGATTATTGCACAGGTGTGCCTTAGGCTGGCCACAATAAAAGGCCACTCTAAAATGTGCAGTTTTATCACACAGCACAATGCCACACGTGTCGCAAGTTTTGAGGGAGCGTGCAATAGGCATGCTGACTGCAAGAATGTCCACCAGAGCTGTTGCCTGTGAATTGAATGTTCATTTCTCTACCATAAGCCGTCTCCAAAGGCGTTTCAGAGAATTTGGCAGTACGTCCAACCGGCCTCACAACCGCAGACCACGTGTAACCACACCAGCCCAGGACCTCCACATACAGCATCTTCACCTCCAAGATCGTCTGAGACCAGCCACCTGGACAGCTGCTGCAACAATCGTTTTGCATAACCAAAGAATTTCTGCACAACCTGTCAGAAACCATCTCAGGGAAGCTTATCTGCATGCTTGTGGTCCTCATCGGGGTCTCGACCTGACTGCAGTTCGTCATCGTAACCGACTTGAGTGGGCAAATGCACACCTGTGCAATAATAATTGATATGCCACTGCTGTGAGGTGGATGGATTATCTTGGCAAAGGAGAAGTGCTCACTTATACAGATTAGTGAACAATATTTGAGAGAAATAGGCCTTATGTGTACACAGAAAAAGTCTTAGATCTTTGAGTTCAGCTCATGAAAAATGGGGGCAAAAACAAAAGTTTTGCATTTATAATTTTGTTCCGTGTACATTAAACTACTCTCTCTCTCTCTCTCTCTCTCTCTCTCTCTCTCTCTCTCTCTCTCTCTCTCTCTCGCTCTCTCTCTCTCTCTCTCTCTATATATATATCTATATCTATATATCTATATATATATATATATATCTATATATATATATATATATATATATATATATATATATATATATATATATATATATATATATATACCTAGAGATTGGCATGGGTTTATTTCAGTTAGCCTAATAGCTGGTTTGATTTGCATTGAGAGATGATCTTATGGAAAGTACCCCATGCCAATCTCTAGGTATGGTGAATGCTATGTGATGATGTGGGGCTATTTTAATTCCAAAGGCCAAGGGAACTTTATCAGGATGCATAGTATCCTGGATCCATGAAGTAACTGGCCTTTAAAAATAAAAATCTGCCTGCCTCTATGGGAATTTAACATAGGGGTGTCCAAACTTATGCACCCTGTATTTTAAGGAAGAACATTTATTTATTTACGATACATTATTCATTCACAAAGAAAATTGGTGTCCTAAAAGGTTGGATTTTTCCTAATTTTTTAAATTAAGGCATTAAGTTCAATTTCCAAAAGATGATTTTTTTATTCCTCTTTTTAGTCAACTTTAGCATGGGTGTCTAAACTTATGCATAGCACTGTATATATATAATGTATAATAATGCAATGGGGGATTATTTGTGGGGATTATTATCTGATAATGCCAAATGTCTTATGTTACCAGTAAAAAGTTGTTATTTTAAATATATCTAGTCACTGACAGAGCGCAAGCATTTTCGTCTAAAATAATTCTGTTTTTCAGCTTCAAAATCATGAATATTTTTATTCTAGTGTCTCTATTGTCCTGTGCTTTGGGTTTCCAGCATCAAGTCCAAGCCTATTCATTTATGAACCCCCAATGTAATCAACAGTTAATTTTTCGTTAACCTTATACCAAATGTCTTGGAGTATCACAATAATATCGTATTGTGAGTTCAGTATCGTGATATGTATTGAATCATGACATGAGGAGGGTATTGTTACACCCCTAATACAAACACATTTCATCACTCTCATTTATAACTTCTGAAGTGAAGTAGCACAGACATTGGACAAAGATGAAACTTTCTGATGTGCATGTTTTGACTGCTTGTGTCAATGGAGGACATTTTAAACGCTATTTGATTGGCTGTATTTATCAAAACTTAATGGGCTTTACACAAATTTTGCTACAACTTTGCACCCAACTAAAAGGCATTTTAAACTTTTATAGTATAAGTTATTTTGTAGTTTAAGTCCGTGCCATTATTTAAAGAATTACAATGGTTTCTAAATTCCTGTTTAATATCGTATCTCTTTGAATGTGCATATCATTTAAGTACAGTACATCTACCTTCATTTAACCTGGTAAATGGCTTCTTCTTTTCATCCAGTGCTGTTGTAAAAGAGGTCGGTGGTACAAACTCAAAGACAAAGGACCTAGAAGAGACCAGGAAGAAGAAGAAAAAGAGGAAACTAAAAGACTTCAGAGAAGAGGAGGAGAAGCCGAGGAATGAAGAAGAACTTCACAGGGAGCTTCGAGAGACCAATGGAGACGAGTCTCCTAGTCAGATGGGAAATACGGATACACAGAAACCTAGTAAACCCAATACAGGTATAAATACACTTGCTGCCGTAAAATCATAGACATGAGGGGTTTTAGTGTTTTAGATGGTATTGATTAGTGGAAACAAACATTTCCCTTATTATTGATCAAGCTTTTGGTTTTATTAGGTCTTTACTTCTAAAAGCTAGCTTTTGCTTGATGGGCTTATATTCATCCAAGTCATATTTCACCACAAAACCAAAAGGACGAAAAGACACTTATGCACTGCAAAAAGATTTAAAGAATGCAAGTTTTTGTCAGGACAAGCTTTTGCTCCTCTGCACATCAATCCATCACCCTTTACTATTTACTTAAGGTTGAATTACATTCGTAATGGACTTCAAATGAACTATACACCAGAACACACTTACATTTTTTTATGTGGCTTTGGCTTTGGTTCTTGGTGTATACCAATATCTGACATCATATTTCATAGTTAACCTTCTGGGCTTTTCTGTCACAGCTGCAGTGTTCGTTTGGGACAGCCAGGTTCAGGACGGCTACAAGCGCAAGCAGAGCCTTCAGGAAGCCGAGGGCGTGTCGAGGAAAGGCTCGTGCTCCGCTCCTATTGGCTGGGATGGCAAGAAAAGCTGTGATGTTGTCGAGGAGCTCCTCAAGAACTCCTCAGATAAAGCCTATGGAACTGAGGGTGAGTTGTGGGTCAGAGGTCAACCGAACCTTGTGTGCAAAACTTCTCAGCTTTCCTGACAGTTGGAGAGGTTAGGATTTATTTCTGAATCTTAACATGTTTATCTATATCTCAAATGATAATGGCCAATTTCTGTTTCTGTTCTGATGCATTTCAATGGGACAGTGTGTGTTTGTTTCGTTGTTCAGATGGGAAAAACAATAAATACTTGGCAGTTGAATTTTTCAATTTTTCTTATGAAGCAGTTTTTGTGAGGAATTAAGATCATAGTCCTCAGTTGCTCATATGCTTGAATTCTTAGCATGACCTGAAATATTGACAGTGTTTTGAATAATTTCCTCCTCCAGTTCTCAGTTGGGATGGAGATCCGTCGGCCATCAGCAGAGACGCCAGAGAAGATGTACGCGATGCCAAAAACGACACTGTCCTTGACGAGTGGGACAGGGAGTTTGACAGTGGAAAAGTGAGGACTACAACTTGGACTTCAATATTTCAATATTTTTGAGCATTACTTGCACCAGGAAACTCATTTTGACTGGAAATGACTATGGTTGCATCTTAGACTGCTAGTCGGTGGAATATTTTACTTCTTTTCCGTTTTTTTTTTTAAACAAAATGTATGTATACTGTGCACAGTGTTTTATTTATTACCTAGTACAACACAATAAACTGAGTCATTTCATTTCCCTCTCGATTAGGTGAAGAAAATGAAAAAATACAAAAAGGAGAAGAGGAGGAATGGAAACGTCTTCCAGAAGATCCAAGAGCGTCGTAACATGTGGTCGGTCACGCCGGGAGGCAGGCGGAGCAGTCTGGGCTATCGCCACTGAAAGGTGCTCGGACGGTTTTTGTTTTTGTCCTTAGTCCAAACAAACACTCTTTTTCTATGCCATGTTACAAAAGTATTAAACTATTATCCATCCTTTTTATCATACAGTACAGGTCAAAAGTTTGGAAACATTACTGTTTTTAATGTTTTTGAAAGAAGTTTCTTCTGCTCATCAAGCCTGCATTTATTTGATCAAAAATACAGAAAAAAAATGTAATATTGTGATATATTATTACAATTTAAAATAATTGGTTTTCAATTTATTATACTTTAAATTATCATTTATTTCTGTGATGCAAAGCTGAATTTTCAGGATCATTACTCCAGTCTATCACATGATCCTTTAGAAATCATTCTAATATGACGATTCATTATCAAAGTTGGAAACAGCTCTGCTGCTTAATATTTTTTCATAACCTGTGATACTTTTTTAGGATACTTTGAATAAAAAGTAAAAAAATAAAAAAATAAATAGAAGCAAATTTTTTAAAAATAGAAATCTTTTGTAACAACAATATACACTACTGGTCAGTAATTTGGGGTCAGTAATTTATTTTTTTTATTTTTTTTAAATAAATCAATACTTTTATTCAGCAAGTATGTGTTAAATTGATAAAAAGTGATAGTAAAGATGATTTATATTATTAGAAAATATTTTTTTATTTTGAATAAATCATCATCATCAATCGGCTGCGAACAAGGTAGGTTGACAGTCGGTCACTAATTTTGTCCATTCCTTGCGATTGCTGGCAACTTCTCGTAGTTCGCTTACTGTTGGTACGTCCTTATTGATGAGTTCGCCGATATATTGATGGTATAGCTTTCACGCTCTGCCTCGACTTCTTTTGCCATGCCGCTGTTGTGGCGCGTACAAGACATACTTGTTGATCAAGTTGCTCTCATGTCGTCTTAGGCAGTGTCCTACAAATCTTAGTTGCCTCTGTTGTACTTGAAGAACGAGTTGGTTGCGGCCTTGAATAAATGCAGATCTTTTTAACCTTTTATTCATCAAATATATTAGGCAGCAGAACTGTTTCCAACACTCATAATAAATCAGAATATTAGAATGATTTCTAAAGGATCATGTGACACTGAAAACTGGAGTAATGATCCTGAAAATTCAACTTTGCATCACAGGAATAAATTATTTTTTAAAGTATATTCAAATAGAAAACTATTATTTTAAGTTGTAATAATTTCACAATATTACTGTTTTTTTCTGTATTTTTGATCAAATAAACACAGCCTTGATAAGCATTAGAGACTTCTTTCAAAAATATAAAAAAATCTTAATGTTTCCAAACTTTTGACCTGTACTGTACTTTGAAATTTGTCACATTTTAATGTTTGATTTGACTTAAATTTACATTAAACATTTATCGAAGAAAAAAAGAATTACCGATTTACTTCTATTAAACATTTTCAATCTATTTGATGAAAAGAAAAAAAAATGGCTCAAACAGTGGTCTCTCAACTTGGCCAATCACATTAATGACACTGAACACACCCGTCAAGTAGAGGAGTCTTGACCTCTACGGCCAAAATGTTATTTCCCGATATGAGATTTTATTTCACGATAACAATATATATCACTATATAGTTATTTTGTGTGTTTTTATCTAATTTCTGTTATTAAAAATAAGAAAAAAAAAGCAAATTACAAACCAATAGGACACAAATATGAATTATATTATTAATTAAATATTAATTATTAAAATATAATTATGCTTTAAATCTAAGTTTTTCAGGTACAATAGTTTTTTTAACATGTAGTTAGAATTAGTACAGAAATTAAATAATAAAATGTAAAAAATAAAATATTGCGTAGTCGCATTAATGACACAAAGCAGCAGGTTTATTAGGCTACCGTCACTTTAAGAGCAAACACACAAATCAAATCCAATAAACTGATGCACATCCGGTTTACACCCAACTGTTTACTTTCACTTAAGACGTAACTGGCTGCGTTTACATGAATACTCCACACGACGGCCATTTTGACATAATTGTGTGTGTCCATTCAGGCCAGTGTGTCATCGCAACTAAAGTTTATCATTTGCATGTCTTTTTAAGTCTTGTGATTTTAAACCATTCCAATTTAAAGCAAACTCTTTGTCTTTACTAATAGGCAGACTTAAAATTTCAGAATTACTTGTATGCATATATTATAAATTGATCATAGCCATTAGTGGGAACTTGGAGAATAACAAGAATGTTCTTATCTGTTTGTAACGAGCCCTTTCACTGTCTTTCTGCAGTTTTGAAATGCGGATCCCGTGTGTGTTTCCCCTGACCAGACCAGTTGCCTTATTGGATCAGAAGCAGTCGGATCTGTCTCAGATTCCTCTGAAGTCCACCCAGAATGCAGCAGTACTGTGAAATAAAGCGATGAGGCTGAGGCTTTAGTCACCGTCTGAAATCCAAAATATACGCCACTAAAGGTGCCATTATGATCTTCGAATCATAGCAAATGTGGCACACTGCAGAGTCGGGACCCTGTTAACCTTTGATGGTCTCAGTTATTCTTATTGTAATAAGAACAGATGTTCACCAGGGCCAGTTTTATCGAGGCGAGACTTGGCGATCATTCGGGCTGTAATGGCCAATGGTGCGTGATCTGAGGGCTTCTGTCGAGAGGAGAAACAGGAAAATTAAGCCCCTCCCTCCAATGTTTTTAAGCATAATTTGTCTTGACTCAACAAATAACATCATTGTTCCCATTAAGGAACTTTTGCTCACTTGGTTATTTTGCTTTTTCATATTTGAGCCGGTTACTATTAGGCAGTTATTTGCCTGTGTTGCCTTTTAGTTTGCCACAGGCACACGGCCCTGGTGTCTTACATTGCAATACATTTATTGCTTGTGATTGTATATTTTCATGTCTTGCCTGCTTGAATACTAGCCCATCCTCCCCAACTTTTGCAGTGTTTTTTTTTTCTTCATCAAACAGAACTCTATTCAATAACATTTTTGAAGTGAAACGAGTCTCTTGTGGGAATTTCCGCTGTCTCTATAAAGCATCTCTTCAGATTTCCCAAAACGTCACCATTTCCAGTCAGACGATGTGGTCTTTTATGCACAGTGCTGCATACAACAATGCAATACATTTCATTCATGTGAGCTAAAAAAAAAAACATGGGCCTTAACACAAACCACTGTGTTTTGCCAGGTGGGGTGAATTCCTGAATTATCGGAGTGTCCCCTTGTCTTTGATTTAGCGTGTCCCATCCTCTTTTCTACTCTCTATGCAACAACAGCAATCCCATGGATGCTCTAGTCCAGGGAAAGACTCTCCAAAAGCTGGTCCAAACATCATCTCTGTGAGCTGTAAACACCCTGTCATGTTCCACGTCTGTTAACGGTGCATTGGGTCAAAATGATGATGTACATGCTTATCCACTGAAGAGCTGTCATAGGAGTAAACCAATGTTGACGCTTTCCTATTTAGAACATTGTACAGTCTTACCTTGTGCTCTCTGTGACCCCCTCCAGTCGTTCTTGTTGTTAAACACCATCCCTTTCACAAATCCTTGGGTTTTAGAAAAGTTGCCTTGGTTTAATTTTTAAAAATGAATAGAACATATTGCGAATTATACTTATTGAAACATGTTAAAATGCACATTGCTAAACTGAAGCCTAATGTATTTAAGGTCTGTGGAATTGTAAATGGGAAGTTCTAATAAAACAATAGATATGTGTTTGAAAGACTGCTCTGAGGTCTTGTTCAGGAGCCAGACAAAGACTTCCCTATGCGTTCTGTAGGATGTCTGTATTCTCTTAGAAATTCACTTGAGATAGGTTATTTTCAAAGAGGTTGGACGCTGAAGAACAGTGTCTTTGTCATATTTGAATTGATGGTTCTGTATCTAATGCCTTTTCTGAAAAGAAGTCATTCAGTATTGCAAATACATAAATATAGATATACTTGGTGCAATAAAGTTGTGACTTTTGTGAAAAGCTGCTTTTTGGGTTGTTTTCTTTAATGCTAAGTCAATCCACGACTTGGGATAAGTTTCTTATACAAAGCTATTGTATGGCTTCAGAAGACTTTGGATATGATCTACAGTTTGCATGTAGCACTTTTATGATGTTTTTTAATGTCCTACTTTGGACATATCAATCTACAGATAATGATACACTGAAATGGTTTACAAAAATACCATGTGTTAAGATTACTGTAATGATTTATAATGAACACACTTGTCTGAACAGAGCACCTGAGTTACTTTATTCGTTCCGGGAACCATGAACACAGAGGCTGCGTTCGAGACCGCATACACAGAGTAGGTACTAAATTTCAATAAGTACTTAAGCGCTAAAAGAGTATGTACTTTATAGTATGATCTCATTAAGTGTGAATGCGATCCGGACATCTGCCATGTTGACGTTATCACAAGCTCAACAGCTTAAAAGAAATGAGCGACAGGTTTAATTAATCTATCTGTAAATATCTTGATACTGGTGAAAATTGCTCATTTTGTGGTCTGAAGAAACTGCTGCCCATTTATTTTGTGATTTTAGTATAACCAGTACATTCAGGGATGAGTTTAAGTTTTTATATTTTAAAGGGGTCAGCGGATGTAGGGTCTCGTAAGGGCTGATGGAGTGATGGAGGGGCTCGTAAGGGCTGATGGAGTGATGGAGGGGCTCGTAAGGGCTGATGGAGTGATGTAGGGTCTCGTAAGGGCTGATGGAGTGATGGAGGGTCTCGTAAGGGCAGGGGGAGTGATGGATGGGCTCATAAGGGCTGGTGGAGTGATGGAGGGTCTCGTAAGGGCAGGTGGGAGTGATGGAGGGTCTCATAAGGGCTGGTGGAGTGATGTAGGGTCTCGTAAGGGCTGATAGAGTGATGTAGGGTCTTGTAAGGGCAGGGGGAGTGATGGATGGGCTCATAAGGGCTGGTGGAGTGATGTAGGGTCTCATAAGGCTGGTGGAGTGATGTAGGGTCTTGTAAGGGCTGATGGAGTGATGGAGGGTCTCGTAAGGGCAGGGGGAGTGATGGATGGTCTCATAAGGGCTGGTGGAGTGATGTAGGGTCTCATAAGGGCTGATGGAGTGATGGAGGGGCTCGTAAGGGCAGGGGGAGTGATGGATGGGCTCGTAAGGGCTGGTGGAGTGATGGAGGGTCTCGTAAGGGCAGGTGGAGTGATGGAGGGGCTCGTAAGGGCAGGGGAGTGATGTAGGGTCTCGTAAGGGCAGGGGGAGTTATGGAGGGGCTCGTAAGGGCAGGTGGAGTGATGGAGGGGCTCGTAAGGGCAGGTGGAGTGATGGAGGGTCTCGTAAGGACAGGTGGAGTGATGAAGGGTCTCATAAGGGTAGGTGGAGTGATGGAGGGTCTTATAAGAGCAGGTGGAGTGATGGGGGTTCTCATAAGGGCAGGTGGAGTGATGGAGGGTCTCATAAGGGCAGGTGGAGGGTCTCATAAGGGCCGGTGGAGTGATAGAGGGACTCATAAGGGTAGGTGGAGTGATGGAGGGTCTCATAAGGGCAGGTGGAGTGATGGAGGGTCTCATAAGGGCCGGTGGAGTGATGGAGGGGCTCGGAAGGGCCGGTAGAGTGGCGGAGTGATGGAGGGTCTCGTAAGGGCAGGTGGAGTGATGGAGGGGCTCATAAGGGCAGGTGGAGTGATGGAGGGTCCACTAAGGGCAGGTGAAATGATGGAGGGTCACATTAGGACAGTTGGAGTGATGGAGGGGCTCATAAGGGCAGGTGGAGTGATGGAGGGGCTCATAAGGGCAGGTGGAGTGATGGAGGGACTCATAAGGGCAGGTGGAGTGATGGAGTGTCTCGTAAGAGCAGGTGGAGTGATGGAGGGTCTCATAAGGGCAGGTGGAGTGATGGAGGGTCACATAAGGGGAGGTGGAGTGATGGAGGGGCTCATAAGGGCAGGTGGAGTGATGGAGGGTCCACTAAGGGCAGGTGAAATGATGGAGGGTCACATTAGGACAGTTGGAGTGATGGAGGGGCTCATAAGGGCAGGTGGAGTGATGGAGGGGCTCATAAGGGCAGGTGGAGTGATGGAGGGACTCATAAGGGCAGGTGGAGTGATGGAGTGTCTCATAAGGGCAGGTGAAATGATGGAGGGTCACATTAGGACAGTTGGTGTGATGGAGGGTCTCGTAAGGGCAGGTGGAGTGATGGAGGGGCTCATAAGGGCAGGTGGAGTGATGGAGGGACTCATAAGGGCAGGTGGAGTGATGGAGTGTCTCATAAGGGCAGGTGGAGTGATGGAGGGTCCACTAAGGGCAGGTGAAATGATGGAGGGTCACATTAGGACAGTTGGAGTGATGGAGGGGCTCATAAGGGCAGGTGGAGTGATGGAGGGACTCATAAGGGCAGGTGAAATGATGGAGGGTCACATTAGGACAGTTGGAGTGATGGAGGGGCTCATAAGGGTAGGTGGAGTGATGGAGGGTCCACTAAGGGCAGGTGAAATGATGGAGGGTCACATTAGGACAGTTGGAGTGATGGAGGGGCTCATAAGGGCAGGTGGAGTGATGGAGGGGCTCATAAGGGCAGGTGGAGTGAGGGGCTCATAAGGGCAGGTGGAGTGATGGAGGGACTCATAAGGGCAGGTGGAGTGATGGAGTGTCTCATAAGGGCAGGTGAAATGATGGAGGGTCACATTAGGACAGTTGGTGTGATGGAGGGTCTCGTAAGGGCAGGTGGAGTGATGGAGGGGCTCATAAGGGCAGGTGGAGTGATGGAGGGACTCATAAGGGCAGGTGGAGTGATGGAGTGTCTCATAAGGGCAGGTGGAGTGATGGAGGGTCCACTAAGGGCAGGTGAAATGATGGAGGGTCACATTAGGACAGTTGGAGTGATGGAGGGGCTCATAAGGGCAGGTGGAGTGATGGAGGTGCTCATAAGGGCAGGTGGAGTGATGGAGGGACTCATAAGGGCAGGTGGAGTGATGGAGGGACTCATAAGGGCAGGTGGAGTGATGGAGGGTCCACTAAGGGCAGGTGAAATGATGGAGGGTCACATTAGGACAGTTGGAGTGATGGAGGGGCTCATAAGGGCAGGTGGAGTGATGGAGGGGCTCATAAGGGCAGGTGGAGTGATGGAGGGACTCATAAGGGCAGGTGGAGTGATGGAGTGTCTCATAAGGGTAGGTGGAGTGATGGAGGGTCTCATAAGGGCAGGTGGAGTGATGGAGGGTCACATAAGGGCAGGTGGAGTGATGGAGGGGCTCATAAGGGCAGGTGGAGTGATGGAGTGTCTCATAAGGGCAGGTGGAGTGATGGAGGGTCCACTAAGGGCAGGTGAAATGATGGAGGGTCACATTAGGACAGTTGGAGTGATGGAGGGGCTCATAAGGGCAGGTGGAGTGATGGAGGGGCTCATAAGGGCAGGTGGAGTGATGGAGGGTCACATTAGGACAGTTGGTGTGATGGAGGGACTCATAAGGGCAGGTGGAGTGATGGAGGGACTCATAAGGGCAGGTAAAATGATGGAGGGTCACATTAGGACAGTTGGTGTGATGGAGGGTCTCGTAAGGGCAGGTGGAGTGATGGAGGGGCTCATAAGGGCAGGTGGAGTGATGGAGGGTCCACTAAGGGCAGGTGAAATGATGGAGGGTCACATTAGGACAGTTGGAGTGATGGAGGGGCTCATAAGGGCAGGTGGAGTGATGGAGGTGCTCACAAGAGAAGGTGGAGTGATGGAGGGGCTCAGAAGGGCAGGTGGAGTGATGGAGGGTCTCATAAGGGCAGGTGGAGTGATGGAGGGTCACATAAGGGGAGGTGGAGTGATGGAGGGTGTCATAAGAGCAGGTGGAGTGATGGAGGGGCTCATAAGGGCAGGTGAAGTGATGGATGGGTTCATAAGGGCAGGTGGAGTGATGAAGGGGCTCATAAGGGGAGGTGGAGTGATGAAGGGTCTCATAAGGACAGGTGGAGTGATGGAGGGTCTCATAAGGGCAGGTGGAGTGAAGGGCAGGTGGAGTGATGGATGGGCTCATAAGGGCAGGTGGAGTGATGGAGGGGCTCATAAGGGCAGGTGGAGTGATGAAGGGGCTCATAAGGGGAGGTGGAGTGATGGAGGGTCTCATAAGGCCAGGTGGAGTGATGGATGGGATCATAAGGGTAGATGGAGGGATGGAGGGGCTCGTAAGGGCAGGTGGAGTGATGGAGCTCATAAGGGGAGGTGGAGTGATGAAGGAGCTCATAAGGGGAGGTGGAGTGATGAAGGGTCTCATAAGAGCAGGTGGAGTGATGAAGGGTCTCATAAGGGCAGGTGGAGAGATGAAGGAGCTCATAAGGGGAGGTGGAGTGATGAAGGGTTTTATAAGAGCAGGTGGAGTGATGAAGGGTCTCATAAGGGCAGGTGGAGTGATGAAGGGTCTCATAAGGGCAGGTGGAGTGATGGATGGGCTAATAAGGGCAGATGGAGGGTCTAGTAAGGGCAGGTGGAGTGATGGAGGGTCTCATAAGGGCAGGTGGAGTGATGGAGCTCATAAGGGGAGGTGGAGTAATGAAAGGTCTCATAAGGGGAGGTGGAGTGATGAAGGGTCTCATAAGAGCAGGTGGAGTGATGGAGAGTCTCATAAGGGCAGGTGGAGTGATGGAGGGTCTCATAAGGGCAGGTGGAGTGATGGAGGTGCTCACAAGAGAAGGTGGAGTGATGGAGGGGCTCAGAAGGGCAGGTGGAGTGATGGAGGGTCTCATAAGGGCAGGTGGAGTGATGGAGGGTCACATAAGGGGAGGTGGAGTGATGGAGGGTGTCATAAGAGCAGGTGGAGTGATGGAGGGGCTCATAAGGGCAGGTGAAGTGATGGATGGGTTCATAAGGGCAGGTGGAGTGATGAAGGGGCTCATAAGGGGAGGTGGAGTGATGAAGGGTCTCATAAGGACAGGTGGAGTGATGGAGGGTCTCATAAGGGCAGGTGGAGTGAAGGGCAGGTGGAGTGATGGATGGGCTCATAAGGGCAGGTGGAGTGATGGAGGGGCTCATAAGGGCAGGTGGAGTGATGAAGGGGCTCATAAGGGGAGGTGGAGTGATGGAGGGTCTCATAAGGACAGGTGGAGTGATGGATGGGCTCATAAGGGCAGATGGAGGGATGGAGGGTCTCGTAAGGGCAGGTGGAGTGATGGAGCTCATAAGGGGAGGTGGAGTGATGAAGGAGCTCATAAGGGGAGGTGGAGTGATGAAGGGTCTCATAAGAGCAGGTGGAGTGATGAAGGGTCTCATAAGGGCAGGTGGAGAGATGAAGGAGCTCATAAGGGGAGGTGGAGTGATGAAGGGTTTTTTAAGAGCAGGTGGAGTGATGAAGGGTCTCATAAGGGCAGGTGGAGTGATGAAGGGTCTCATAAGGGCAGGTGGAGTGATGGATGGGCTAATAAGGGCAGATGGAGGGTCTAGTAAGGGCAGGTGGAGTGATGGAGGGTCTCATAAGGGCAGGTGGAGTGATGGAGCTCATAAGGGGAGGTGGAGTAATGAAAGGTCTCATAAGGGGAGGTGGAGTGATGAAGGGTCTCATAAGAGCAGGTGGAGTGATGGAGAGTCTCATAAGGGCAGGTGGAGTGATGGAGGGTCTCATAAGGGCAGGTGGAGTGATGGAGGTGCTCACAAGAGAAGGTGGAGTGATGGAGGGGCTCAGAAGGGCAGGTGGAGTGATGGAGGGTCTCATAAGGGCAGGTGGAGTGATGGAGGGTCAAATCGTGGACACACTCTAGATTTACTTATCAGTAAGGGTCTAAACATTTCATTGAATGATATTAAGGATGTCGCACTCTCTGATCATTACTGTATTTTCTTTGATTTATTGATCTCTCCTGCCATTGAAGTTAGATCTGTGTCTGTCAAGAAGAGATGCCTAAATGAGAACACTAGTGTACTATTTATGAAGGCCATATCCCTAAGACCGAGCATATCTGCTGACTCGGTTGATTCTCTCCTTGATTCTTTTAACTCAAAGGTTAAAAATGTAATTGATGATATTGCTCCTGTGAAAGTCAGGAAGAATGGTAAACAAAAAGCACCTTGGAGAAACTCAACAGCAGTGCAAATTATGAAAAGACAATGCAGAAAATCAGAGCGCATGTGGCGAAAGACAAAACTTATAATCCACTATAACATCTATAGAGACACCATTCGTGCTTTCAATATGGAACTAGGCAAAGCTAGACAGACTTTCTTCTCCAATATCATAAACAGAAACCTAAATAATACTCGAAATCTCTTCGCTACTGTCGACAGACTAACAAATCCCCCAAGCGAGATTCCCAGTGAAATGCTCTCCGACAGCAAGTGTAGTGAGTTTGCTACCTTTTTCTCTGAGAAAATCAATAATATTAGAAAGGTGATCAGCACATCCTTGAGTTGCGCTGGGGTCAGTCAGATCAGACTTCAACCTGAGAAAGTAGTTACTATGTCTGATTTTGAAGAAATTGATGGCAAAATTCTGAAAGAAACCGTTCAGCACCTTAAAACATCAACCTGCGCCCTTGACACACTTCCCACATCTTTTTTTTAAAAGTGTGTTAGACTGTTTAGAAGCAGATCTCATAGAAGTGGTAAATGCCTCACTTTTCTATGGAAGTTTTCCAAACTCCCTTAAAACTGCTGTTGTCAAACCCCTCCTGAAAAAGAGCAATCTGGATAAGACTATATTAAGCAACTATAGACCGATCTCAAATCTTCCTTTCACAGGCAAAATCATTGAAAAAGTTGTCTTCAACCAGCTGAACAAATTCTTAAACTCAAATGGATACTTTGATAATTTTCAATCTGGCTTCCGATCGCATCACAGCACAGAGACAGCGCTCATTAAGATAATAAACGATATTCGCTTAAATACAGATTCAGGCAAATTATCAGTGCTGGTTCTACTCGACCTCAGTGCTGCATTTGACACTGTCGATCACAAAATACTTCTGGACAGGCTGGAAAACTGGGTGGGGTTTTCTGGGACAGTTCTAAAATGGTTCAGGTCATACTTAGATGGGAGAGGTTATTATGTGAGTATAGGTGACCATAAGTCTGAGTGGACGCCCATGACATGCGGAGTCCCTCAAGGCTCAATTCTTGCGCCACTCCTGTTCAACCTGTACATGCTCCCAATGAGCCAAATAATGAGAAAGAACCAAATCTCTTACCACAGCTATGCAGACGACACACAGATCTACTTAGCCCTATCGCCTAATGATTACAGCCCCATTGACTCTCTGCTTCAATGCATTGATGAAGTCAACAGCTGGATGTGCCAAAACTTTCTACAGTTAAACAAAGACAAAACTGAAATCATTGTGTTTGGAAACAAAGATGAAGTTCTCAAGGTGAACGCATACCTTCACTCTAAAGGTCAAACAACTAAAAATCAGGTCAAGAATCTTGGTGTGTCTTTAGAGTCAGACCTTAGTTTCAATAGTCATGTCAAAGCAATAACTAAATCAGCATACTATCATCTGAAAAATATTGCAAGAATTAGATGCTTTGTTTCCAATCAAGACTTAGAAAAACTAGTGCATGCTTTCATCACCAGCAGGGTGGATTATTGTAATGGACTCCTCACTGGCCTTCCCAAAAAGACCATAAGACATTTGCAGCTCATACAGAACGCTGCAGCCAGGATTCTTAGCAGAACCAGAAAATATGATCATATCACACCAGTCCTCAGGTCATTACACTGGCTGCCAGTTACTTATAGGATTGATTTTAAAGTATTATTACTAGTATATAAATCATTCAATGGCCTAGGACCTCAATACATTGCAGATATGCTCACGGAATACAAACCCAACAGATTACTCAGATCATTAGGATCACATCAGCTAGAAGTTCCAAGAGTTTACTCTAAGCAAGGAGAGTCTGCTTTTAGCTATTATGCCAGCCGCAGCTGGAACCAGCTTCCAGAGGAGATCAGATGTGCTCCTACATTAGTCACATTCAAATCCAGACTCAAAACACATCTGTTTAACTTTGCATTTAATGAATGAGCACTGTGTCACTGTTTGTCCGACTGTTTATACTGTGTCTTATTTTAGTCTTTATTCTAAACTGTTTTAATTATTTTTAGTTCTTTCTCGTTTCTTTATTTTAAACTGTTCTTTATTCTAAACTGTTTTAATTATTTTTAGTTCTTTCTTGTTTCTTTATTTTAAACTGTTTTGTATATTCTTATTTCTTCTGATTATTTTTAATAGTATGTAAAGCACTTTGAATTACCATTGTGTATGAAATGTGCTATATAAATAAACTTGCCTTGCCTTGCCTTGCCTTACATAAGGGGAGGTGGAGTGATGGAGGGTGTCATAAGAGCAGGTGGAGTGATGGAGGGGCTCATAAGGGCAGGTGAAGTGATGGATGGGTTCATAAGGGCAGGTGGAGTGATGAAGGGGCTCATAAGGGGAGGTGGAGTGATGAAGGGTCTCATAAGGACAGGTGGAGTGATGGAGGGTCTCATAAGGGCAGGTGGAGTGAAGGGCAGGTGGAGTGATGGATGGGCTCATAAGGGCAGGTGGAGTGATGGAGGGGCTCATAAGGGCAGGTGGAGTGATGGGGCTCATAAGGGGAGGTGGAGTGATGGAGGGTCTCATAAGGACAGGTGGAGTGATGGATGGGCTCATAAGGGCAGATGGAGGGATGGAGGGTCTCGTAAGGGCAGGTGGAGTGATGGAGCTCATAAGGGGAGGTGGAGTGATGAAGGAGCTCATAAGGGGAGGTGGAGTGATGAAGGGTCTCATAAGAGCAGGTGGAGTGATGAAGGGTCTCATAAGGGCAGGTGGAGAGATGAAGGAGCTCATAAGGGGAGGTGGAGTGATGAAGGGTTTTATAAGAGCAGGTGGAGTGATGAAGGGTCTCATAAGGGCAGGTGGAGTGATGAAGGGTCTCATAAGGGCAGGTGGAGTGATGGATGGGCTAATAAGGGCAGATGGAGGGTCTAGTAAGGGCAGGTGGAGTGATGGAGGGTCTCATAAGGGCAGGTGGAGTGATGGAGCTCATAAGGGGAGGTGGAGTAATGAAAGGTCTCATAAGGGGAGGTGGAGTGATGAAGGGTCTCATAAGGGCAGATGGAGGGTCTAGTAAGGGCAGGTGGAGTGATGGAGGGTCTCATAAGGGCAGGTGGAGTGATGGAGCTCATAAGGGGAGGTGGAGTGATGAAGGAGCTCATAAGCAGAGGAAGGGTCTCATAAGAGCAGGTGGAGTGATGAAGGGTCTCATAAGGGGAGGTGGAGTGATGAAAGGTCTCATAAGGGGAGGTGGAGAGATGAAGGAGCTCATAAGGGGAGGTGGAGTGATGAAGGGTCTCATAAGGGCAGGTGGAGTGATGGAGGGTCTCATAAGGACAGGTGGAGTGATGGAGGGTCTCATAAGGGCAGGTGGAGTGATGGAGGGTCTCATAAGGGCAGGTAGAGTGATGGATGGGCTAATAAGGGCAGATGGAGAGTCTCATAAGGGGAGGTGGAGTGATGGAGGGTCTCATAAGAGCAGGTGGAGTGATGAAGGGGCTCATAAGGGGAGGTGGAGTGATGAAGGGTCTCATAAGGGCAGGTGGAGTGATGAAGGGTCTCATAAGGGCAGGTGGAGTGATGGAGGGTCTCATAAGGACAGGTGGAGTGATGGAGGGTCTCATAAGGGCAGGTGGAGTGATGGAGGGTCTCATAAGGGCAGGTAGAGTGATGGATGGGCTAATAAGGGCAGATGGAGGGTATCGTAAGGGCAGGTGGAGTGATGGAGGGGCTCATAAGAGCAGGTGGAGTGATGAAGGGTCTCATAAGGGGAGGTGGAGTGATGAAAGGTCTCATAAGGGGAGGTGGAGAGATGAAGGAGCTCATAAGGGGAGGTGGAGTGATGAAGGGTCTCATAAGGGCAGGTGGAGTGATGGAGGGTCTCATAAGGACAGGTGGAGTGATGGAGGGTCTCATAAGGGCAGGTGGAGTGATGGAGGGTCTCATAAGGGCAGGTAGAGTGATGGATGGGCTAATAAGGGCAGATGGAGAGTCTCGTAAGGGCAGATGGAGAGTCTCGTAAGGGCAGGTGGAGTGATGAAGGGGCTCATAAGGGGAGGTGGAGTGATGAAGGGTCTCATAAGGGCAGGTGGAGTGATGAAGGGTCTCATAAGGGCAGGTGGAGTGATGGAGGGTCTCATAAGGACAGGTGGAGTGATGGAGGGTCTCATAAGGGCAGGTGGAGTGATGGAGGGTCTCATAAGGGCAGGTAGAGTGATGGATGGGCTAATAAGGGCAGATGGAGGGTATCGTAAGGGCAGGTGGAGTGATGGAGGGGCTCATAAGAGCAGGTGGAGTGATGAAGGGGCTCATAAGGGGAGGTGGAGAGATGAAGGAGCTCATAAGGGGAGGTGGAGTGATGAAGGGTCTCATAAGAGCAGGTGGAGTGATGGAGGGTCACATAAGGGGAGGTGGAGTGATGAAGGGTCTCATAAGGGCAGGTGGAGTGATGGAGCTCATAAGGGGAGGTGGAGTGATGGAGGGTCACATAAAGGGAGGTGGAGTGATGAAGGGTCTTATAAGAGCAGGTGGAGTGATGGAGGGTCACATAAAGGGAGGTGGAGTGATGAAGGGTCTCATAAGAGCAGGTGGAGTGATGGAGGGTCTCATAAGGGCGGATGGAGGGGCTCATAAGGGCAGGTGGAGTGATAAAGGGTCTCATAAAGGGTGGAGTGATGAAGGGTCTCATAAGGGCAGGTGGAGTGATGAAGGGTCTCATAAAGGGTGGAGTGATGAAGGGTCTCATAAGGGCAGGTGGAGTGATAAAGGGTCTCATAAAGGGTGGAGTGATGAAGGGTCTCATAAGGGCAGGTGGAGTGATGGAGGGTCTCGTAAGGGGAGGTGGAGTGATGAAGGGTCTCATAAGAGCAGGTGGAGTGATGGAGGGTCTCATAAGGGCAGGTGGAGTGATGGAGGGTCTCATAAGGGAAAAGTGTTGTAATAACTCTGTTTAAAATACAATAAAATAAACTACTACTAAAGATTTAAATGTATTTTTTATTTATTAATTTCTGTAGTATACTCACTCAGCCTTCGTGAGCCACTCTTCACCGGATAAACACACACACGTTCATCTGTTCCTGCAACATCCAGACAAGATTCACCTTTCCTCTGTGATTTATGTGCTCAATACTACATTAACATGTTGAGGTTGTTGCTGATGTTAACTCACTTTTTTTCCAACATGTTCCTCAATCTATCAACAGTACTAATTGACGAATAAAATAGATAACATATGTTTAGTTACTTTATGCAGATTTGTTTATTTTTAACTTATGTTGACAACAGTGCATTCTACTACATAATAGCACACGTGATATATTAAGCAGACTGTCAACTAATACTCTAATGCCTGATAGTTGACATGAAGTTCCAAATTTACTTAGTCAACAGAATGTTCAAAAGGGACCATCAAAGTAAATTGTTACCAAAATTCTAAATTGTAGCATTTTTGTTTCTGTATATACTTTCCATTAACAAATTAATCTCCAAATGCTGTTTCAAACTCTTCTCATATAATAAAAAATTGTGCAAGTGAGAATGCAAAAAAGAATTTTTATATGGCCTCTCATTTACCTTCAATACAAGTCACCCTGCTGTAATGTATTTGCTCGTTTCAAACCCGGAAGTATGAAAAGAATCCATTCGAGGAGGAGCTGCTGACTCTGTGATCCAATAGAATCTGTCTGCATCCTGCAAGACTTCAAGTTACGCCTCTTCAAATTACGTAATTTCAAGTTACGCCCACTTCAAGTTGCTCACTGTTTTTTTTTTTTTTACTTAAAGCAGCGCTGCACAGACCGGTCGGTGTCTTTTTACAGTCTATCGTCGGTGTATGTCTGATATCAAAGTACCGCGAGAGCGATAAGAGCAAACAGACAGTTCTGAATGCTTTTGAATCGCTCTCGCACGAGTTTAACATAAACAGAACATACTAGAGTTGATTAAACTGACTCTTAGCTGTTCAAGAAACGAAATGCTTGTTTTGGTATACAGTAAAGCAAGCTGAAATCTGCATCAGTGCCAGGGTACTGATAATGTATTGCAAGAAACCATATTGCAATGTATTGTTTTATCAATTATTCTTCCCAACTCAAATAAAGTGTGGAGCAAGCACTAATATATCCTTTTGGAATTGGGCTTTATTTCTTTTTTTTTTCTTTAAATAAATAATTTTAAACATCTTTTGATGTTTTATTGTATGCCTGATTTGTTGATAATTAAAAATGTTGACTGATATCAACAGCACTAATGAACCGCTAAATGCACCGCTGCCAAGCAAATCTTATGATACTTTTGAGACAAATGAACAACAAGCACACCCATAACAAAATCTTTTATTTGAAAGGCAACACAATGAGGGTAAAAGAACAAATGAGGAATTGTCACTCAAAAGCACCACAGTTACAAACAATAAAGAGGACACAGTTGTAAACTGGTATATAGAAAACAATAAATTAGGCAACCTCTATGCATTTACATCTATTAGGTGACATCTCACCCATGCATTTACATTTAATAATGGAAAGTGACCACTCCAGGGCGATCTACTACTGGGTCATTCTATGGAAATGTCCATTTTTCTGCCCTTAGCCTTTACAGAAATATTACAATTAAAATACACTTTAGCGTTACAATTTCTTTACATTTTAAAATAAAACATTATGTTATTTGACCCTCAAAGCTATTCATTAAGATTGAATGCCAAAAGTAACAATTTAGTCTCATCTACTTAATTATAGTTGAAGAATAATGATTATTATTATTATGATTATATTATTATTATTATTATTATTGAAGAATAATGATCTTTGGTCTCATTGGTGATTCATTGTGGGTCACTGGTGTTAATGACTTTTTTTCTGTCACATTAAATAAATAAAATCACATGTGACCTGATAATAATTTTACATCCATTTAATTCTGCATACATTCAAAAGCTAAGATTTAAAGGATTGCATCATTACTTGATTTTAACTGGTTTTCAAATCATTATAGCAAATACATGGTTGCACAAATGAACTAACATCATTCAACATACTTTTAACAAACCTGATTAAAATAAATAAAACAATTTCCTTATTTGTTGCATTATTATTATTTTTCTGTAACTCTGACTACATGTGCTGATTTTTTTGTTTTTTTTTGGAAATAATATTTCATAAAAACCTTTAATATATTGCCAAAGTAGTAAGGTAACACTAGTAACAAAAAAAAAGAAGGTATATGCGGTCTTTAAATAAATGCACAAAAAAATTACAAAAATCATTAAGCTGTCATAATGTGTATTCATAAAGTCAAAGGGTAATCTAATAATGTGGTTTAAGTTTAAATGTTAAACTTACGACATTATTAAATGTCTCTATACGAGCTGGCATCTTGCCGACAACATCTCGTTTTGAGTTTGACATATCGTGTGGTTCTGTGTGATTTGGACAACTTCAAGTTACGCCCCTCTCTTGCAGTCCGCAGACAGACCCATCTCCAGTGAAACCGAAAGCAGTCCATGACTGTAAAGACGCCATTTCGGAAGATAGAAAATCAGCAATCGCTTCACATGTGACAGTAAGTTCGTTAAACTTTGTATAGCTGTAATATCGATAGAGTATTTGCGTCTTAACAGACCTTATGGCAAACTCAAACTCATGATTATCTCATACATATGAAGTTGAAAGTTACTTTCGTGATAGGCCTACTTCACGTCAACTGTAACACTCATTAACGTTAGCCTAATTGGCCGAAAATGGTTAAACTTACACTTATTCTTTTCTTTAGCAGGAGAATTTTAGTTTAATGTTGAAATATAAAGTCAAATAGTTGACTTTAAACTATTTAATTATTTAAATAATCTGTAGCCTATTGTAATGTTCAGTGGCGCAGTAATACTGGGGAAAGGAGGTGTAGTCGCAGGATAATCGATATAAATAACATCATATTTGCTTAATGCGAGACGAAAAAACGGATTGTGAAAAACACCTTTTAGAGTTCATCAGTGTCATTAAAGTGAAGGTGAATCCAGTGTTTAAACGCTGTGTTTGAAAGTAGTGTGGCCGACATGTTGCTCTACAAACAAACACTATTAACTGGAGAAAAACTGTTAATGCTGCGTTAAAGTGAATTAAATGCCATTTAATTCAAATGTGTCGAAATTCAGTTGTGTTGTGTCCACATGCAGGTCTGGAATCAAGTCTCTCATCAAGGAGGAAGAGAAGGAGCAAACTTCCTGTAAAATGAGTGTGTGTGAGGAGAGAGAGGAGGAGGAGAACCGTACCTGTAAAATGAGTGTGTGTGAGGAGAGAGAAGAGGAGGCGTCTGTTCACACTCAGAGAGCAGCATCTTCTGGATTCAGCTGTGTGTCCATGAAGAGTAACAACTCCATGATTGAGCCTCCTTTGTTCAGTAATGGACCATCTTCAGGATTCAGCTGTGTGTCCATGAAGAGTAACAACTCCATGATAGATCCTCCTTTGTTCAGTAATGGACCATCTTCAGGATTCAGCTGTGTGTCTTTGAAGAGTAACAGCTCCATGATAGATCCTCCTTTGTTCAGTAATGGACCATCTTCAGGATTCAGCTGTGTGTCCATGAAGAGTAACAGCTCCATGATAGATCCTCCTTTGTTCAGTAATGGACCATCTTCAGGATTCAGCTGTGTGTCTTTGAAGAGTAACAGCTCCATGATAGATCCTCCTTTGTTCAGTAATGGACCATCTTCAGGATTCAGCTGTGTGTCCATGAAGAGTAACAACTCCATGATTGAGCCTCCTTTGTTCAGTAATGGACCATCTTCAGGATTCAGCTGTGTGTCCATGAAGAGTAACAACTCCATGATTGAGCCTCCTTTGTTCAGTAATGGACCATCTTCAGGATTCAGCTGTGTGTCCATGAAGAGTAACAACTCCATGATAGATCCTCCTTTGTTCAGTAATGGACCATCTTCAGGATTCAGCTGTGTGTCTTTGAAGAGTAACAGCTCCATGATAGATCCTCCTTTGTTCAGTAATGGACCATCTTCAGGATTCAGCTGTGTGTCCATGAAGAGTAACAACTCCATGATAGATCCTCCTTTGTTCAGTAATGGACCATCTTCAGGATTCAGCTGTGTGTCTATGAAGAGTAACAACTCCATGATAGATCCTCCTTTGTTCAGTAATGGACCATCTTCAGGATTCAGCTGTGTGTCTTTGAAGAGTAACAGCTCCATGATAGATCCTCCTTTGTTCAGTAATGGACCATCTTCAGGATTCAGCTGTGTGTCCATGAAGAGTAACAGCTCCATGATAGATCCTCCTTTGTTCAGTAATGGACCATCTTCAGGATTCAGCTGTGTGTCTATGAAGAGTAACAGCTCCATGATAGATCCTCCTTTGTTCAGTAATGGACCATCTTCAGGATTCAGCTGTGTGTCCATGAAGAGTAACAGCTCCATGATTGAGCCTCCTTTGTTCAGTAATGGACCATCTTCAGGATTCAGCTGTGTGTCTATGAAGAGTAACAGCTCCATGATAGATCCTCCTTTGTTCAGTAATGGACCATCTTCAGGATTCAGCTGTGTGTCCATGAAGAGTAACAGCTCCATGATTCATCCTCCTTTGTTCAGTAATGGACCATCTTCAGGATTCAGCTGTGTGTCCATGAAGAGTAACAGCTCCATGATTGAGCCTCCTTTGTTCAGTAATGGACCATCTTCAGGATTCAGCTGTGTGTCTATGAAGAGTAACAGCTCCATGATAGATCCTCCTTTGTTCAGTAATGGACCATCTTCAGGATTCAGCTGTGTGTCCATGAAGAGTAACAGCTCCATGATTCATCCTCCTTTGTTCAGTAATGGACCTGCTGTAACCTCTGACCTTGTGTGAGTATCATGAAGCTGCTGAACTATCTGCTATAGTGAAACTTGAATGTGAAATTACTTAACCTGGTGAGACAGTCGCAGAAGTCACTTTCTCTGAAATGCTAGTAAATTACTTTGTAAATAAAAATAAAATAAAAATTAAGATCTGTAAAAATTATTTTTAACTCTGGTCGACACAGTAATGTTCTTAAACCCGAGTTCACACTGCACGATTTTAGCCCCGATTTTCACTTACCGACAGATTTTGCGAAATCACAGACAAATGCCCGAAATCAGAAGCAAATCGGTGCTCATTCACGCGAGAGACAAACATGCAGTTTGCAGTATCAAAGACATGATCTAAAAGAAAATCGTTGATGAGTCGCTGACGCCCGTGAGATATTTGGCATGCTAAATAAATATCTGGAAAATCTTGCTGTGTGAAATGTGTTCTCACTGAAAATTACATCAGTGATGATCAATGAGAGATCAAGATACAGGGCAGCGGGAAGTTCGGGGAGAAGTTATAGACCAGAAGACCAGAACACTCAAGCTTTATAGTTATATTACAAGCTTTACAGTTATATCACAAGCTTTACAGTTATATCACAAGCTTTACAATTATATCAAACAAAAATAAAACACAAACATTTGGTTGGCCAGCAGCACATTGCAAAATTATTTATTTACCCCCAACTCTCTTTGCAGAACACACAGTCCTTGCTCCCCGCATCTCCCCAACCATTTCCTCCTGCATAATCTGTTTTTCTTTTTCTCCTTTTCACTGCAAATCAGCGCACAGACAATTTGGATTGCAAGCTTTTTTTTTCAAGGCTAAGTCTCACGTGTGTTTGGTTGTGAAATATAGTTTGTGGACCAAACAGAAGTTGTCGGTGATTCTTTCTTTTGTAAAGTCATGCAATGTGAAACCTGTCGCCGATCCATCGTGAAATGTGCACACAGCAGCAACTGAAAGTTACCCCGGATAGTCCCGCAGGGTGAAAGAACAGTGACCCGACTACTTTGAAAATCGTGCAGTGGAAACTCTGCATTAAGGTTACTAGAAAGCTACAGACATGTGAGTTTTTATCAGGGTTGGAGCAACACTCATCAGGACTGACGTTGGCTACGCCTGCTATAGATATACACTCTAAATTTAAAAACAATACTCGATACAACCACTGACTTGCATATTTTATAGTATATAGTATGTTTTATATAATTTTTAATACATATTGCCAACATTTAAACTAGTTTAACAAATTTTATCAGTAAAAATTGAACATTTATAAGTAATTCAAGTGTAATCGACCAGTCTCTGTTGTCCCGTTTCCACCGTAACGGCGCTGGATCTCGTGCCGGTGTGGTATAGTATCCTGTAACCCTATAGTAATGGGTCCGGGCTGAGGACCCAAGCAATCCGATTGGTTCAAAGCACGTTTTATGGGTAATCGCTTTAGTGCCTGGTTATAAATCATACAAAATCACTTTATTATAGAAGACGTTTGTACTACGTTATAACAAATCATTAATGTATTTAATGTATTTTAAATTATACGTTTCATATACTAGTATTTAACCGAAGCTATAGATTGTGAAATTAAACATTTCTCGTTGGTAGTGTTTTTTAGTTAGCTTAGATAATAGCATAGCATACAGCTAACGTTATCCGATGATCGTGCTATGAGCTTTTCCTGAGCTTATACTGCACTGATACTGCCTTCCCGTATCGTTAGAACAGATTTAGATCAGGCATACTACTGGCATACTAATTGGGTCCTCAACCCGGACCCATTACTATAGGGTTACAGAATACTATACCACACCGGCACTTGTGTCATGTTCAGCGGTTGAACTTCTAACTTCAGACCGCCGCCCTGCGTTTCACTCGTAGCCGAAATATGCTGCGACTGGCTCCATAACCTGGCCATAACCAAACAGTGTACAGTTCTGAGAACATATTTTAACATCATACATATTTATATTCTGTATATTTTTGAATAAAATCATACAGTTTTTGCAAGGCATCAGGCGTTTCCATCACGCGAAAAGACTGTCGTGAGTCACGCGACACTAGTGTAGGTGAGTGTCACATCGCGACCCTGTATGTTGCTTTGCATAAAATTAAACGATATACAGCACGATAACGAATTTATAGATAAAATAAAATACACAAACCTGTATTTTACCGAAGACATGCATTATTTTGACAGAGATGCACTGCTTTCTCCTGAAGAGGTCGCAAAAAGCCAGTGATAAATAACTCAATCCCTGGGTTGTTATGTCTGACCCAAGATCTGTGTAACACAAGAAAAATACCCAAACACTGGGTTGTTAAGTCTGACCCAGGAGCTGGTTAACACAAAAACTACCCAAATACTGAAAAAATAACCCAAGATTTTTTAGCGTGTAGTCTTGGACTCCAGATAACTAGTTAGTCTCATTAGCCTCTCACCTGGCACCCCTATTCTTGAACATAGACTGGAAAATCACAAATCCAAACTTAAATGGTTGCTGAACTTAATGTGCTGCTTTACATTTATTTTTCTTTTCTATTAATATAAAGCCTGTGCCTGGGCACCTAAAACTGAAAAAGCAGTAAATCCAACCAAGTTGTCTTTCAAATTTGTCCCAAACAATCAATATGCTCTGGGTGTTTGAGGCGCAGAAGCCAATATGGCCGCTAGGTGACATTCAAACTCCATTTGGTGATTTAAAAACTCATGAACGCTTTGAACACTGGCCTCTTTTAATAGAAGACACCTAGGATTTTATTGCTGAAGTGAAAGCAAGTAACAATTAATGTAAAAATAAAACAAAGTTATAGTAGCTTAAATTAAGATACTTTTGTGAAGAAAAAGTTCTACACTGAACTTGCACTAAATGTAAATAAAATGAAAAAGTTAGCTGTCCATTCCAGTTAAGATACTCTAAAGTAGCTCCTCAAAAATAGTAAATAAACATCAATGACTGACACGAATATTATTATGATTCTTCTATACTGTTTTTTTCCCCTGCTCTTCTTCTTTGCTTCACTTCACCAGCGCTCTGTGAATTTATTGACTGATTTAAAAAAAGTAGACATTAATAAATAATATAAAAACTGTCAAAAGCATCAACACTGAAAGTCAACTGATATCATCACAACATTTATTTCCATCAAGAAGTGCATTAATTGTTGGTCGAGATCTTGTATTGTTAATGCAAGAGTCCAGCACTGTGTAAAGTCTCCTCCAGCACATCCCAAAGACTTTCAATGAATTTAAGATCTGGACTCAGAGGAGCCGATTCATGTGTGAAAATGATCCTTCATGCTCCTCACAACCATTCTTTCACAATCTGAGCCTGATGAATCTTGACATCCTGGAATATGGCCATGATGTGTCTTCCTACGTGTTTGTTTAAGAAATGAAAAGCTACACACTCCATCAATTAGGGTTAGAAGAACGAACTGTTGCCCAGAGGTGTAAAGTCCAGGTTCAGAAAGTAAAGGTCCTCCTCAGTATTTTGTTCCAATCACCTGGATTTGCTAATTGTCACAGTTTTTCAGCCAGGAGACAGAACTAATTAGTGAATCAGCTGCTGAGTTCATGGGTGGAATAAACATATGGCAGGACTTCTACTTTCTGACCTCTTGTCTTTACACCTCTGCTGTTGCCAAACATATAACATGCTAGAAACACAATGATGATCCAGTCATAGACTCTTAAGCATTTCAATTCAATTCAATAAACTTTATTAATCCCCAGAGTCGTAGATGTACATGTCACAGCAGCACATACCACACAGTAATAATAATAAATAAAAAACATTCACAACAATAACCATTAATTTCCAGTATCAGTTCCGCAAGGCATTAAGATTGTATTATATACATTGTCTTAACAGATGAATACAACTTTGACCCTTCTTAGACTTGTATCGTATTATCAGAACATTCAAGCTTGTTATTCAAAGAATGTAATTCTGACGATGTTATCCAGAATACGACTTTGACCCGACTTTGACCCAGAGTCTCTAAATGTCTTAGTGATTTGTGTAAGAGATAAGTAATTGCATCATCAACCCCAACACCAGTTTTATAGGCAAACTGTAGTTTATCCTCAGCAGCATTCATTACCTGCTTAATATGGTGTAATACTAATCTCTCAAAGACCTTCATCAACTGCGCTGTTAAAGCAACTGGTCTGTAGTGTGAGAACTCTGAGGGGTTTGTTATCTTAGGCACTGGGACTATACACGATGTCTTCCATAAAACAGCTTCCATCATTTCTTTTGTCTATTTAAATCCACACAGAGGCTCTTTTTTGGCCTGACAGTGAATGTTTATATATATGTTTTATATAATGTTATTATTAACATTGATGGGTAAATGCATTTTGGTAAAATAAATCATTAAAGTGGTTTCTTTTGATTAAAAATCTTATAAATGTAAAAGGGGCTTTTACCTCAGACTCAGGATAAAAGACTCACCAGGACTGAAATACAGTGAAATACATTTTTTGTTTGCCTATTCATTAAAAAAAAAAACATTAAATTTAAAAAAAACAAAATATTCTGCAAGCTTTGAGATCCCATAAAAAATATTTTACAGTAGTAACAATATTTTTTATAATTTATTATATGAAATGATTTATATGATGGTTTCCTTAAATATGGGGGAACACATGGAAAAGTCAGCCAGCTATTAATTATTGAATTGTTTAATTATTGTGCCTGTAGCATCAACATTAGGGCCAATTACCAAACTTCACGTAATATTCAGAAAAACTGTTGCTTAAATTACCTTGAACAAAAGTGAAAATCGTTTACAAGACCTTTATCTCAAAATATATTCAATAACTGTACCGATTCTCAACGGCAAATTAAATCAATAACATTTTAAAACCATGAAATATTGGATTAATTAAGCACAGAATCAACTTTGCGCTGCTGTCTGTGATAATGTCAAGAATCAGCCAAATGTCCATGTGAAACGTGGATGTTTAGGAAAGTTTTTGTGCCATCTAGTGGTTTAAAGGGATAGTTCACTTTAAAATGAAAATTCTGTCATCATTTACTCACCCTCATGTTGTTTCAATCCTGTATGAATTTCTTTCTTCTGCTGAACAGAAAGCAAGATATTTAGAAGAATATCAGTAACCAGACAGTTTCTGGTCTCATTGACTTCCATAGTATATATTTTTTCCTATTATGGAAGTCAATGAGACCAGAAACTGTCTGGTTACTGATATTCTTCTAAATATCTTGCTTTCTGTTCAGCAGAAGAAAGAAATTCATACAGGATTGAAACAACATGAGGGTGAGTATATGATGACAGAATTTTCATTTTAAAGTGAACTATCCCTTTAAAGGGTAATAAAATCAAATGCAGCTTTTACCCCGGTGGCCTTTAGCCCTGTTGTACCCTACTATTAATAAAACATGTTTTCTCTCTAAAACTAATACAAATACTGCTCTATAAATTACAGAAGTATTGACAGGGTTAATTTAATGGAGCAGTCAAATAATCTGCATGGAAACTATTTGAAATATTTCTGTTTATTTCTCATTATCAACAACAGGAAAAGAAAGAGAGCAGCTTCTCCAGTATCCAACTGTTTGACCATGAAGGCCACAAAATTCAGTGATGGAGCAGTGACCTTTGACCCTGTGTGAGTATCATCATGTGTGAGAAACATGATCACAGAATGCACGAAGGTTCAGAAAATTTTACATATGGCTAAAGTTCTTTAAGTGGAAGTCAAGATGCAAAGAAAGGAATTGTTAAATAGTGTTTTCTTATGCTTCTCTCTGTTATTTCTCTGTTAGACCTCCATTTACACAGGAATGAGTTTTGTTGCATGTGTTGCATCAGTGTTATATTGACAGTTATTCTTTAAATAAGTGATGCACCGAAATTATTAATTTTGATAAAAACTGAAACAAGAAAAGTCTGGTTAGGAATAAATAATCAGTGGTTCCCAATCTGGTTGTCATGACAAATTGCTGGAGGTGCCACAAAATCTCTGCTCATTCTAAATGTAAGTGGTTTGTAAGGATACACTGATCGATCTGCCATAAATCAGCCAATAATAACTTCCTATGAATCGACTGATTGTCTCTAAACATGTAATCTTATATTGATGACACAAAGGCATGACTGCTCAAACCAGACAATGAAGCATATATATAAAGCATATATAAAATAACTTTTTAAAAAATCAGGATCCACATCAGCTGATCAAGATTACAGGATGTCTGTGATTTTCTATTTCTAAAGGAAAGGTGGGAGGTTATTTAGACTTAAAATCTCTGATTTTTCAAATGCTTCACTTGTGGCAAAGGGGACTTTTATGTGCAACAAGGAAATGCAGAAACAAGCTGAGTTTGCAGTCTCTTTTCATCTGCCATCAGTCATCATTTACTTGTAAATTAATTACATGTAATCATTTAAGATAAAAAACTGCTTTTTCTCCATGTCAGTGCTTCTGTGATATTTTAAAATAATGGTTTCTGGTTTAAACTTTATGCCAAAAAATGTTAGCCTTCTTTCTTCTTTTCTTCTTTTTTTGAACATTTTGACTAATGAAAACTTGATGTCTCTTTACTTTAAATATGGAGGTCATTATCTGCCCCCACATGCCTGATTTTTAAGAGCTGCAACCCATGTTCAGTGTGCAAATTTCACAAAGACAAAATTTGGTCAATTCTGCCTGAACTTTAATGGTTAAGTTTAGTTATATTTTTGGTTTATTATGAAACTGTAGCGGGACAGATTAGACTATGGTGGGCCGCCACAATCTAGTTAATGAATGGGAAACACTGATGGGTTAAATCATTGCTAGAACAGAACCTTAAGAAACTCCATGTGTGATATTAAGATGTCAGTTGGCCATAATAGATGGAAATTTGCCTGTAAGAGCAAACACTACTCATATGATATGATTTTCATATTAAACATATTTAATTATTTTCACAAATGTGTTTTCAGTAGTGTGAAAGCTGACCAGATCAGAGATGTGTCCTCTCAGACCAGCTCATCCTCCTCCTGTCAGAAACATATCAGTCATCTTGACACAGAAGCAGCCCTGCAGCTCTATTCTCACCAGCCAGTGCATGATGATCTGCAGAGAGTCAAAGACCAGCACAAAACCAGCATGAAGAACAAGTATGAGAGCTTATTTGAGGGAATCAAACTACAAGAGAATCAGACCCTCCTGAACAGGATTTACACACAGCTGTACATCATAGAGGGAGAGAGTGAAGGAGTGAATGAAGAACATGAGGTGCTACAGATGGAGAAAAGTTACAAGACACTCCAATCAACTGCAATGACATCTTTGATCCTTCACCTGAACTAGGATATGAGGAGAAGAGAAGAGAGAAGAAAGACAAAATCAAGACTGTTCTTACTAAAGGCATCGCTGGAATCGGAAAAACCGTCTCTGTGCAGAAGTTCATTCTGGACTGGGCCGAGGGAAAAGCCAATCAGGATGTAGACTTCATGTTTGTGCTTCCATTTAGAGAGCTGAACTTGATTAAAGATCATCAGTACAGTCTTCACAGACTTCTGCTGGACTTTCATCCTGAACTTCAAGATCTGAACTCAAAGATGTATGATGAATGTACAGTTGTGTTCATCTTTGATGGTCTGGATGAAAGCAGAATTACACTGATGTTTTCAGACAGTGAGAAAGTTTCTGATGTGACTGAGTCTTCATCAGTGGGTGTGTTGATGTCAAACCTCATGAAAGGAGATCTGCTTCCCTCTGCTCTCATCTGGATCACCACCAGACCAGCAGCAGCCAATCAGATCCCCTCAAACTACATCAACCGTGTGACAGAAATTCAGGGATTCAATGACCCTCAGAAGGAGGAATATTTCAGGAAGAGAATCAGTGATGAGGATCAAGCCAGCAGAATCATCTCTCACATCAGAAGAGCAAGAAGCCTCCACATCATGTGCCACATACCCGTCTTCTGCTGGATCTCAGCCACTGTGCTTCAAAACATCCTGAAACAAGATCTCACTGCAGAAATCCCTCAAACTCTGACTGAAATGTACATACACTTCCTCCTCATTCAAACTAGCATGAGGAACCAGAAGTATGAAGAGAGAGATCCAGAGAAACTCCTGCAGTCCAACAGAGAAGTGATTGTGAAACTTGCTGAACTGGCTTTCAATCAGCTGATGAAGGGCAATGTGATGTTCTATGAGGAGGACCTGATTGAGAGCGGCATAGACGTCACTGACGCCTCAGTGTATTCTGGGATTTGCACTGAGATCTTTAGGGAGGAATCTATTATTTATCACAGGAAGGTTTACAGCTTTGTACATCTCAGCTTCCAGGAGTTTTTTGCAGCACTGTATGTGTTTCTCTGTTATTTACACAAGAACAGTGAAGTTCTGAAAATGTTCCTCACAGGAAAGTCCAGAACTCAATCTGGAAATGTTTCTCTGGATGCGTTTCTGAAGGGAGCAATGAATAAAGCCTTGAACAGTAAAAATGGACACCTGGATCTTTTCCTTCGATTCCTTCATGGCATCTCACTGGAGTCCAATCAGAGGCTCTTACAGGATCTGCTGATTCACACAGAGAACAACCCAGAAAACATCAAGAAAATAATCCACAACCTCAAACGAGGTCAAAAAAATAATGTCAGCCCTGAAAGATGGATGAATCTGTCGCATTGCTTGATTGAGATGAGGAATAATTCTATTGTTGAAGAAATGCAGGCATTTTTAAAATCTGGAACAAATGACAAACGTCTTTCTCTTGCACAATGTTCAACTTTGGCAAACATGATCCTGATGTCAGAGGAGGTGATTGATGAATTTGACCCTAAAAAGTACAAGATCATATCATCACAAGAGGGTCGAAGCAGACTGTTGCCCGCTCTGAGGAACTGCAGAAAAGCTTTGTGAGTGTGAAAATATGAACATAATATCAACTGAATTGAAATATGAACATAATACCCCCACAATGATAGATGAAGTTGGTCTTGACACCTGCATACCTTTTAATCAAATATCCTTTATTTTTTAAGTTTGGCAGACTGTAATCTCACAGATCAGCACTGTGAAATTGTGTCTTCAGCTCTACAATCATCAAACTCCCCCCTGAGAGAGCTGGACCTGAGTAACAATGACCTGCATGATTCAAGAGAGAAGCTGCTTTGTTTTGGACTGAGGAGTCCAAACTGTCAACTCAATGTTCTGAGGTTTGTGTTTCACATTTATTAATTACAGTTTCTCAATTGTTTATATATTTAATTTGAACTTGAAATGCAATCATCAATACTTAAAATCTCTAATGTACCAAATCCTTATACAAGGCTGCAAAATTGCCACTACAGTTCCTGCTTTACACTCAGTTTTCAGTTGTACAGTGAGGAAAATAAGTATTTGAACACCCTGCTATTTTGCAAGTTCTCCCACTTAGAAATCATGGAGGGGTCTGAAATTGTCATCGTAGGTGCATGTCCACTGTGAGAGACATAATCTAAAAAAAAAAATCCAGAAATCACAATGTATGATTTTTTAACTATTTATTTGTATGATACAGCTGCAAATAAGTATTTGAACACCTGAGAAAATCAGTGTTAATATTTGGTACAGTAGCCTTTGTTTGCAATTACAGAGGTCAAACGTTTCCTGTAGTTTTTCACCAGGTTTGCACACACTGCAGGAGGGATTTTGGCCCACTCATCCACACAGATCTTCTCTAGATCAGTCAGGTTTCTGGGCTGTCGCTGAGAAACACGGAGTTTGAGCTCCCTCCAAAGATTCTCTATTGGGTTTAGGTCTGGAGACTGGCTAGGCCACACCAGAACCTTGATATGCTTCTTACAGAGCCACTCCTTGGTTATCCTGGCTGTGTGCTTCGGGTCATTGTCATGTTGGAAGACCCAGCCTCGACCCATCTTCAATGCTCTAACTGAGGGAAGGAGGTTGTTCCCCAAAATCTCGCAATACATGGCCCCGGTCATCCTCTCCTTAATACAGTGCAGTCGCCCTGTCCCATGTGCAGAAAAACACCTCCAAAGCATGATGCTACCAGCCCCATGCTTCACAGTAGGGATGGTGTTCTTGGGATGGTACTCATCATTCTTCTTCCTCCAAACACGTTTAGTGGAATTATGACCAAAAAGTTCTATTTTGGTCTCATCTGACCACATGACTTTCTCCCATGACTCCTCTGGATCATCCAAATGGTCATTGGCAAACTTAAGACGGGCCTTGACATGTGCTGTTTTAAGCAGGGTGCATGTTCATGTGTATGTTCATGATTTCAAACCATGACGTCTTAGTGTATTACCAACAGTAACCTTGGAAACGGTGGTCCCAGCTCTTTTCAGGTCATTGACCAGCTCCTCCCGTGTAGTTCTGAGCTGATTTCTCACCTTTCTTAGGATCATTGAGACCCCACGAGGTGAGATCTTGCATTGAGCCCCAGTCGGAGGGAGATTGACAGTCATGTTTAGCTTCTTCCATTTTCTAATGATTGCTCCAACAGTGGACCTTTTTTCACCAAGCTGCTTGGCAATTTCCCCGTAGCCCTTTCCAGCCTTGTGGAGGTGTACAATTTTGTCTCTAGTGTCTTTGGACAGCTCTTTGGTCTTGGCCATGATAGTAGTTGGATTCTTACTGATTGTATGGGGTGGACAGGTGTCTATGCAGCTAACGACCTCAAACATGTGCATCTAATTTAGGATAATAAATGGAGTGGAGGTGGACATTTTAAAGGCAGACTAACAGGTCTTTGAGGGTCAGAATTCTAGCTGATAGACAGGTGTTCAAATACTTATTTGCAGCTGTATCATACAAATAAATAGTTAAAAAATCATATATTGTGATTTCTGGATTTTTTTTTTTTTAGATTATGTCTCTCACAGTAGACATGCACCTACGATGACAATTTCAGACCCCTCCATGATTTCCAAGTGGGAGAACTTGCAAAATAGCAGGGTGTTCAAATACTTATTTTCCTCACTGTATATCATATTAAAACACTACACACAGTTCTCTGTATTAAGTACAACATTCAAAATTACTGTAAAATCTCTTTAATCTCTTTGGAAAGCAACATATTTCAAAATGCCAAGCTCTTTACACAAATACCCTCTCCTCACAGGTGTCAACAGTAGTTGTTGAATTGTTCACTTAGAAATCAGAGCTTTAGCACAGTTAAAGGGATGGTTCTGAGTAAAATCAACCTAGGGTCCTTTGCACCATGACATCGATCCAAACACCCCCCCAGAAGCCTTTTTTCCCTTGGTTGAACATTTTTAAAGTTAGAGCTTATTTAGAGATATCAGCCGAATGGCTCCAAATTTCTATTTGTATGCATAAGGATGTAGTGTAACAACGAATTATTTTCCGAAGTGTTGACAACTTAGTGTTAACTAATAATTGTTATAAACTGGTACTACCAACAAAATATTAGTGCATTCCTGGAACTGGGTGTCGTTACACTACATCCTTATGCATCGTGCTTACGTGCTTTTCTCAACTCACTGAAGTGATGTCGGTGTCCGGGTTAGCAGTAGCATGAGCGTCAGGCAAGAGTTATTGAAATAAACTCCTGATGTACTTACAAACTTTCCAATGCCTTGTTTTATGAGTACAGAACCTATTTGTACTACTGTAAAAGTTTGGTACCATTCTGGGCATTATTAGTGGGGTAATTTGCGAGATACATCATAGGATGTTTGGTTGAACATCATAATGTTCAACCAAGGGAAAAAAGGCTCTGGTGGGGTGTTTGGCTCGATGTCATGGTGCAAAGGACCCTATAGGGCTGCACGATATTAAAGAAAAATGCAATATTCGATAACTCATTAAATAATGCGATATTCGATATGCGATACGATAATGCTTAAAGTGTGTAAAATAAACTTAAATTATCTTTAAAATATATTTAAAATGATATAACCTACATATGTGTTTCACATTCTTTTTGTGACAAGAAAACATCCCTATAGCTTCTGAAAGTGAACAGCAGTGTTTTACTGTAGTATAAGAAGTGTTGTTTTTACATCAGTGTAAACCACGGGGTTCAGGGTTTCAGGTAGGCCTACATTAGGTTTATCAAACAACAGAAACTTGAATAATCAAATGCAAAAATAAACACTGCTTAGTTTTCACTGTATGAATTAAATATATACTGATTCTTATTTAAGCTACAAAAGTTATTCAGAGCAGTGAGTGATTTTCTCTTTGTCTTTTGTTCATGACCACAGTTATTGCAGTAGATATAGATATGCATATCGCGATGTATACATTTGCAATATTTCGATAATTTCAATATATTGTGCAGCCCTAGGACCCTAGGTTGATTTTACTCCAAACCATCCCTTTAAAGGACATAGATGAGCTTTGCTATTTTGGATGAAAAAAGTGAAGCAAGAGTTAAAGGTGAAGGAATGAGGGTAAGAGGAGTTTGAGGATAAGGACAGACAGTTGTCTTCCCTAGTGAAAAAATAATATACTTAAGGACAATTTATTCATATGTACTTAAAGGTATAGTGGAGGATCTTTCTGAATTTTAGATAAGACCCGCCCTCTCCACTTTTTGAATAAGTTTGATTGATTCACCAGAATGATTGACAATTAGGAGGACCAATAGTATAGGTGATCCACCCGGAAGTAAAAAATCCTCCGCTATACCTTTAAGTATAACTAAGTGTATTTTTGGCCTACTATAAATTGGTATACTTAAAGTCTACTAAATTGGAACAACTAATTAAACTTTTAGTGCTTTTAAAACACATTGTAATGGCATTTCAAGTACACTTGAAGTGTGCTAATGGCATCATTAGTGCGCTCCAAATACAATAAAGTAATCTTTATAAATAATGGTACAGCTTAAGAATTTGCCTTTTACTGACATTTTAACTCTCATCTCATCAGTGAGAAAATGAGAACAGATATATGTACATTGATTGTAGGAACCACTACTGACTGGAATCAGAACACGAGTCGCTGCGACACAAGCTCACTCGATTTACCAGTTGCGCCACCACGCATATATTCATCACGCAAACTTGGGTTACTTTGTGTTCTTCCTTTACTGTTACAAGTCCTGCTATAAGCAAACCGATTTTGCATCAATGACAGCACAAATTATATGGATTTAAAGACTGCGAATTTCCGAGAAAAGTCTCAATATAGGCGCAATAAGTGGTGCATGAAAATAAACCTGAAACTGTATAAAACATGAAAGCGCGTTAAACTTGAAGCTGTTGAAGAAATAAAGCCAGCTGACACAACATTAAATATCATCTGCAGAATATTTTTCCATTTTATCTGACATGATCTTTCATTAACGCTGCAGGATGCAATTACATTAACTGGAACATTAGTTTTATTCTTGTGCATGCACTAAAACAAAGACAGGTTCTGTTCGTTCTGAAAAATGTGAATGTGCAGAACTGCTTGTGTTTCAGTGCGTGCGGTTGAAATAAAACCATCCGTAACATTTCTCTGCGGTGTAAGGGAACTAGGATCAATATAACTCAAAGGGTGATTAAATTACAGTGAACAAGAACCGAATTAATATGCAAATGATTCAGAATTAATATTTAACACTTTATCAACTATTCGTCCACCGATAAATTGAGATTAGGGTATTTTATCAATTTTGGACATATTATCATCCCGTGGCCTATGGTAATAATATCATAAAATTATGATCACTGATTATGAGCAAGGTAACAAAATCTACAGTTTAAGGCAGTAACTTGTAAGCACACAGCACAAGACGCACAATATATGTAAAATCAAACAAGACTTTATCTAATACACACAAACTAATCTAATGAAAACACAAACATTCATTCAAACAGTGGCAGAAGAAAGTGATGTTATTAACGGAGTATGAATGGAGTCACAAATGTCTAGCATTAGACACTATTTCTTGACCGCAACCTGAGAGAATCAATACTCTAGAAATTCAACCTTAGTTAGTTTGCTTAACCCTCTGGGGTCTAAGGTGCTTTTGGGGTCCTTGAGATGTTCTGACATGCCCTGACATTTGTGCTTTTTTCAGTTGCTTATAAACATATTAATGGCAAAGGTGTCATTACACTCTATTTAGCACAAACAGGGCTACCATAATATGTGAGCAACATGTATGTACATGTTTGTATGAGAGAATAATGTTTATGCATGGTTATTGAAAAAACTAAAAATGTAAGTTTCTGAAATAAGGCCACAAAACACATACTAAATATGTGTCCACAAAACTTTTGACTAATGGATGTTGTCGCCTCAGAGTTTTTTCTTCAAAATGATCTGAAAATCACCTTGCTTAATCATTCACATAAAACAATACATTGATTTAAATTTTGTAAGACACTTTTTGTTTGGAAAGGCAATATGCGTGGGGGTGTGAATGTGTGTGTGTGTGTGTGTATATATATGTATATGTATATATATATATATATATATATATATATATATATATATATATATATATATATATATATATATATATATATATATATATATATATATATGTGTATATATATATATATATGTGTATATATATATAATCAAAATATAAATGAAAGTCAAAAGCACATTTTTAGTACATAGTCACACCTGGAAACAAATCCTGTTCAAATAGGCTATATGGGCCATTCGACATAATTGGTTCAGAGTTGGAAACATCTTAAATTTTATTTTTATTTTTTATACATGCAAATTGTATATCTAAGGTAAACATTTCTAGTAATTGTGCAGTTAATTCTCATACTGTATTTTCATAAAGTTTGGGAATATATCCTCTCCCAAAATGTGTCACTAATAAAAAACAATAATAAATAATTTAATGAGAAGGCTTATAATGACCTATTAAGATTTTTTTTACATCTACCTTGTAAATATATAGTTTTCCTAGCAGACAGTATATTGAGCAGACAGTAATCACTTGCCTCATTTGGTTCGCAATATACCAGTGGGCCAGTTCCTGCGAGTCAGAAGAAATTGTAGTACCACAAGTGAATTTATGTCAAAAGCAGCCCATCTAGCGCGTCTTTTCGAACAACGAGGTTATGATAAAGCTGACATTACTAAAGCATGGGATAGGGCTCTAAATACAGACCCGCGCGCCTCATTGTTAAAGAAAAAAGCTAAGCCACACATGACATCCAAAGTATTTTTTTCCACTAGCTACACTCCAGCAGCAGGAAGAATAAAAAACATTATTCGCAAGCATTGGCATGTTCTTAACAGTGACCCGACACTTAAAGACATCTGCGCTGAGCCGCCTAGGTTCATATTCAGAGGCGCCCGTAACATTCGCGACCGATTGGTCCACTCAGATATGACTACCCCACCCTCGACTACTTGGCTCCCCAGCCCACCCCTGGGTTTCTATAAATGTGGCAACTGTGCGCAATTCTCCAATTCGACCAATGCAAAAGATTTTTCACATCCCCGCACTGGTAAGAAATATTCTATTTCTTCATTTATAAATTGTAACAGTACTCACGTAGTATACCTTCTAAAGTGTCCCTGTGGACTGGTGTACATAGGTCAAACAAAACGTCAACTTAAACTAAGGATAGCTGAACACAAAACAGCAATTCGTACCCAGAATTTAACATATGCCATGGCGAGGCACTATAAGCAGGCCAATCATGGTCCCCCCTGCATTATTGAAGTTTTGGGGAATTGAGAAAATCACACCCCCACCCAGAGGTGGTGATATTATCAATAAACTCCTATGCAGGGAATTTTACAATTTTAACAATATTTTAAGTGTAATATTTTTTTTTTAAAGTATACATTTTATCATATGGATTTCAGAGTTAAGGATTCATTAGTTTGAAATAGCCTACATTGGAACAAACACTATAATAACATCTTAGTTGATGAGTTTATTTTTGACAAAACATACTATATATTTAACATATGAGCAGAAACTGGCTAACAAAAGCTTGGCAGTTGTTTATTTTACAGGAAAAATCTTTATAATCTATCCAAAACTAGTCAACGAAATGTTGTCTTTCATATTTCGTCTGAAACATAGTAAACAACAGCGCGCATCTGTGCTGTTCATTCACACAGACACACGATTCATATTTAAACAGTCTTTTTGCGAGCTGTAGTAAACAACAGCGCGCATCTGTGCCGTTCATTCATTCATTCATTAGCAGGGGTGGCAGTGGCTCAGTGGTTTATGTAGGTTGTCTACAAACCGGAAGGTTGGTGATTCAATCCCCGGTTCCACCTGACCAAGTGTCGAGGTGTCCATGAGCAAGACACCTAACCCCAGCTGCTCCCGATGAGCTGTATGGCGCCTTGCATGGCTGACACCGCCGTTGGTGTATAAAAGAGTGAGTGAATGGGTGAATGTGAGGCTATATGTAAAGCGCTTTGGTGGCCATAGGTCTGTGAAAGAGTTATATAAATGCAGTCCATTAGAACAAAGCACTTTAGAATAAAAAAACGTACTATTCACAATCCTCAGCTGGATCCGTTGCTCCTCAAAGTGAAACTAAACCAGCATTTCTGAGGTAAATTTCCCAGGATTATTCCTCACAGCCTCGCAAGATGACGTAAAGTACTTTAATCTGATTAAACCTGGTGTGTTTTATCGAATTGATGTGGGTGTTGACACCTTTGCATGTATTGTCTCAGATCATTTGCGTTTGAATAGTGCACGCTCTCAGTGTTCACATTAGCAGATAATGAGCTATAATGAGCTGAAATGAGAACGACTGACATCTCTCTCTTTTCATATAGATTAGATAAACAGAGAATAATTGTTTTCGTTTTGAATTAGATCATTTAAAAGTACACACTTAAATGATTATAAAGATATATAGCTTATGCCTTGGTGACTAGTATTCGCTGAGTTTTGTTTAAGTTTAGAAACGTGCACCAGAAAAAAAGTTCACAGAGACTGGGAGGCAGAAAGAAAGCACACCCTGTTTATTTTCTTTATTTTACAAAAGCACAATGTTTTGATTTGATTGTAAGTGGACACATAAAAAAAGTAGAGATTTAACAGTTTATTTTTTCATATTTCTTAAGTATGTATGACCAAAAATGACAGAGTATTTTAAGTCTATTTTGCTGCTATGTGAAAAAAATCGAGCAAAACGCGCCGACAAGTTTGCCGACCCCAGAGGGTTAATAAGATTTGCACCAGTTCAGCAAGAATAAGGAGATTGTGTACTTGCATTTAGATGCTCCTATTAGCACGTGCGTTCCCTTCCGTGATGAAGTTGCTGGAGGGAATCACTTCACACTGGACCTCAAGCAAGTTGGTTTATGTGTCTCTCCACTCTTCCTCCAGACACTTCCAAATGAAATGCAAAATTAACTTTTATCTGAAAAGAGGACTTTGGACCACTGAGCCACAGTCCAGGTCTTTTTCTCTTTAGCCCAGGTAAGACGCTTCAGACGTTGTCTCGGGTTCAGAAGTGGCTTGGTACTAGGAATATGCCAGTTGTAGCCCATTTCCTGAAGACGTCTGTGCGTGGTGGCTCTTGATGCACTGACTCCAGCTTCAGTCCACTCCTTGTGATGCTCTCCCAAGTTCTTGAATCTGCTTCACTTGACAATCTTCTCAAGGCTGTGGTCATCCCTGTTGCTTGTGCACCTTTTCCTTCCAGTACACTTCCCATGAATATGCTTCGATACAGAGCTCTGGGAACACAAAACGATCTTTTGTGACTTCCCTCCTTGTGTCAATGATTGTCTTCTGGACAACTGTCAATTCAGCAGACTTCCCCATGATTGTGGTTGAGAGTACTGAACTAGACCGAGAGATACCTGGTATGAATGGTAATTTAATCACGTTTGAAATTAGATATTTTAATATTTTGAGATAAAAGGATTTTTTTTTTTTTAGCTATAGTCTGTAGTTATCGACATTTACATAAGCAAAGGTTTGAAACATTTTAGTTTACATGTAAACTAAACACATGTAATACTTTAGAATATATTACATTTTCACTTTATTAAATAGCTGATGAAAAATATTGCATATATTCACATTTTTTAAGACGCGCCTGTACATATATATTTGGGCTGCTTGATTACGGCAAAAATCGAATATAATGTATGGCGTAATAGCACTTTTGGAAGTACTTCGACTCGGCGCAGTAAAAAGTCACGCCTGATCCTCTTTCCTCTATTGACAGAAGTGAGAGGAAGAGGATCAGGCGTGACTTTTTACTGCGCCGGTCGAAGTACTTCCAAAAGTGCTATTCCGCCATACATTATAGTTATCCTTTTTAACCCGCTTAGAAAAGCGCCACGTTTTATTTTGTGTCACCATACTTGGTCGTATAACTACTCATGTAACTGTTTTTAAATAGGGAAAACGTTGATGTGTTTGGTCACTTCTAAATTCATTGCTGCTAGATACCATTGAATATACTGGGGTAAGCTAAGTGCTTTCAAAGTGTCACCGCACGCTAGAGCGATTAAGTGCACGCACTGAGATGAGAGAGGAATGTATCAACTCGTCTTAGATAAGCGAATAACATAGTTTAATATGAAAAAACGGTAGAGTATCCCTTTAATGTAGGTAATCAATTGGGAAAGTTTCATGGTGATATCTGCTAGTTAAAAATTTTACCCTATTCACCTGTAGTGTCTCGCCTTAAGATGTTATTTACAGATGTACAATTTTGAGATATTATGTGAGATAACTGGACAGCTATAACAGACAATTTATAGTTATGAGTTTTAACTGTTCATACTGAATATAGCCTGAGGGAAAATAGATTATTTATTATTATATTATTATGTTATATTATTACAATCTATTGTGTTTTATTATACAATAGATTTTTTTAAAAGGAAGCAGCTTTACAGTATTAAACATGAAAAACATTGTCAGTGTCTCTTTAAATTGTAATTACAATTTTATTTTCTACTATAAAAATACTCTCCAGTGTGTTCAGGTTTTTACTTACAGACCTCAAGGGACTGAAGAAATGAACTGAAGATTTCCATGTCAAAGAAGACCATGGACCAATGATAGTTTGAAGGTGTTTACCATGTGGAAAAGCAGAAAACTCACTCAAACTTAAATTTTACTTTCACTCTCATTTTGTCAACTCATTGACGTAAAGGAGGCTTGCATCAATTATTGGTAGAAGCAAATATAAGGGTGAGGCAAGTGCACATGGGGAGAGACGCCACAAGTGAATGTAGTTCTCGCGAAAGGGTTGTCTGAGAGGAGTGAAAAGTTTGAGTTGCTGTGTGGAGTGGAGTATTTGATCATCCACTGTGGTCGCAGGAGACTTTTCAGAAACTTTGCGTTCTGTTAAACTTCAGTGACTCAAAGCCATTCTCTCACACAAACATTTCAGCACACACGCTCACAGACACACACACACTAACGCACTTGCTTTTTTAATATAAACTTCCGATGTGTCTATTGCAGCTACTTTTCCAAGTTTACTAAGATTGATATATATTTTATTTTTGTTTGGTTGTTTACACCTTCTACTTCTAACTGCTTATTTAATGTTTTCTTTTACATTAAATCATGTGGAGTTAATGTGGATATGTGAATCTACTGTTGCTGAATCACTGTTACTACCAACTGATGTATCTGCAAGGGTTCACTGCTTATCTATTTTTATGTATGTGGGAACCAGTGGTGGTGACTGAAATTGTTCAACGATTGTTGATTTCTTCTCCTTCTTTGAGGGGTGTTGTTTAAACCCTTTTATGTTGAAAGACAGAAAAAGTCAGACTCTGTGAAATATTTTGTTTTGTTGTATGTAACAGGTGGGTTAGTTATGCTGTCCCAGGTTTATTTTGACAGGCCTACTCTTGTCTGGCACCCGAACGATTTGATTTAAAACAAGTTATTTATTTATTTATTATTATTGATTTAAATAGTTTTTTGGGGAGACCGATTTCCCTTGAAGTATATCAGGGCCTTTACATTCATGTTCTTTGCAGACCCTTTCTCAAAAACATGAGACAATGCATACAGTTCTCTAAAAACACCAGTCTGCATTAATAATATTGTTTTTGTAATGATTTGCTTCTCATTTCTACCCTGTTTAGGTTGGCACACTGTAAGCTCACTGGTCAGTGCTGTGAAATTGTGTCTTCAGCTCTACAGTCATCAAACTCCTCCCTGAGAGAGCTGGACCTGAGTAACAATGACCTGCAGGATTCAGGAGTGAAGCTGCTCTGTGCTGGACTGAATAGTCTAAACTGTCAACTCAACATACTGAGGTACTTGAGGGTCTGTGAAAAATAACCACACAAGGACATATTGTGGCAAACTTATTCTGAAATGCTTAATTTTTTCACATCAATCTATACTTAAATAGATTTGTAATTAAATGCCCTTCTGTGTGGAGTTTGCATTTTCTCTCTGTGTTGGTGTGGGTTTCCTCCTTGCACTCCGTTTTTCCCCACAATCCAATAAGTAAATTGGAGACAGTAAATTGTCCATAGGTGTGAATATATGTGTCTGTGTGTGAGCCCTGTGGTGGACTGGCCATCTGTCCAGGGTGTCCCTTGTCTGTGGCCTGAGACGGTCCCCATCCAACCTCACAGAGCATGAGAAAACCCTGCAAAGAAGAATGGGAGAAAATCCACAAATCCAGATGTGCAAATCTTGTGGCATCATACCCCAAAAGACTTTAATCTTTAATCTGCACCACATTAGGTGCTTTAAATAAGTAAGAATAACTAAAAATAAGAGTTAAGGCTTTGTGTACTTAAGCAAAGTAAATATTTCAGTACCACAAATCTGTTTATTTTTATTTATTTATTTATTTTTGCTTTTTCATTATATAGTGTAGATTGATGTCGAAAAAAATAACATAAAACACTACAGGCAGCATAAGTTTGCAACATGAAAAAATAAAATAAATAAGAGGTGTGAATATTTTTCAAAATTGGCAGCAATGGCTATACAATCTATTTAGGCTTATGATGCTTTAAGTTAAATTGTGATACTTTAGCTCATTTTAATTAATTAAACTGAACAAGAGGCAAAACAGATTTTTTTGAGTGTATGTTTGTTGTATAATGTCAATTGTGATTTTCACTTTGATGCAACATAATGAGTATAATAATCCCAAATCACAATTTCTCATCGAAGCAAAATCTGACGATTACAAGGAGCAGGCAAACACAAACCTTTTCTCCTTCTTGGTCATTCAGAGCAGATTTCCTGTAGCAGAAACGAGTCATGACTATACTGCCCTCTATAGGTCTGGTGCAGTCAAAGTGTGCATGTGTCGAATGTCCATCCTGAGCTTTATTGGAAATTGTATATTGGGTCAATGTAACTCAGTTAAGTTAAAACAGCATTCCCTTGTTTTATGTTAAATAAACCTGACTGAATTAGGTTACAACAACAAAATTAGAATTTATAGGTTGAATCAGTTAGAAATGCCTCCTTAAAGCAACAACTGCAATTTCACTTTTTTATAATGCATGTTTATGTGAAAAAAAGCATATTTTCTAATGTTAAAATAAATAACTTGCTCATCATAAATTATATCCTCGGATGTATCAAGTCCCTCAAAATGAAACCGAAACCACAGTTTCGTTCTTTTTCTGAGATAGATTCTTCCAGGATTATTTCTCACCGCATCCCAAATTTCCGAATTAATGTAGACATGTAAATCTAATGTTGCTGAAACCCTGTTTTCTACCAACTGACATATTTGCACGAGTTTACTGCTTATGTATTTCTTTGTATGTGTGAAAGAGAACCAAATAAAAAAAAAGTAATGATCTCTGAAATTGTTATTGATTTAAATAAATAGTTTTTTGGGGAGAATGATTTCCCTTGAAGTATATCAGGGCCTTTACATTCATGTTCTTTGCAGACCCTTTTTCAAAAACATTAGACAATGCATACAGTGCCCTAAAACACCAGTCTGTATTAATAATATTGTTTTTGTAATGATTTGTTTCTTAATTCTCCCCCCTATTTAGGTTGGCACACTGCAAGCTCACCAATCAGTGCTGTGAAATTGTGTCTTCAGTTCTACAGTCATCAAACTCCTCCCTGATAGAGCTGGACCTTAGTAACAATTACCTGTTGGATTCAGGAGTGAAGCTGCTCTGTGCTGGACTGAATAGTCTAAACTGTCAACTCAACATACTGAGGTACTTGAGGGTCTGTGAAAAATAACCACACAAGGACATATTGTGGCAAACTTATTCTGAAAAGCTTTATTTTTTCACATCAATCTATACTCCAAATGCCGTTATGCATATGTAATTAAATGCCTTTCTGTGTGGAGTTTGCATTTCTCTCTGTGTTGGTGTGGGTTTCCTCCTTGCACTTCGGTTTTCCACACAATCCAATAAGTGAATTGGAGACAGTAAATTGTCCATAGGTGTGAATATATGTGTCTGTGTGTGAGCCCTGTGGTGGAATGGCCATCTGTCCAGCGTGTCCCTTGTCTGTGGCCTGAGACGGTCCCCCCAAAAAACAATTTAAATAAATAATTAAATAACTTGTTTTAAATCAAATCGTTTGGGTGCCAGACAGGACTAGGCCAGTTAAAATAAACACAGGAAAGCACAAATAAACCACCTGTTAAAACATATAATGTTCACAAAGTCTGACTTTTTCTTTCTTTCAACATCAATCTCTTATACAGATTATATAAACAGAGAAAATTTGTTTTCATTTTGAATAGGATAATTTAAAAGTAGACACTTACATGTATCTATAGACATATTGCTCATGTCTATTTGACAAATTTTCGCTGAGTTTTGGTTTCTTTTTTGAGGCACTGCAGAAAAAAGTTCATAGAGATGGCAAAAAACATCCTGTTTGTTTTGCATTGATTGCACGTGGACACAAATGAAAGTAAACTTTTTACAGTTTCGAATGATGTATTGCTGTATAACTGTATTACCATAAATTACACAAATTTGTCTTTTAAGTCGTTTGCTGCTTTGTGAATAAATCCACCAAAAGGTGCCGGTATGTCTGTCGACCCCAGAGGGTTAATTCTTTTAGATTTTATGGGTAAAATAGTTTTTTTATTTTGAAATTATAACGTACAATTAGATCCTTAAGATAATTTGTGGCTGAGTTTTGCACATTTTACAACTCTGTGATTTCATTAAAATCAATCAGAGGCCACCAGTAGGTAAAGCACACTAACATGGACACTTACTGTTGTTGTAGATTATCTCAGTGTATGGTGACAGAAGAAGGTTTTGCTGCTCTGGCTTCAGCTCTGAGTTCAAACCCTTCACACCTGAGAGAGCTGGATCTGAGCTACAATCACCCAGGAGAATCAGGACTGAAGCTGCTCTCTGATACTCTCAACCATCTGGACAAACTCAAGTATGTTAAGTAATATAACAATAATCCTGTCTGGTGTGATTGGTTTTATTTTTTTAAAGGGTTAGTTTATTTACTCACCCTCATATTGTTCCAAACCTGTAAGACTTTCATTCATTTTCAGAACAGAAATGAAGACATTTTTAATAAAATCTGAGATATTTCTGTCCCTCCATTGACAGTGTTACCACTTCAACGCTTCAACAAGTTTATAAAGAGATTGTGAAACTGATCTATTTGAATTTAGTTTAATCCAAATTTTCTGAAGAGACATGATCGCTTCATATGATGAACAGAGTTAATTGACTCTTTTATTTTATATAAAAATTCATCAATGCACACATCAGTTATGCTAAACGGAAGCTCAGACATGCTTGCTTGATGTGTGAGAACCTTTTTTTTTTATAATCACACCCTATACCCTCAATCACTATTCCCTACATTAGTTCAAAAATATAGTCCACTTGACAGAGTGAATAAAAAGTGAGTGAATTCAGACACTGATGAACACCTGATAAGCAGAATCACTGATGGACAGAGAAACAAGAACAGAAAAAAGAGAAACACAAGAACTACAACTGACTTCCAGCCACAGAGTGTGAAAACAGTTTACAAACCAGTTTACGATTATTTCTTTCAGACATGTACAAAAGTTCTTGTTGAGAATTAACAGATATTTAGTTGTTGGTGTTTTATTAAATTTAATAAAGTTTGTAGACACCATGATGTAGATCAGTATTTGCTGGACATCTGATTCAATGTTCTCATTCTGTGTATAAGCTTTGAATTTATGGCAATTTAATATTTATTAAACACATAGCTGTGAATTTACAACATGAAATCCAGCAATGTTTCTGTAAACATTTATTATGAAGGATATTGAAATAATAGAGTGCATTAAAACATTTCAAACTCCTCCTTGACTTAGACACAGACATCAACATCAATAATCAGCACATGAATCTCAACAATGGTGACAATCAAAAGTTTCATGTCGCAATGCTTCTAGGAGTGTATAAAATTCCCAGCATGCACTGCATTATGAATAACATTTTTTTTTAAATATTGCCACCATTGTTGAGAGACGTGCTGATTTTTTTTATTTATCTGTGCTTCTGCAAGACAGTGTAGCTCTGGTTCTGTGGTTGTGCATGAGATGTTAAAAAAAATGTGTCATTGTAACTTATTGCTGTAGTTTCTGCAGGACGTTTGAGCTTCCGCAAGAACCAATGAGCTTCACTCTTGTGTTATGAAGCACGTTTGAGCTTCCGCAAGAACCAATGAGCTTCACTCTTGTGTTATGCAGCACATTTGAGCTTTGGCAAGAACCAGTGAGGTTCAAGAATATGTGAAATAAGCAATATATCTGAGGTTATAGAATTAAAATATTATTTTTAATGAAGTTGCACACCTTGTACATAAAGACACTGTTGACATCTAAGTTTAGAACAAAGATGGAGAATAAATTGAAAGTGAGTGTGGGGAAACTGAGATAGCAAATAGCACAACAATAAAACCACAAATATCTAACTTTTATTTATAGGCCATCTGTAACTGAGACATTTATTCAAGAAATTCATTACAAACAAAGACATATAATACAGATAAATGTCATGCCGGAGTGGGATTTGAGCGAAGGTAGTTTTACTGGTGTGAGTGAGTGGTACATGAGTGGATCGTTCGCTTGGGCCGTGAGTGAATGAGCGAGCGCACTGGCATAGAGTCGAATATTGAGCGGAGCGTCACACCGCTTCACTCACATGCTGTGGTTTTTGTAGGAAATTTTAAAAGAATCACTGTTTTACGGCTGATCAAATTAATTGACCAGTGATCATTTTAATGGGCCATAACTGGGTATTAATTTTCTATGGATATTAATATCCTAAGTATAGTAAACTATTTAAAGCAGTGGTTCTCAAACCTGTCCCGGAGTGCCACCAGCCCTGCACATGTTGTATGTCTCCCTATATCTGACACACCATTTCAGGTATTGCAGTCTCTAATGAGCTCATGAGTTGAATCAGGTGTAATAGATGAGGGAGACATACAAAATGTCTCAAAATGTCTCAAAATACTAAAATAGTGGTACTCCAGGACAGGTTTCAGAACCACTGCAGGGCTTCAGACTGCGGCCAAAATGGTCGACAAATGCGACCATTGTTTGAGAATGTGCGAGTTAAAATTTGACATGGTCGCATTTGTGCGAGTGTATGCATGGTCATGCACTTAATCGGTGTCTGCCTACCTGCACTTTTATTAGAAATTCATCTAATCTGTCAAGTATTATCGACGAGGCCAAATCGGCTAATGATTGCGTTCACACCGGGAGCAGGAGCGTCGCGTGAGCAGCAGTGAAGTGGTCCAGTGAAGTGCAGAGGCTCTTTTTTCTGCGCTGCTTTTGACGGACAAAATAAATATTGTAACGTCTGAAGAACGACAGACAAGGGAGGCTTCGTTCCTGAACTTTTAATTGGAACACAAGAACAACTTTCTCTCTACCTGGCCTTTTCCGAACTCACCGCATTAACCCTATAACTACTGGTGTAAAATAAAAAGGCAATTTCACAACAATAGTAACTGTAACTAATTACTAGTTTTCAGTAAGTTGCCCAACACTGCTGTCCACAAAGAGTTTAGCTGTAGGCTATATGTGTAAAAAAAATATTGTAGGTCTATCGGCATTTCGTCCAGACGGATCCGGCATTTTGGGAGACTGAAACCGCTATTTTTTTTAAACCGGGTCCCAGAGTGGAGAAATCTGAAAACGACGCCCTAGCATTTTCGTGTGTACAGCCAATCCGTATATGTTGTGAAACGATGATGTCATCATCACCCCACGGGTCGACCCTTGTCAGACACCGCTAAGTCACGTAACAGCAACAGCAACTACGGACTACATGCTTGTGTTCGTGCTGCAGAAGCTACTGAGCCTCTTTATCTCTTTAGTTATTATTTACTTGAATGTGTTTTTATTTTTATTTCTTTATTCTACTTCTTTATTTATTTACATTTTCTTTCTTATGCTATGATGCTTGTCTGTTGTCTGATTAAGACATTTCGTATTTTGTAGGGATGGGCATTTCAAGCAAAAATACTATTCGATGATCGCTGAGAATTTGATTATTATTGGAAAAATGCAGCCCTGCCCCTCATGCTCACAGGTAAAACGGCGTTCGCTCAAATTCCACTCCGACATTCAATTTCTCTGTACTGTAGGCCCTACGTGTTGTAGCCATTAAAGAAAACGTGTTTAGTTTAATATTTGTTTAAATAATGTTATTTTTTTCTCTCATCTATGTTGATTATTTGAAAAGTGAACAGCATGAGATAGGATCATAAGATGCGCAATATATCAGGAGACATATTTTTGACCACTTCATTAAGTTTTGTTTTGTATAAAGCATTTCTTTAAAGTGAATTTCGTTTTGTATAAATTGTATTTTAATTTAAATCAATGTTTCATCAACCAATTGCCTGTATTTAATAAATGAGAAGCAAATATAACAGAAAATATAATCAGGACATGGAGGCACCGGCGCGATAACTTGCATTGCTCGTGAACTGGAGCTTGTCTCATAAATGAACCGAAACTCAGAAATATATCTATAGAAAGCTTGAAATATTTATTTTTAAACAAAACAATTCAAAACTAAAAGAAACAGACAGCTTTCTAATGTAATCCGTATGAAATGTGCATTTCTCTCTATAGGCACGTTTACTTCTGCGAAGATGGCGAGTCAGCATCATCAACATCTTTGCAGCCGAGACTGACACAGAAAACACTAGTTTATTAATAAACAATTAAAATGTCTCTATAGGCTATTTGACACATTCATAATTATTACTTTAGCCGGTTCTTTGTGGCAAGCTTTATGCGTCCACTAACTAATCAAATATTGTGACTTAAAGTTATTGTTCAATAAAGTTCTTAGTGTAGGCCTATCTCTGTGGCAGAATTACAGCGAGACATTTTTTCAACGTTTTCAGTGGTTTCGTTTTCGTATGCAGATATTTCTTGAGACGCCGCCATGTTTACGGAATTGTTTTTAGAACGAGGAAAAAAAAAAAACCTTCGGATATGTGTGGATGTGGCCTCTCTCTCTCTCTCTCTCTCTCTCGTTAATTCATTAAAAAAAACACAGCTCTACTTCATTTCACTTCAGAATTCTAGATCTGCGCTATAGGCTATATAAACGAAAAGTATTTTGGGACTATATATCTTTTTCTACTGTATACTATATATCTTCTTGTCCATGCTGGCCTGGTAAATAATCATGACCACCCGACATGAATTATATAAATAATTGAATAGCACGGCCATTCAAAACCAGTCTCTACCATGTGCATAAATCGATCACCGAAAATCATTTTGGGCAGAATTAATGTAAACACAGAGATCTAATAGTGTTCCTCAATACTGTTTTTTTTAATGCCCGATGCTGATATCTTAGAGAGCAAGGTGGCCGATGGCTGATATAAAGCCAATATTTTTATATATACTTTATATTTATTTCAATCAATATTTAATAAATTATAAATAAATTAGAAAACAAATCCTTAAAATAAACATGCTTATACTTTAGATGGCAACTTCTTGAATCTGCAATCATATTACAGTATTCTTCACAAATAAAGTAATTGTTTAAAAATAGACACTGTAACAGGGCACTCAAGTAATCTGGTAATTTCGTGCACACTGGTAATCATATTTTTAAAAATAAGACTAGGTTGTAGTGAATGTGACAAACATAATTCGCCTTTGTCGTTAAGCGTAGTTCAATACTCTGTTGATTATAAATGCAGCACTTTGTTCTTGGCATGTTTCTTCATGACTTTTGGTCACTTTAAATGCTCTGAATGCGTGATGACATGGGGCGCTTGTCAGCGTCATTGGTTCTCTGATATAAATCTGAAATAAATGACACACGCATTCGTGTGCTCAACGTGAGAAGTTGTCTCTTGCAAATTACTCCAATTTCCACACGGTAACGCTAATTTTAGCTTACATACAGCACACAGTGAAAACGATATGAATATTACACAGTGGGCAACTGGATATAGCACAGCATACATTTTAAAATCAAGGATTTAAAGTTTTCCGATCGCGTGTCCTGTGAAGCTGATCTTCTGTTAGCATTCACTCCCTTCGCACGGAGCGACCGACACTCGAAGTAACGTGTTTATGCAGGCTACAAATGCATTCAGAGATTTGTTTAAATGATGTAGATGCGCATTTGCTGAATGTTGATGGTAAATGATAAAGAATTTTAGCCTGATTGTTTGCCTTTTCTGTTACAAATAATATAAAAGCAACGCTTTACTTTTTCACATACCAATTACTTTGTTTACCAGTTCTGTCTAACAAAGTATTAGATATGACTGACAGAGATCGTAAACTAATGAAGACGGAGAATGTGAGTGAGCGCTGTGTGATCAGGCGCTGCCGTTCTCTTCTGAGGCGCTGATGTTCTCAGCGCCGCCCGTCAAAATAAAAGTCCTGGGCTGCGTCCGAAACCGCGTACTCAATGAGTAGGTACTTAATTTTAATGAGTACTTACTTAACGAGCGCTAAAAGAGTAGGTACTTTATAGCCAAATCTCGTTGAGTATGAATGCGAACCGGACATCTGCCATGTTGACGTTATCATGTGACCTACGACGCGTTATCACAAGCGCAACAACTTAAAAGATTTGAACGACACGTTTAATTCATCTATCTGTAAATATTGATATTGATTAAACTCGCTCATTTTGAAGAAACTGCTGCCCATTTATTTTGTGAATACATTTAGGGTTGATTAAAGTTCTTATATTTAACTCTACTAATGTGACCCACCGTTTTATCCTTACAATATTATTTATTTTTATTACGAAATCCCAAAATGGTCATCTCTTGAATATTGTTAATTTCTTTATTTTATATCCAAACATTTTTATCCACAAGCAAAAGTGGCTAACTGCTTTATGTTTTCCTCTTTTTCTTGTTGAATATAACTCTCGTTTCATCCCTCAGGCCTGGCCTATATATATATATATATATATATATATATATATATATATATATATATATATATATATATATATATATTTTTAGTGATGCTCCGATTGATCGGCCGCCGATCATGATCGGCCGATATTGGCAAAAAATAGCTTGATCGGCAACCCCCAAAAGCGCCGATCAAAAAAGCCGATCACGTGACGTAAATAACTCGCGCAACTTTTCCGCATGCGCGACAACACAACAGCAGAGCAGAGCTTGCTTAACAGTGGCAAAATGAGTTCTCCTATGACGGCAATTCAATGGCAATTATAAACGAGCGCACAACTGATGCTGGCGCGCGCGGTAAATGACATTCGCGAGAGGATAACAGATCTACGCGCGAGGAAACGGGAACTCGCGAGCTCATTCAAACCCTGCGCGGGCGCATGACATCTCTGCCCTCGCGCGCGCGCATGATCATTCCCCACACACTCGCGCTTGATCTCCTCTCGCCTGCTGATTTTGCTCGCTCAAACACTTTTATTTTTGGCAGTCGAGGGGCGGGACTTACTGTTTTAATAACCTCAAATGTCATTGTCATTATTTTATTTTTTGGATCTGATGTAGTTAGTTCCTCAACTACATCCATTGTAGTCTGCCTGACCCCTCTTTGTTTTGAAAAATTATACTGTGCCTTATTTGGAAAAGGTGGCCTACAGTAGCCTTATGTTATCTTGTTTTCTAACTACAATTAAATAAATATTGGTGGTTCTTCAAGATTTTCTTGACTCTAGCATATTTCCATTCTGTGATCGGCAGTGATCGGCAATCGGCAGATCATGATTTTGGTGATCGGTAATCGGTGATCGGCCCCAAAAATGCTGATCGGAGCATCACTATATATTTTACATGCATTTTTAAATGTATTATAATGAATTATTTAAGAAAAAATATATTAAAATATTCAACCTTGTACTAGGTTATTTTTTCCTGTGTAAAAAATCTCATATTATGTATGCAAACCCATGATATATATATACACACACCTCATAACATCAGTAACTCAACAGCCCTACCTAGAACGGGTTTCCTCAGCGTTTGTAATGTCTGCACAAAGGGCAGCTGTGCGAAGATTTGCCTTTGGAGAAAACTGTTGATTTTATACTCAAAAAAATTTAAGTATCATTAATATTACCCCAGAATGAATTGCATTGATATCCCACCCCAAAACATACAATAATAACAACAATAAATGCTGACCAATACTTATATTACTTTTTACTGAAAATATTCAATTTAATAAAACAAACAAAATGTAATGTATGTCATATGACACAGCTATGCAGGACTGAATACACTCTAGATGTGTATATAATGAACATATCTACATTTGCATTCAAACAATTAAATAAAGCATTAATTAAATAATTATATTGTATTTACTGACAACAATGAGAAATATTAATAAATTAGTAAAAGAATTAATGAAAGTCACCATCACACAATAAACAAATGCATATACAAGTCAACACATGAAACAAAGCTTTATTCAAACTATAATCATGTATGTAGGCTGAAGGCGCTGAGGTTGTTGCGTGTTGTGTTGTGCTTCACAATCTGAGGCAGTAAGGGAAGGTGGAGTGATGGAGGGACTCGTAAGGGCAGGTCTCGTAAGGGCTGGTCTCATAAGGGCAGGTGGAGTGATGGAGGGACTCGTAAGGGCAGGTCTCGTAAGGGCTGGTCTCGTAAGGGCAGGTGGAGTGATGGAGGGACTCATCCATGGCACCATCTCCAGGATTCAGCTCTGGGCTCCTCATCCTCAGCACTCACACCAGCCTGCTGACATTTCAGATTCTACAAAATGCACAAACATAACACAAAAGCAGTCATTTTAACCACACAATGTCATATGATTTCAGTATTATTTAGAAGACAAAACCACTTTTTTTCACAAATGCCGCAATCATCTTCCCTTGCAGGTCCTGCTCCACCACAAAAGCTGTGCAGCAAATGCACAGAAATCAAGAATCAGAAAAGTGCTGTAATAGCTCTGTTTGAAATTACAATAATTAGCCTAGTTGTTGTTATTCATTTCTGTGGTATACTCACTCAAAGCCTTTGATGGCAGCATTCAGCTTCATGAGCCACTCTCCACCGGATAAACACACACATCTGTTCATCTGACCCTGTAACATCCAGACAAGATTCACATTACCTCTGTGATTTATGAGCTTGTTTTAACTTTTTATCCAACATAAATGTTCCTCAATTTATAAACAGTACTAATGGACAAATAAAATAGATAACTTATGTTTAGTTACTTTATAGATCTGTTCTACATAATAGCACACATTCATCACAGATGTCTACGGTATTTTGTGTTGTGATGTGCTCTTCTGCAATACTTAACGTTACTGAAGATTTTCCTGTCAGATGTAAATGTACATTTAAAATAAGCGTCTTTAGGATGTATATGGTTTATGTAAATCCACTTTAGAGACGTAACTTACGTGTCCTTACTGGAGCTCCCCTGTTAGCTAACGTTATACATAATAAAACGTGTTTTTACAGCAAAATCACAACTATATATACTGTGTAACGTCTTTACACCTTCAACAATTCAACAGTTTACTCTACAGTAGTTCAACACATGCAATTTTAACACAAGGACCCGTGTTTACTCACATTTGAAAGCACCCGCGTCGCTGATCTCTGCGATGTTTGATAATGACGTATCCTCTCGCGTGGCTTCCTGGGATAGAAAAGTATTCATCTTCGAGCTCTTTAAAATTTGGGTTGAAGCAGTAAGCCATCCGGGAACTTCTCGCCTACTCTTTTATGAGTACTGAGGTTTCGGACATACTACTCCGTTCACGTACTGTTTTCCCCTACTATATAGTAGGAAAGTAGGTATATTCGGACGCACTATAAGTATATGTATGCCCGAATCTCGCGATAATTAGTACGTCACTCTGGTAATTCTCGCCTACTCTTTTATGGATACTAAAGCCTGGAACACACCAAGCCGACGCCGACGAACTAGCGCTGATGAAAGCCGACTGTGTTGTCGCCTCGCGTCGGGGTAAAAAAGTGCACTTGAACACACCGAGAGAACTACTGCAGACTGTCAGCTAGAAAGCGGGTTCTGCGCCTGCGTGTAAGTGAGACAACTGTCTATTTTTGCAGATATATTTGTCTTTATTCGTTATTCAAAAAGGGAAACGGACGCTGCCGGCTGCAAAAACACAAACGTAAACAAAGCAGTGCGCGCTTACCGTTTTGAATATCACACCTGCTAAACACTTTCTTTATTCCACTCCGCTCGTGTTAATATTGAAATATTCGCCAAGGAACACTCAGGTAAGATGACGTAACATTAGAACAGCCTTCTATCTGTACCGTTTTGACTTTGCTCGCTGTTTTGCTATTATTCTCGTGCACTGCCTACTTCACTAAGCTGAACAGCCAATCAGAGTTCCCTCTTTCACCGACGGCCCGACGCCGATTCAACATGTCGAATCGGCCGTTACAAAGCCGACGAGGACCAATTTCAGCCGACGGAGGGGAACACACCGAGAAGATTTAGTCGGCCGACGCACGGAAACTGCCCGACGGCCGACCGTCGGCTTGGTGTGTTCCAGGCTTAAGGATTCGGACATACTTATTCGCTCGCCTACTGCTTTTTCCATACTATATAGTAGGGAAGTATGCGGTTTCGGACGCAGCCCTGCTTCCAATACATCGGCCAATCAGAAAAACTTAGCGGCCGACGCCGATATTTAAAAATGCCAAATATCGGGCGATATATCGGTTGACCACTAATATTGAATACCAGTCCTGTCTAAAGTTAATGTAAATCTAAATCTAAAGTTAAGATGGGGCAAAAAAATAGGATATAGTCAAAGGATCGGATCTGTGCTATGGAGGTTTTTTCCTAACAAAATTCATATGAAAATTCAAATGCTTAAAAATATCAAAACAGTCTCAAAACAGCTTTGAACGGCAGTGACGAAACTGCAACACATGCTGGAGAATAGCAGAGAGCAGATAAAGGAGTCTTTCCTTGTTTAAGGCCAGACATTTGACTGAGGCTGAGGTGTGAGCTTATGTAGTGTGCTGATAAGGGTGTAATTGAAGACAGGTGCTAGTAATTAGTAGTCTGGTGACAGAGATCGCTGTGTGGTGGAAGTGAGAGAGCCTGGCTGATCTGTGACAATGGCTGCTTAAATGATAAATCAAATGCAATTTTATTTCCTCAATCAGGAAAGCATGAACTATCAAAAATCTAATTAAAATTCATTTGTAGACTATTTGATTGTTAATTTTCATTATCAACCTAGTAGGCTATAAACCTGTCATAATAAAATATATATAATTCAATGCTCAAATCAAATGCTCAAACGGACATCGCAAATGATAAATCAAATGCTTTTTATTTTTTATAGAACATATTCCAAATAAAGACCAGGGTCACAGATTTGGGATTTTTTTAGAAATGTGGGAAAAAAAACTACTCTCGTATACACAAATGTGTTTTAATGCGAACATGAAACAGACCAAACCTCAACTTTTTGGGATGTTTTATTTAGGTGTTAAAAAAACGTAACCTGCATGTTGGAATAATACGTTTTAAAAATACGACCAGGCCAATACCCACTGACGTTTTTTATGTTTTATATTAGTTCTTGACAATTTTACAATGCGATAAAACCGGTAACTTAAACATTTTGTAGCCAAATTGTCTGGTGAGTGAAAAGTTAATTTTCAAACCCTGGAGACGAGACATTATGAAACTGTTCCCAGTGTTCAATCCGCTGCACCACATGGCAGTCAGATAAGACACTGTGCAAATATGAAAGATTTGTCTAGTTTTTACCATTACACATTTTTGAGCTGTAATCTTTTGGGCAAGACTAAATACAATGACTGACAATACAATTACAAAACAGGCTTTAAAAGTTGTATTCAGAAAGGAACAAATGGAAAAACACATAGTTTTGTTAAAGCATTAAAAAAATAAAGAAATAACTAGGCAATAGCTTTAAATATTTGTATTATTATTATTTTTTTTTTTTTTTTTTTTTTTTACAATTACTCTACATTTTGTTTAGTAATGTAGACCCCAAAGACCAGCAATGTAAACAGTAAACGAGGGTCTTATAAGGGTTAAACGTTGTTGTTTTTTGGGATTCATGCCTTAAAATAGCTAAAATAAGTTCTTAAACAAGAGCAGCACGACAACTGTTTCTCCACAGCAATGTGCATTCTGGTCCAACCAAGTCTAGCAAGGAAACACTGGCAATATGCGAGAGATCTCTTGATATTCTTTGTGCTACAGTGAAGAGAACTGTGGAGAAGCTTTCCGTGTGTGTGTGTGTGTGTGTGTGTGTGTGTGTGTGTGTGCGCATTTAACTTTTTTTTTTTTTTTTTTTTTTAACTGCAGGCTTGATGAGCATAAGAGACTTCTTGCAAAAGCATTAAAAATAGTAGTGTTTCCAGACTTTTGACTGGTACTGTATGTTAAAATAAAAGAAGGAAAAAAGGACACCCCTTTAAAATGTTGTATTGTTCATAAATGCATGTGCCTTCAACATTCGTCTATTGATGGGTAAATTCATTGTTACATCTTTGTTGTGGGTAAAGAAAATGTTGCTGTTATTATTGTCTCCTGTAGAGGGCGTTTAGCGCTGTTGAACTAAGGCAGGGGTTCCCAAACTTTTTAGCCCGTGACCCCCATGATAAATGCGCTGCTGCCCCGCACCTCCCCCCACCCCACCTCAACAACCCCTCCCGTCGCGTGAAATGTAGCCTACAGCAAATCGATTTTATTTCAAGGCGACCATTATTTAGAATGTGTCACTTTATGGTTTCCATGGTGACGCGTCATTGCTCGTCACGTGCCATACCGCAGCAGCAACAGAGCTGAATGAATGTTGTTCTGCTTTTGTCATTTTTCCTTTTTTATTCAAAATATTAAAAAATGTGTTGGATATGGCATGAAATAGCTGATATTCCGATTGTCAAATATATGCAAGTGGAAGTGTTTTGTTGTTTAAACACCTTTATAACGATCGCGTTAGTTGAGCTGTATGCGCGATGGGCGCCGCCATCTTAGTTTGTGCCGCCGACGCAGTTCAGAGAATCGGAACTGTTGGATTTACAATTCATCCGCTTCTCCCGAAATACATAAAAGTAAGTGGCTGGTGAACTGGGACAAGAATAGAGTAAACTTTAAAGTTACTTACACAATGTGTATCTGATATGAATAAAACGTGTCTAAGTATAATGGAAAGGATTATTATTGCCTCTTCCTTTGACATCAGTGTGTATTTTACAAACTCTAAATGTATTGTTTTTTTAGTACTTATATGTCTGAAACCTAAAATAAACATTATGTGGTTGAAAACGCTGAAAAGTTGTTATATATGACAGCTGTGAGCGCCACCAGCCAACGCGCGAGAGCACATTTGAATTTAGCAGTTGATCACGTCATGCACTGACCTTTCTAATCACACCGATGTGATCGTACGTGCGAAAGGGTTAAATTAATTGCAACAAAAATATATAGGGCCTATATATATTTTCCACTTTTTTAATAGAAATCATCTCGCGACCCCCACTGAACTTAAGGCTCTGACAGAGTCAACGCGAGCAAGCAACGCGAACGACGCGATCGACGCGCTTCCTTTCATAGTCAAAACAGTGGACGCAAGCAGACGCAAGCGTAACTTCCGATGCGTGAAATGCAATACACCGCTCACTGTACGTTCACACGGGTCGTCAGCGTCAACGCTTGACGGAAGGCGTGGCTGAAGTTTGGCACTGACGCCATGGTCATAGCAGCGTCAGCCAATGAAATTAGACAGGAACTCAACAACAAGCTTCATTGTCATTCAATGGTAATAAAGGACCGGGTGATTGCCCACCGCAATAATTAGTTTCTCCTCCATTTTAAAATTTATCCTCAGTTTGCTGCTCTTGAACAGGATGAACGTGATTGGCTGCCGCCTGGCTACTGTATTTGCATAGAGCGATCTGATTGGCTGACGCTTCCGTCGGCGGCGCTTCACTGGCGTTGCTCGCGGCAGAAGTTGAAAAATTCTCAACTTCTGCCGCGAGCAACGCCAGTGAAGCGCCGCCGACGGATCCACAATTCTTTTCGGCAACGCTTGACGTCACCCATTCAAAGTCAATGGGAAGCGTTGACGCTGACGCCCCGTGTGAACGTACCGTCACACAACAGGGGGTAGTAGAGTCATAGTACGTTAGTATAGCTCTGAACGCCCGTCTATTTCGCTTCAAACGCTCGCTTTTGCTTTGGACGCGCGAATGGATTCAAATTGTTCAAGAGTCGAACTAGACGCAAATTTGACGCTCTATTCGCGTTTGGTGTGAACGCAGCATAATAACAGGCTGCGATGTCAAGATTGCAATGCTGGAAATGTGTGTGTGTGTGTGTGTTTGTGTGTGTCGTGTCAGAGAGAGAGAGAGAGAGAGAGGCACGGCTGCGATTGAACAGTCAAACAAAAACATACTCCCTCATTTTTTTTCATAGGACATCATTAAAACTGCAAAGTGTTTAGCCTACTTATATTTATGTAAAACACAACATTGTGCTTTTGTCAAACTGTAACCTACAGCTGTCACCCAACCAAAATCACACACCCACATTGTAGACGAGAAGCTCGCATAATGTTTCCTCTTCGCCCGCCATTGTATTCAAACCTTGTGTAAACATTTATACTTGAATTAATGTACAATACTTGCAATGTCGCCCCCGCCGACAACGCATAGTATTGCGTGCATCGGCGCGTCACGTATCAAAAACTAGGACGACACATTTGGCTACGCATCGACGCATAATGGCGGCCGAAGCGTAGCGATGCGTAGCCTTGGGGACGCGTATGCGTACCGATGCGTTGACTATGTAAGAGCCCTAAGGTACTGTCCCGGGTGCTTAAAGCCTGTTTTATACTTCTGCGTCGAACTGCCGCCGTAGCTACGTCGTAGGCTGTGTGTAGCGCGCGTACCCTACGGCGTACCCTGACGTGCACCTCTCCAAAAATGTAACAACGCGTCAATTCTACGCGGACACAAGCGCGGTGATTGGTCTGCCAGAACCCCTCTCTCGGGGTTTCACATGCTCCCTAGGTGCGCGTCAACGCGGACAACGACACAGAAGTATAAATTAAAACCAACACGTTGCCTACGGCGTATAGGCTCCGGCGTAGGTCCGACGCAGAAGTATAATGAGGCCTTAAGAGTTAATTAAACTTTGCCGGACTCGGAGCTTACAGCCAGTACTCCTGTCTCACAGCGTTTCATTTATCATTCTACTGGCGAGCAAAAACGATTCTAAAACTGGTCGAAACTGATGTTAAAAACTGTGTTTCAAACATGTATATGTTGATTTTTGGTAAGTTACTGAGAAAGACTGTTAGTTTTGTTAATTAGCATGCAGTAGTAATGAGTCAAATATCAGATTACACACGAGTGACAAATATGTGAATTTGAAGTGAAATGAGAGAAAATACTCGTGTGAAAAGAGTTTAGGAATGTTTCTAAAGTGTTTTATATGTTGATTGTAATTGGATGATAAAGTTTAAGCGAGTTAAATGTACATTTGCTACTGGAGTTATCTCGAGCCAGAATGGCAGTGCATGTGTGTGTGAACTAGAGCCAAAATGGCAGCTTGCATGTAAAACATGAGGTAAAGCCAAATGCGAGATTCATTGATGTGATCATGAGGATGTGGAAACATGTGAAAACAGTAGCAGGTCAATGTATTGTGATTGATAATAATGTGTTGCAGAACAAGTCAAGTATAGACAAAAGTAATTTTGGAAAAGCCTTTATTGAAAAGTTATTTTCTGTAATGTAATGTGTTACAGAGAAACAAGTAATTGTTGTTCTGTAAAGTTACATATAGGCAGAAGTGGTTAATTCACCTCACCCGTTCAGGCTTCCCAGCCCTGATGTGGGTAACAGAAACACCAGTTACTGTTACTTTATTTATTTATTTAGCCATTTTATCTCAGGGCTGAATAACGCAAGTGATATTAAATGTATACATTACATTTTTCAAAAAATAAGAAAATATATAAAGTGTATAAAGTTATATAGTTTTTAAGTTCTCACTGAAAGAGGAGGCAGAGTGTGTGTAAGCTGTGGTCAGAGCCAGAGCGCTTAGCGGACGTCTCCTGATCGCCACAGTAAAGCTACAGCAGCCTACCTAGTCTACTCACTCTTCAGTTTATTTTATTTACATTTAAAACAGCAAATATCAAATATAAAACTATAAATATGACATTTCAAAATATGACCAGAGTAAATAATAAATTATATGAGACAGTATGAAAAGTTTGTTTTCGACAGCAATTATAACAACTAAAATAAATAAAAGAAGTTTATAGGTAAGACGATTGACGGTTGAGACGTTTGTTGCAACGCTCTTAACCCTCTGGGCTTCTTCGTAAAATAGTCACACTTAGCT